>NC_139947.1:8067460-8194960 GCF_963454915.1 Gymnoscopelus microlampas | reverse complement strand
AGACATTCTACCTGGTAATACCTGTTTGTTTACAAACATTCAAACTCTGGTCTATTACATCATTCAATAGTAAAAAAGTCTCCGTGCCGTGGTAATAGAAACATATATTTAAAAAAAGGAAAATGTTGGATATGGAGTCTATATCACAGTCAAATATTATTATAGTTAGTTACTGTAATTACTATTATAATTACAGTACATGTTAGAATCGATCGTCGGTGCATTGAAAATCCATCAGGAAAACATCTCATTTGATGTTTAGAGTCGTGTCCCAGAGGATGGAAGAAGTTTGGATGCAGCTGTTATTACACTTCTACTGAAAAGAAAACCTGGGAGGAAAGTAGAAAACAATGTCTGAAGGCAGGAGCAGATCTGGTGGTCATTAACAGTAAAGAAGAACAGGTTAGTGTGTGTGTGTGTGTGTGTGTGTGTGTGTGTGTGTGTGTGTGTGTGTGTGTGTGTGTGTGTGTGTGCGTGTGCGCGTGCGTGCGTGCGTGCGTGCGTGCGTGTGTCATGTGCACACGCCCAGGTGTCCATCATCTATTCTACATTGATGCATGTGATGTAATTATATGATTATAGCGAAACATTTACAGTATAGTGTGCATGAGAAAAATAAATAATGATTCAATCATTGATAAATCATCAGGAATTCATCAGAGGATTGAAACTTGAGATTGTAGGACCTTGGATTGGTCTGAAAAAGACTGGGGGAAAATGGACGTGGGTGGATGGAACACCACTGACAACACAGTAAGACATTTTACACGTTTTTCTATTGTAATTCTATCAAAGTCACTGTATATGAGTGAGAGAGTGGATATGTTTAAAATATATGTTGTTTATTCTGCAGGTATTGGGCCATTGAACAGCCTGAGCTTAAAGACCATTATAACTGTGCAAGATGGGGGCAAGGTGGATGGTATAGTAGGACATGTTCACCTATAAGTATACATAACCATAATACCAACTGGATCTGTGAGAAGAGATGCTTCTCTTAATTTCATAAGGAGTGTAGTATCATTAGTAAAACTTGTTTATTTTATTGTTTAAAGATGTACAAATGCTGTAACCATAATCACATTAATACAAGGAACATAGTTAATGTTTGTATCTTCTATTTGTAACTATGGAACACATGCGAATATTGTTCATTGAGAGCAGTACAGTTCATCATTCAAGAGTTGTCTCAAAGCTCATCACCAAGCTCAGAGACCAGGATTCTTCTGTGCATTGAAACACCACTACACCAGGTCACAATCTACAGCTGTGTAGATTGTGACGTGATGTGACCAATTTAATTACATTTTAGTTTGTTTTATTCTATTTTGCAACATGTGCTTTGATATATTTGATTTTGTAATGTTCTCACACTGTTGAGGAGGCTTTAAGTGCAATCATTTCAATAGATTCAATGTAATAGATTATTGTACTGTAACAATGTTTTTACTGTTAACTTAAACTGGGCAGTGGAAGTATTTAATACAACTTTACTGTATTAATATTAATCAACAATTCTGACCTATAGAGAAATACATGAAGTATCTGCTAATACGCTGGATTTAAATTATGTTACATGTATTCTAATGGGCTTGGGTCCGGAATAAAACATGTATTCTCAAACTTACTGTATGTGGTCTTTTCACTTTACTTGCAGATATGTGTATAAGTTCAGGCATAAGGTGCAACAAAATATTAAAACATATTCAGGGTAGAAGCTTCATTGGTAAAACAAAATGTTTTAATACCTCAAAGAAAATCAAAAGTAATCAACAAACTATACTATAAAAACTGGTCAAATATTGTCCACAAAAAATTGTCAGATAAAAATAGTTTTTTCTTTTTTAAATAGCCGATCTACAAGCTCACAGCGCCTCGCAAGTTGCGAGGCGCTGTGAGCTTGTAGATCTGCTATTTTCACAACATTTATCTGTGGAAACGAGTCAAACTAAATGTAATGCCTCAACTCCTACATTCAAGTGGGGGGGGGGGGTCCCCAGTTCAAATATGATTCTTTTTGGGGGTCCAGGGTAGAAGAGGAAAGATACTTAGTGCTGCTTAAACTGTGTTTAGAGCCACAGTAATAATTAAATGCATAGTGACATGCAAACAGAGGCAACAGGGCTCCATGTTTAAGGTGTTGGAGCAGGACAATAATTATTTTTTTGGCAATTGTTCTGAAGTTGCACATGAGCAATGATTTATTTTAATCTACATTTTGTGTATCTATGAGTTTTACTGGTTTTATGATACATGGCATTCTACCTGACTCAATGCTTTCAGTATTGCTCGTCCCAATTGTTAAGGACAAAGCAGGTAAGGTTAGTAGCCCGGGTAATTATAGACCCATAGCCATAGCCAGCATCCTCTCTAAAGTTATGGAGAGAATCCTACTGGATAGAGTTGCTGATTATATTAATTATTTTGATAATCAATTTGGTTTCAAGGCAAAGCATGGCACTGACTTGTGTATTTTTGCACTGAAGGAAATAGTAAACAAATACAAAGGCTGTAATTCTTCAGTCCTCATGTGTTTTATTGATGCGTCCCGTGCTTTTGATCGGGTCAACCACAGAAAGCTTTTTATAAAAATGAAGCAAAGAGGTGTACCCGGATATATTGTGCGGGTTCTGGCCTACTGGTACGCCCACCAGACCATGCGTGTCAAATGGGGTGGGAGTATATCAGCCCCATTTGGGGTTAGCAATGGAGTCAGACAGGGGGGAATCCTCTCTCCAATTTTATTTAATTTATATATGGATGACTTGTCTTCTCAACTGAGGGCCTGCAATACTGGTTGCATGGTCGGTGAAACAATTGTGAACCACCTGATGTATGCAGATGACCTGGTGGTCCTCAGTCCCAGCAGTGCTGGTCTGCAACAGCTCCTTGACATATGTTCTACATATGGTGTGCAACATGATATTAAATACAATGCCAGCAAAAGCGCTGTCCTAATCTGTAGAACTAAAGAGGACAAGCGTCCTAATTTTCCTGTGTTCAAATTGTCAGACAATAATCTTGAGGTCTGGAATAAAATCAAATATCTTGGTCACTTTGTTACTGATCAAATGACTGATGATGATGATATCTACAGACAGTGTCGAAAGTTGTATGCTCAAGCAAACACTATTGCTCGTAAGTTCAGTCACTGTTCTACTGATGTGAAAGTGTCATTGTTTAAGACATATTGCACACCGCTTTACACTGCTCATCTGTGGTCGTCTTATAAGAAATCTAGTATGCAAAGGCTGCAAGTTGCATATAATGATGCAATGAGAATACTCCTTAAAAAACCCAGAGGGGGCAGTGCTAGTCAGATGTTTGTCACTGCTGGAGTGAGGACTTTTAAAGCACTCCTAAGACATTTAATGTTCAAGTTCATGAAACGGCTGGATGTATCCACTAACAGCATCATTGTGGCTCTCTCAAGTCCCATAATGAGCAGTTCTCGGTATGCATCCAGACTAAGGGTGCACTGGCTAAAAAGCCTGTATGTTTTGCCTGTGGGATAAGTTATGTATTATTTTTTATATCTTTTATTGATTTTTATTGCCTGTGGTGTTTCTTTTATGTTTATTCCTTGTATCTGTATTTGGACCTGAGTCCGCTAATAAAGATTGAATTGAATTGAATTGTGTGTGTGTGGGTGTGTGTGTGTGTGTGTGTGTGTGTGTGTGTGTGTGTGTGTGTGTGTGTGTGTGTGTGTGTGTGTGTGTGTGTGTGTGTGTGTGTGTGTGTGTGTGTGTGTGTGTGTGCATGCGTGTTTGTGTGTGTTTAACTGTCCACGCTTAGGCACAGTACAGTACCCAAACCTGGGGTCTGCAGTTTGCGAAGCAATCGCTGGGGGTCCGTGCCCACCTGCCTCAAAAAAATATCTATTTCATTTGATAATAATGTGCCCATCCCAAGCTGATCTCTCTGGTATGGACTAGTTTATCCTACAATAATTCTAGTAACCTCTGTCTGTAGTGGTGAGTAGGTGAGTACGTGAGTACGTGAGTGAAGCTACCCGGTTCTCCTCAGTGGCTGGAGCAGTTGCTCTGATTTTGCACACAGCCATTGACCATTACCATCTGAACTTAAAGTCCGTTTTTCAATTTCACCAAATCTCAGCTTCTTATTAGCGTTTTGTGTCAAACACTGTCGCCATGGTTACGGGGCTGCCGGGCTATGGGACGAACTGCCTCCCGGGTTGCCAGATCATGTGCGCATATCCCCCCACGGATGCGTCGACCGGGTATGGTCTAGTGTTAATTAACCCACTGAGCCATAGTCGTCTATTAGACCTCCGTCTAAAACGGGGTTTCAACGTCATTTCAACGTCTATAATATAGACGGTCTATAAATAGACGTTTAAAAAACAGCTAATCAACGTCTAGGCTAAGCCTAGACGTCTAAAAAACTTTCACCAGTAGACCAATTATAACCCCGTTCTAGCCTACCCCTTAGACGTATTTTAGACGTCTAATAGACCAAAAAATGCTCAGTGGGAACATACGTACTGCCGTTTTCCACTGGGTGGCTCCACAGTGACAATAAAGGCAATGTTTCTCAAAGTGGGGTCCGGGGATCCCCAGGGGTCCTTGAAGGGGTTCCAGGTGGTCCCAGAAAATTGAGTCAACATAGCATCGAAATCAGTTTAACCACTTTAACCCTATATACTTCAGCTATTTGAAAATAGACGATCTACAAGCTCACAATGTGTTTCGATGCGGTGTGTTGTGCTTATAGATCCTACACCAGCAATCCCCATTCCCCAACCTATGGGCCGGGGCTCACTGGTGGGCCATGAGGATATTGTAAGTGGGCCCCCAAATAATTGACAAAAGACTAAGACTTTATTGATAACATTATTTTTTTTCATAGTAAGTTTAGTAAGATGAACATTTGGCAAATAAAATAAAGTTAGCAAACTTCCCATTTTGCATGGTTCAGTTGCTGTTAAAATAGTCAGTGTGTGACTTTTAATATGAACCGCAATGTTTGTGGCCTGCTACTGCCTTGTGAGTGTTCTTTTCTGTGTGTGCGTGTGAGTGTGAGTCTGTGTGCGTGCGTACGTGCGTGCGTGCGTGCGTGCGTGGTAGGCGGGGGTGTTTGTGGGTTAAGTCTTGTTCTTCCTTGTTGTAGCATTGTGCCAACCAGCCACAGACACACTCACTATATTTATCTTAGTCATCATGTGAAATGTTATTTTGATATAGCTCATCAAGACAGGAGAGGAATACAACATACAGTAGTTGTTACTTGACAGGGGACAAAGGAGGGACGCTGAGGACGGTGGACAGGTGGAAGAAAAGGGAGAGATGGAGGAGATAGTGTTGGACAACAACATATATGAGAGTGTGGATGATGTTGTCTCTGGACCACAGGAGGACAAGAGGGAGGACACAGCAGGAAGACACACTCAGGGTGAGTTTGACAAAGTTGTGAATCGTTGTTGAGGTGATTTCTCTGTTTCAAAGTGGAAAAACATGGTGGGGTACGCTTTGGTTGGTTAGCAGTGAGGCATTTGAATTGTTTGGCCTCCCATATAAACATATTCTAGAGAGAATATTGGTCAGTTCAAAGCACTATTTTCCCCTTCCTCTTAGTCACTGTACACCTACAGTAGTAGCTGTACTTTCTGTTTCAGGACATCACTCTAAAACAGTGAAAAGGCCTCTCAGAGTTGTTGCTCTGGGTCTGGGGATGCTGTGTCTTATCCAACTGGGCGTGATCATAGGCCAGGCCGTGCACTGTGAGTATTCCATGTCACAAAATTACCACATCACCTACTTAGATCTGATATCTGACATTTTCTAGTTGTAGCAATTACAAAATCCACCTCAGCATCGACCCACACCTCAATGTGACTTTTGTTTTTAACCTAGTTCCCCATTGTTTTAACTGAAAAGTATTTTGTGTGTATTATTGTTTGCATCTGCAGTATGATAAAGAAAGTGGTTATAGTATACATATAAAAGCACATTTCCCACACAGATGCTTAACCTCATCAGAACCAGTAGCAACAACTGTGGTTATCACAACCATTGTTTTACTTTGCAGATCATTCAGCCAATAAGCAGTTAACGAACAAGTACAACGACATGATCCAGGAGAGAGATCAACTAAAGAGAAGCTGCAATCTGACCCTGGAGAGAAACTATTCTCTGACCGGATGTAACAACTTGACCCAGGAGAGAGGTTGGGAACAATGTGTAGAGATGTTGAAGGGAGACATGAAAGCAGGTGAGAGGTTATAAACCTTTTTGAATGAATATGAATTAGCATAATTGTTAATTATAATGCATTACCTATTGTTAGGGGTACTATACTATGAAGTCAGTACTCGTTGGGTACGATGTACTATGACGTCAGTAGTTGTCTCAGTAGGCCAGTCTATGATGTCAGTATGACACCAGCACTGTGACATCAGTCAACTCTGTGACATCAGTCACATACTCTATGGTCATCAGTCACAAAAATTGGCAAACAGGAGGACCGGCGGACGGACCACGATCACGCCATTAACCTCAATGTGTCATCATGGCATCAGGTGCAAAGCATCAGCTATATATGCCGGCCGGCTGACATATGACTCAGACATAAGAAATACTGTATATTATTTTGTTATTAATACAAACTAGACATAGTTAATGTTCTGAACACTTTATTTTATATTGTGAAAACATCCATAGAAATTCCACACGTAAATGCCTGATTGTTTACAAACATTCAAACATTCTGATCTGGTCCATTACATCACTCAATAGTAAAAAGGCCTCTGAGGTAATACACATTATATTTAAAAAAAAAAAATCAAATGTTGGATATGGAGTCTATATCACAGTCCAATATCATTACTCAAGTCATTTTTTTACTCCGGTTTTGTATTTAACTACTAACATTGATAATTACAATACATGTTATAATTGATTATCAGTGCATTGAAATTCCATAAGGAAATCCTGTTTGATTGTTTAGCCTTGCTGGGTAGAAAGGAAGGGAAGTTTGCACATTGTAGCTCCCAGTAGAATATGTATTAAAGGAGTAGTTCACCCAAAACATTACTTATTTTCTATCAATTGCACACCACATGAAGCCTTGAATTCATGATTTAAAAAAAAAAATTGTCGCATTCCTAAGCTAATAATTTGATTCCTGTCTCCTACCGGCTAATGTATCCGGTAGGAGACACAAAGTAGATTATTTGTGTCTCCTACCGGAAATACACCCAGTCATCAAATTATTGGCTTTTGCGACAAAAACAAAAACAAATCCATGAATTCAAGGCTTCATGGGGTGTGCAATTAATAGAAAATAAGTCATTTTTTGGGTGAACTCCTCCTTTAAGTTTGAACAACGTTTCGACCACTGTGGGTCTTCATCAGGTCTCAAAGCCTTGCTGGGTCGTCCCAGGGAATGGATAAAGAACATCCTCAACTTCATGTAGGATTCTGCTGTGCATTGACTTCTAGACAAACACCACTGCACCAGGTCAGAATCTACAGCTGTGTAGATTGTGGTGTGATCTGACCAATTTAATTACATTTTAGTTTGTTTTATTCTATTTTGCAACATGTGCTATACTGAAGGTACTCTTTTTGATATTTTATTTTGTATTGTTCTCACACTGCTGAGGAGGCTTTAAGTACAATAATTTCAATACCTGCAATGTTGTCACAGTATTATTATGTGACACACAAATAACTTTACTGTTAAAGAGATTATTTTAATAGCTTATTGTACTTTAACAAGATTTTTTTAATGAACTTGTAAACTAGGCAGTGGGAGTATTTAGTCAAACTTTACTCTATTAATATTAATCAACAATTCTGACCTGAGAAATACACGAAGTACCTGCTAATACTCTGTATTTAAATGATGTTACATGTATTCTAATGGGCTTGTGTCCAAAATAAAACATGCACTCTCAAAGTTTGAATGACTTAATTGTATGTTGTCTTTTCACTTTACTTTCAGATATGTGCATGAGATTAGACATAAGGTGCAAAGATGTATTAAAACAAATACAGGGCAGAAACTTAAACTTAAAGAATTATCCATATGGCACGACCACAGGGAAAGTAAAGTTTGTTTAGACTAGAGGATCAGATCCACATGAAAGCACCTGGTTTCAAGTGTTGTAAAAAATCCTAGAGGTAGTGACCACATACTAGCCATGTTTTCATTATTGTCTCCGCCAGGCCGAAAGGCATGGCGAGAGAGTATGTTTTGCACCCTGTCCGTCCGTCCGTGTGTCCTGTCCTGTCCGTCCGTTAGTGGCTAATCTCCGGCACCATTGGCCTGGTCGCTGCGAAACTGTGCACACACACTCCCTTGATGCCAATTCAGATCCTCTGCCCCACATTTTTCACATGGGCCTGTTACAGTGCCACCAGGAGGCCGATTTGTGCAAAACACATTTTCTTATATTACTCCTACAGATTTGATCCAAACGTCATGAAAATCGGTACACACTACTCAGTAACTCTATAGTTATGTGATCAACCCGGATCTGTCCGATTTTCCAGATTCCATCCTCATTGGCTAAGGTTGGCTCCCAAATTTTGCAGGATTGGTCCGTTTTGAACAAAATGCCTCATATCATGAACGCAGCTTGCAATTTCCGTGAAATTTCACACGCACATTCCCACAAGGCCGAGGAAGAAATGCCACCCTTTTCACATTGGCCTATTATAGCGCCACCAGGAGGCCACAATAACGTACCTGACCTGGCGGAGACTTGTGCTCCGAGGAGCACTTTTTCTAGTTAATGATGTCAGTTAACATCATATATATCTACTAAACCACACTTTGAGTTAACGCCTCACTATGTAACTTTCTTTTATATGAATACAATGTAATTTTATCCAATCTGTATGGTAGAGTATGTTAATATAACGTTTAGTCTCCCTGCTCTTCTAGACATTTAGATCGTGTCAAAGGTCATGTCTCACCTAGACACAGGATCTGACACGAATTTTGACCTGATGGTCAAGATTCCATTTATCCCCTGAGCAGGCAGACTCTATTAGTTCAATGGTAAAAAAAAATCAGCACAGGAAACGGGTTCAGATCTGGGGTAGAAGAGGAAAGTTACATAGTGCTGTTTAGAGACACAGTAATAATAATTACATATGCAAACAGAGGCAACGGGGCTCCATGTTTAGTAGCAAGTTGTTAGAGCAGGAGAATAAGGGGTCCTTGAAAGGGTTCCAGGGGGTCCCCAGCAAAATGAATGCAAAATATAGTGACCCTATATACATCGGCTATTTGAAAATTGCAGATCTACAAGCTCACAACGTGTGGCGATGCAACTCGTTGTGAGCTTGTAGATCCTATACCTGTAATCCTGTGGTCCGGGACCCATTGGTGGGCCATGGGGATATTGTAAGCGGGCCCCCAAATAATTGGCAAAACACTAAGACTTTATTGATAACATAACATTAATGTAAAAAGAAACGTGAAAGTGATGGTATTTGTTTCTTTCAAACCTTGATTATGGTAGTCTACAGATAAATAAAAACTTAAAGTACAGTATACTAGGTTAGTTCCATTGAAGCAAGCCAGAACTCAATCGATTGATTGATCGTTAAAATAAACATGCTCTGAAAATGCACGCGGCCCACCCATCTTATCACAAACACGGTCAAGTGGTCAGATGGGTGGACTGCAAACGCTTTTGACATTTTCAAGTGGTCTCTGATCAGAAAAGGTTGCTAACCACCGACCTACATCATTGGCTAAATGTTTGTTGCCATGGTTACTGTTTTAACTGCACTGTGTGTGGAACATTAAAGGTTAGCTGACAGTCAGAAGTGTGTCTGTCACTTCCTGTCAACTTCACACGTACATCCTGTGGTAAAGACTTTATTGTTTCCTCTGTGCTGTGTGTGTTTTTGTGCACATGCATGCATGTACGTTCACAAGTCATTGTCTCCACCAGGCCGAAGGCGTGGCCGAGACTATGTTTTCACCCATGTCCGTCCGTGTGTCCGTCCGTCTGTGAGCAGCTAATCTCGGGCATCGTTGGACCAATCAGTGTGAAACTTTGTATGCACAATCCCTGGAGTTTCAATATTACTCCTAGAGATACATCTATGACTCTATAGTCATTTGATCAAGACGTAGTATACGTCACATTTCTCATATTCCATTCTGATTGGCTGTGATTTGCTTTCAAAGTTTGTGGGGGTGGTCCATTTTGCACAAAATGCCACACATCATGAATGCAGTGCCCGATTGCTGGGAAACTTTGCACGCACAGGAATAACCTCCATCCCAATTTTTTCAAATCTCCTCATGGTGGCGCTACAACAGCCCACTTCACATTTTGGCCTTTAGCTCTTGAACCGTAGGTCGTACAATCAACTTATTTTTTTCCCTGGATTCCTTGGTTCATGATGCAACTGACAGGCCCGCTTATAGCAGGTTACACTTTCTGCCATAGTGTGTTTTCTTCCTACTACTCCTACAGATTTTGACCAAAACTCACAACTCACAAAGAAGTACACATTATCTCTGGGGTCATGTGATCAAGATGTATGAGTCCGATTTTACAAATTGGCTAAGACTGCCTTCCAAAGTTTGAGGGCCCTGGGTAGGCAACCTGGCCTGAAGGAGCACACTTTTCTATTTCTGTCTGATTTCTACTCCGTCAAATGATGCAGCCGCAGCACCGAAAATAGCCAATCTAAAAGCTTGTTGTGGGTTTACGTCTTGTTCTTCCTGTTACTTCCTTGTTGTAGCATTGTGCCAACGAGCCACTGACAGACTCAGTATATTTATCTTAGCCATCATGTAAAATGTTATTTTGATATAACTCATCAAGACAGGAGAGGAATACAGCATAGTTGTTACTTGTAGTCACGTTTCAAGCCTCTCATCCTTGTACAGTAAGATGGCTGCAGATGTTTATTTCTTGCCAGACTTATGTCTGCAGCGACCTTTAAGTAATGACTTTACTTGCAGGTATGTGCATGAGATTAGACATAAGGTGCAAAGAAATATTAAAACACATACAGGGCAGAAACTTCACTGGTAAAAAATAATCCACATGGCAGGTCCACAGGGAGAGTGAAGTTAGAGGATCAGATCCATATGAAAGCATCTTGTTTCCAGTGTTTTAAAAAATCCTAGAGGTGTTAGTGACCACATATACTAGCCATGATTTCATTATTAATGATGTCAGTCAACATCATAAAAAGTGTTTATCATTGTTATCTACCAAACGACACTGTCACCACTATTTTGTCTTGTTAAAGCCTCACTATGTAACTTGTTTTTGTATATAATACAATATAACTTATACAATCGGGGTGGTTATATTTTGTTACCCCGCTTTTCTATTGAGACATTTAGATCGTGTCAAAGGTCATGTCTCACCTCGACACAGGATCTGACACAAATTTTGACCTGATGGTCAAGATTCAATTTATTCCCCGAGCAAGCAGGCAGGCTCTATTAGCTCAATGGTAAAACATTTCATCACTTTCAGCAGGAAACCAGGTTCAAATCTTGGTTGGAGAGGAAAGATACATAGTGCTGCTTTAACAGTGTTTAGAGAACACAGTAATATAATAATTGAATAGTGACATGCAAACAGAGGCAACAAGGCTCCATGTTTAGTAGCAAGGTGTTAGATTAGGACAATAATTATTTATAAAATAGTAATACTAATGTTAATTAACCCAAGTACAGCACACAAGCACGGACACACACCTGGGAGCTGTCCAGTACAACCACAGTCTTCTGCTGTTGGCCACTGGGCAGCTCTGTCTGTCTGTGTGTCTGTCTGTCTGTGTGTGTCTGTCTGTCTGTCTGTCTGTCTGTCTGTCTGTCTGTCTGTCTGTCTGTCTGTCTGTCTGTGTGTGTCTCTCTCTCTCTCTCTCTCTCTCTCTCTCTCTCTCTCTCTCTCTCTCTCTCTCTCTCTCTCTCTCTCTCTCTCTCTCTCTCTCTCTCTCTCGCTCTATCTCTCTTTCTCACACGATGGTAATAGGTTGGCATCATATGTGGGGTCAATTCGAGATCATATCATACATACAAAGAGCAGAATGGGCAGTCAGGTGTAGGAGAGACAGACAAAAGAAGCTGAGAGGGAGACAGTACAGGCACATTTTCCAAAATAGTAATCTCACAACTCATCTGCTTTGAAGATGTTGTGCTGTAAATGTAATTTTATTTGATGAACATTTGGCAGATAAAATAAAGTTAACAAACTTCCTGTACTAAAATTCACTGTTCTCTGTGTGGTCAGTGTGTGACTTTCAATATGAACAGCAATGTTTGTGGCCTGCGACTGCCGTTTGAATGTTCTTTTCTTTTCTTTTTTTGTGCGTGCGTGTGTGTGTGTGTGTGTGTGTGTGTGTGTGTGTGTGTGTGTGTGTGTGTGTGTGTGTGTGTGTGTGTGTGTGTGTGTGTGTGTGTGTGTGTGTGTGTGTGTGTGTGTGTGTGTGTGTGTGTGTGTGTGTGTGTGTGTGTGTGTGTGTGTGGGGGGGGGGGTTAAGTCTTGTTCTTCCTTGTTACTTCCTTGTTGTAGCATTGTGCCAACCAGCCACAGACAGACTCAGGCAGACTAATTATCTCAGGCATCATGTAAAATGTTATTTTGATATAGCTCATCAAGACAGGAGACGAATACAACGTAGTCACGTTTCAAGCTTCTCAACCTTGTGCAGTAAGATGGCTGCAGATGTTTATTCCATGCCAGACTTGACAAAGAAGGTGAGATATGACAGAGGACAGAGGAGGGACACTGAGGACGATGGACAGTTGGAAAAAAAGGGAGAGATGGAGCAGATGGTGGACAACAACATCTATGAGAGTGTGGATGACGTTGTGTCTGGACCACAGGAGGACATGAGGGAGGACACAGCAGGAAGACACACTCAGGGTGAGTCTGATAAAGTTGTGGATCGATGTCGAGGTGATTTCTCTGTTTCAAAGTGGAAAAAAGAGGGTGGCGTACGCTTACGACTGGTCTCGCACAACATCTACTGTACTGGTTGGTCAGCAGTGAGGCATTTGAATTGTTTGGCCTACCATATAAACATATTTTAGAGAGAATGTTGGTCAGTTCAAAGCACTTTTTTTTTAACTTTCTCTCAGTCACTGTACATCTAATAGATGTACTTTCTGTATCAGGACATCGCTCTAAATCAGTGAGAAGGCCTCTCAGAGTTGTTGCTCTGGGTCTGGGGATGCTATGTCTTATCCAAATGGGTGTGATGATAGGCCAAGGCGTGCACTGTGAGTATTTCCATGTCACAAAATTACCACATCACTTCCTCAGTTTTGCCATTTTCTATTTATTACAAAATCCACCTCATCCACAGTACACCTCAATGTGACTTTTGTTTTTAACCTACTTCCCTATTGTTTCAACTATAGAGATTTTTGTGTGCATTATTGCTTGTATCTGCAGAATGAAAAAGAAAGTGGTTATATTGAACACGCGACAGATGCTTAACCTGATCAGAACCAGTAGCAACTACTGCGGTTATCATGGTAACCATCGTTTTACTTTGCAGATCATTCAGCCAATAACCAGTACAACAACGTGATCCTGGAGAGAGATCAGTTACAAAGTGAAGTAAAGATGCTTAAGAGATGCTCAACAGGTGAGAGGTTATGAACCTTTTTGAATGAATATTAATTAGCTTAACTATTCATTATAATGCAGTACCTATTGTCAGGGGTACTATACTATACTATGAAGTCAGTACTCGTTGGGTACTAGTACGTACTATAACGTCAGTACCAGTTGTCTGAGAAGACTAGTCTATGATGTCAGTACTATGACAACCAGCACTGTGACATCAGTCAACTCTGATGTCACAGTCACATATAACGTACCAACCGTGGGAGAATTCAGTGTCTCTATCCTATTTAGAAATTGGCTAACGGGACAACGATCGTGTTATCACGCTCAAGTCACTATGGCTCAGCCATAACCATATAAGGAATTCCTAATCCAGCTACGCCCAAATATGTGTGTTGTCTAACCTCAAAGTCTCGTCATGGCATCAGGCGCAAAAAAATCAGTCAGCTACAGTTGACAGTGGAGTTAGGAGGTTTTGTTCATCATTGATAAGAACAGCTGAATGGACCTCCAAGCTCACAATGAGGTTGGAGGTCAAAGGGGGTGGAGCCTGGAGTCAGCAAAACCAGCTAACTCCGGTGGATAGCTGGTTCAGCAGAAAGTTTGAGGATCCAATGGAGTTAGCTGGTTTTGTCAGAAGCACTTTTTAATGCTTTTCATTGGTTCAATATTTTTTTTACCAACACACAGACGTAAAGGGTGTTCAATGGCCCTGATTTATGGAAAAAAAATGCAAAAGCGTCAAAATGGAGTTAGCTGGTTTCTGCCGGGCAGTAACAATATGCTGGTCGGCAGACATTTGACTCAGACATAATCATACCATTAGTCCAGGGGCCAAGACATATTTTGGTACCACCTAAGGTGACCGTAAAGTTTTTGTATTTTTGTCTTCCTACATGTCTCTAGTTTATATTTTGGTATGATAACCCTTCCAATCTTGTAGCTTAATGGCAGTTATCACTACCTACCGGCTAATGTATCCGGTAGGAGACACAAAGTAGAATCTTTGTGTCTCCTACCCCGGGCATCAAATTATTGCGACAAAAAACAAAATATATCCATGTATTCAAGGCTTCATGGGGTGTGCAATTGATAACTTCTCAGATTTTTGGTGTTTGCAAAAAGACTGCTTTCCATAAGCTTGTAAAAGTTGACCCTCCTTCGGTCTGGGGTGGTCATAGCTGAATGGGTAGAGAGTCCCCCTGAAAAACTTAAAGGAGGAGTTCACCCAAAAAAATATTTATTTTCTATCAATTGCACACCCCATGAAGCCTTGAATACATGGATATATTTTGTTTTTTGTCGCAATAATTTGATGCCCGGGGTAGGAGACACAAAGATTCTACTTTGTGTCTCCTACCGGATACATTAGCCGGTAGGTAGTGATAACTGCCATTAAGCTACAAGATTGGAAGGGTTATCATACCAAAATATAAACTAGAGACATGTAGGAAGACAAAAATACAAAAACTTTACGGTCACCTTAGGTGGTACCAATTTGTGTTGAATGTGTTGGCCCCTGGACTACATATACTGTATAGAGGCCGGCCGGCGGCCCGTCACTATGACTCAGACATTAGAATTATTATTATTATTATTTTGTTATGAATATCCACAGGTTGACAAACTAGACATACGTTCTGGACACTATTTTATATTGTGAAAACGTCCATAGACATTCTACCTTTGTTTAACAAACATTCAAACATTCTGATCTGGTAAAAGAAACATTATATTTAAAAAGTCAAATGTTGGATATGGAGTCTATATCACAGTCAAAATCATTACTTAGGTCATTTTTTACTCCGGTTTGGTGTTAAAATACTAACATTATTATAATTACAGTACAGGTTAGAATTGATTATCAGTGCATTGAAAATCCATCATTAAAACTCTTGTTTGATGTTTAGAGTCATGTCCCAGAGGATGGAAGAAGTTTGGATGCAGCTGTTATTACACTTCTACTGAAAAGAAAACCTGGGACGAAAGTAGAAAACAATGTCTGTCAACAGGAGCAGATCTGGTGGTCATTGACAGTAAAGAAGAACAGGTTAGTGTTTGTGGGTGTATGTGTGTGTGTGTGTGTGTGTGTGTGTGTGTATCGTGCGTGCGCCCAGGTGTCCATCGTCTACATTGATGCATGTGATATAATTCTATGTGTGAATGAGATACAAATAAATAATGGTTCAATCATTGATAAATCATTAGGAATTCATCGGAGAATTGAACCTTGGGACTTGGATTGGTCTGATAAAGACTAATGGCAAATGGACATGGCTGAATGGAACAAAACTGACAACACAGTGAGACATTTTACACTTTTTTCTATTGTAATTCTATCAAAGTCAATGTACGTGAGTGACTGAGTGGATGTGATTAAAATGTATGTTATTTTTTCTGCAGATCCTGGGCCAGTGGACAGCCTGTTGAGCTTAAAGACCGTAACTGCGCAACATGGAGGAAAGGAGAATGGTATAGTAGGACATGTTCAACTAACCATAGTGCCAAGTGGATCTGTGAGAAGAACTGTATCTTTTAGATTAGTGTCCTGCTTTGTAAAGTTAAACAGTAGTATAATTAGTAAATCAAATGTATATATTATTAAGGAAACTGAGAAAAACTTAAATAATTATTGTACAGAACAGAAGTACAAACTGTTGTAACCATAATCACATTAATACAAGGAACATAGTTAATGTTTGTATCTTCAATTTGGAAATATGGAACACATATGAGAATGTTGTTCATTGAGAGCAGTACAGTTCATCATTCAACACCGTTGTGTCTCAAAGCTCATCACCAAGCTCAGAGACCAGGATTCTGCTGTGCATTGACTTCTAGACAAACACCACTACACCAGGTCACTATCTACTAGTGATGAGCGGGTCGACCGCGGGTCAACCCGTGGCGCGGGTGGGTCGAGTCAGAATTTCAGAGGCAATTATGCGGGCTGTGGGTGAGCGGGTCAGCCGCTCTCACACGCAATTTTTTTTTAAATAATCACATGCTCTTGTTTTGTCTGTATTCCTAATAAGAATACGAATAATAACAATAAAACAGTTTGAATATACTTGGGGATTATTTTCTAACCATGATTTTACAGAATTTAAAAAAAATCGCGAGTCGCCGACCCGCTCATCACTACTATCTACAGATGTGTAGATTGTGACGTGATGTGACCAATTTAATTACATTTTACTTTGTTTTATTCTATTTTGCAACATGTGCTATAAATGTACTCTTTTTGATATTATATGTTGTAATGTTCTCTGTCTCACACTGTTGAGGAGGCTTTAAGTACAATAATTTCAATACCTGCAATGTTGTCACAGCTGTATTGTACTGTAAGTGCATGTGACACACAAACATTTTACTGTTACAGTGATTCTGTAATAGCTTATTGTGCTGGTAACAAGGTTTATTTTTATGAACTTGTGAACTGGGCAGTGGGAGTATTTAATAAAACTTTACTCTATTAATATTGACCTATGGAGAAATACATGAAGTACAGTACCTGCCAATACTCTGTATTTAAATGATGTTACATGTATTCTAATGGGCTTGGGGTCCAGAATGAAACATGTACTCACAAAGTTTGAAGGACTTAAAGAACGACTTCACCGCTTTTCAACCTATCTTCATATAATTGGTCCTCACTAATACTCATGATAAAATGGTACAATTATTTCCTACTCGGTCTGTGTCTCAGAGCAGGGCTGTGGACAGTTCAGAGTCCCATCTACCAGTGACATCATCAATGGGGAATCCAAGCTAATAGAAACTGCAGGCTTTCTATTCCTGGAAAGTTGCAATGCAATAAAAGAAGCCATTGTTCTCGCCTTAATAAAAATCTAAATAAAAAAATTGAAATCTTGTTGGAAAAAAAAAATCATGCCTAACGATGATGTCACTGGTAGACAGGTTTCTGGACTGTCCACAGCCCTCCTATGAGACACAGACCAAGTAGAAAAAAATTGTACCATTTTATCATGAGTATTAGTGAGGATATGAAGATAGGTTGAAAAGCGGTGAAGTCGTCCTTTAACTGTATGGCGTCTTTTCACTTTACTTGCAGGTATGTGCATGAGATTAGACATGAGGTGCAAAAAATATATTAAAACACATATAGGGCAGAAACTTCACTGGTAACTAAAAAATAATCCACATGGCAGGTCCACAGTGAAGGTAAAGTTTGTATAGAGCAGTGGTTCTCAACATGTGGGTCGGGATTCCCAGGGGGGTCCCAGTCCCCACATGACATTTGGGGGGGGGGGGGGGGGGGGGGTCTGATGATAATGAAGTGACAATTTAAGGACCTTTTTAATACCTCAAAAGAATAAAAGAAAGAAAAGAAAAGAAAAAGACCATTACCGCATCAAAAGTGATCAACAAACTATATTATAAAAACTCTTCAAACATTGGCCAAATTGTCAAATAATATAATAAAGAGGATACAAGCTCATAACGCCTCATATATTACATATTTCTCACTCTCCATACCAGTAACCTGTAAACTGATTGTATGACATTCTATAGTAGTTGTGTATATCTGTCTGTCTCTTATATGTCATCATGATTTGTGTGCATGGGGAACTCATTTGAAACAAGCTCAGTGCTTTTATGAGTCTTCCAGTTTAGTAGACCTTGTATTGTGAATTTGTACTTCCATGTACTGTTGTTCTCATGTCTTACTAAATAAAGTACATCAATCAATCAATCAATCAGATCACTGTTAACACAAAAGGGGGAAAAGACACAGACAGACTACCATTGAAACACATTCTACTAACCCCTGCCCCTCCCCATGGTGCAGAGGGACTGTGGTGTAGTCCAATTGTCCACATTAGCTGCAGATCTGGAGCAGCTGATCCCCATTCCTTTGGCCAGCCCATCATGTCCATTTCTGTCAGCCTCCCACAGAACTGGTAACTCAAAGAAAACTCAGTCAACTCAAATGCAAATAAACTCATAGAAAAACAACTAAACAAATAAAAAAAATAAAAAATAATGTTATTTCAACTGGTTAATAATGTACAACTGAAAATAAACACACTAAGTATATAAACCAAAAGGAAGAGTTACCATACATTATAGTCTCTATGTGTGGCTGCTGAGTCAGCCATCACAGTGTTCAATTGGAACGGTTGTATTTTGTCTCCCTGCTCTTCTATTAAGACATTTAGGTCATGTCTCACCTAGACACAGGATCTGACAAAACATTTTACCTGATGGTCAAGATTCAATTTATCCCCTGAGCAAGCAGGCAGGCTCTATAGGATATATATCGTCGGGTAGAAACTGTTACTTTTCAGAATTCAAATTCAAAAGTATCAACGGTAGCAGATCTAAAAGCTCAAATTTGCGGATCTGCTTTTCATACTTTTGTGTGACGCTGTACTGTGATCAAATGTCATGTCACTTGCACAAGAAACCGGATTCAAATCCGGGGTAGAAGAGGAAAGTTACTTCGTGCTTTAACTGTGTTTAAAGACACAGTAATAATAAATGCATAGTGACATGCAAACAGAGGCAACATGTGTTTGTTTAATGTTTAAGGTGTTAGAGCAGGACAATAATTATTTAAAAAATATCAATATTAATGTTAATTAACACAAGTACTGCACACAAGCGCGCACACGCACCTGGGAGCTGTCCAGTACAAACACAGTCTTCTACTGTTGGCCACTGGGCAGCTCCACTGAGACAATAAAAGGCAATGTTTCTCACTTTAAAGGCATTGTAGGGAGTTCAGACATAATCAAAGAAAAAAACTGTTGTCAAACACCGCCCCTCCAGCAGTTCTTTTCCCCGACCACCAGGGGGTGACGCAGGGCGGACTTTTTAAATGAGTCATGCCCAAAATAGGTTGCCTTATGCGGATACAATTCGCGGAAATGCCCGACCCTACGGTTCTCTGAATTTATATTTTTAAATAGGCTCTTTCTTGATAAATTGACCACATATATGAAGCTAAACAACTAAATTCTATCCAAACGATTTTTTAAAAGTAAATTATGTGCCTCAAAAAAGAAGTTTGAGAGCGTTTTAAAACCGAAAGTAAAAAGTTGATACGGGCACGGACGCGCACGGACACGCACATGCGTGCGTTAATTTACGGCCCGGACATAAACAACATGAACATAAACAGAAGGGAAAATACGGATTTCAGACAGAGGACTGTGTTTCAATGAAGGAAAACACCCCAGCATCATTATATAGTGGCTGATAGAGGGGAGAAAATGCAAAAAATATATATATACATATTTTTTAAATTTAGGCTTAATGTTCCCTACAATGCCTTTAACCCTATATACTTCAGCTATTTGTAAAAATAGTAGAAAAAAAAATCTTAGTAAGTTTAGTAAGATGAACATTTGGCAAATAAAGTGAAGTTAGCAAACTTCCCATTTTGCATGGTGCAGTTGCTGTTAAAATACATTGTGGTCTGTGTGGTCAGTGTGTGACTTTTAATATGAACAGCAATGTGTGTGGCCTGCTACTGCCGTGTGAATGCTCTTTTCTCTGTGTGTGTGTGTGTGTGTGTGTGTGTGTGTGTGTGTGTGTGTGTGTGTGTGTGTGTGTGTGTGTGTGTGTGTGTGTGTGTGTGTGTGTGTGTGTGTGTGTGTGTGTGTGGGAAAAGCACACAGAAAAGCACACAGACTTTTCCCCCCAACTTTTTGGGGGGACTTTTTCCCCCAAAGCCGAGGAGTTAGACAGGGATGCAGCCTGAGTCCAACACTCTTCAACATATATATCAACGAGTTAGCAAAAACGTTAGAACAGTCTACAGCTCCAGGCATCCCCTTGGCAAACACAGAAATCAAATGCTTACTTTTCGCAGATGACCTGCTGCTGCTGTCTCCAACCAAGGAAGGACTACAGCAGCAACTTGATCTCCTACACAAATTCTCGCAGACATGGGCCCTGACAGTGAACCTAACTAAGACTAAAATCATGATATTTCAAAAAAGATCCAGCCGCCAAAACCATCAATTTTTCTTAAATACAACCCCACTAGAACAAACAAAAAACTATACCTACCTTGGCCTAAACATCAGCAGCACAGGGAACTACAACCAAGCTGTAAAGGACCTGAGAGACAAGGCAAGAAGGGCATTCTATGCTATCAAAAGAAACATCAAAATAGACATCCCAATTAAAACTTGGCTTAAAATACTGGACTCTGTGATAGAACCAATTTCCCTCTATGGTTGTGAGATCTGGGGACCATTAGCAAACCATGACCTTGAAAAATGGGATAAACACCAAACCGAGACCCTACACACAGAATTCTGCAAATCCATTCTCCGTACCCAGCGAAAAACACCAAATAATGCATGCAGGGCAGAATTAGGACGATACCCACTCATAATCAAAATAAAAAAGAGAGCACTTAAGTTCTACAACCACCTAAAAGAAAGCGACCTAGATGCACTCCATAACAAGGCACTCACACACAGCGAAACTCTAGAGAGATGCCCCCTCAGCCAGCTGGCCATGGAACTCCGGGCACAAACACAAACAGAGCCACGAGATAGAAAACCCATTGGACCAAACAAAATTATAAAACAGCAAAAGGAAAACTACCTGACACATTGGAAAGAAGCAACACAAAAGCAGAGTAAACTAGAATGCTATCTGGCAAAAACAGATGGCATAAACAGACAATACACAGTGGCAGAATATCTGAGCACCGTGACCGACCCAAAACAAAGAAAAATCTTAACTAGATACAGACTCAGTGAGCACAGTCTTGCGATCGAGAAAGGTCGTCACAGGCAGACCTGTATCCCGAGAGAAGACAGACTATGCACCCACTGCACACAAAATGAAGTGGAAACCGAGCTACACTTCGTAACCGTCTGTCCATTGTACCAAGACAGAGACACATACTTCCCACAGATTACAACCACACACAGAGATTTTGAAAACATGACCAATGACAAAAAACTCCCATATCTGCTGGGCGAAGTACAACAATGTGCAAACACAGCAGCAAGATTCGTGAGTTGCTGTGATAGGAGAAGGATATCAAACGGAACACAACCACCCTAAAGCCTAACCATTGTGTATATTCCTGCACTATACCTGCACCCAGTGATCTTGGAACATAGAAATTGATCTATTGAAGATTCTGACTTTCAAATGTACATATTTTTTGTTTTGATTGTATTGCTGTATTGTCGTATTGTGCTTTTTGCTTTGGCAATGTAAACGTATGTTTTCTCATGCCAATAAAGCCCTTTGAATTGAATTGAATTGTGTGGGGGTGTGTGGGTGGGTGGGTGGGTTGGTGGATTGGGGGGTGGGCGTGGGTGTTTGTGGGTTAAGTCTTGTTCTTCCTTGTTGTAGCATTGTGCCACCCAGCCACAGACAGACTCAGTATATTTATCTCAGGCATCATGCAAAATGTTATTTTGATATAGCTCATCAAGACAGGAGACGAATACAACATAGTCACGTTTAAAGCCTCTGAACCTTGTACAGTAAGATGGCTGCAGATGTTGATTCCATGCCAGACTTGACAAAGAAAGTGAGATATGACAGAGGAGAGAGGAGGGACACTGTGGACAGTGGACAGTTGGAAGAAAAGGGAGAGATGGAGGAGATAGTGGTGGACAACGACATCTATGAGAGTGTGGATGACATTGTCTCTGGACCACAGGAGGACAAGAGGGAGGACACAGCAGGAAGACACACACAATGTTACATGTATTCTAACAGGCTTGGGTCCAGAATAAAACATGCACTCTCAAAGTTTGAAGGACTTCATTGTATGGTGTCTTTTCACTTTACTTGCACGTATGTGCATGAGATTAGACATACGGTGCAAAGAAATAATAAAACACATACAGGGCAGAAACTTCACTGGTAAAAAGAATCCACATGGCAGGTAAACAGGGAAAGTAAAGTTTATGTAGTGGATCAGATCCACATGAAAGCATCTTGTTTCAAATCCTAGAGGTGTTAGTGACCACATATGCTAGCTATGTATTCATTATAAATTATGTCAGCTCAACATCATATAGTGTTTTTCATTGTTATGTACAAAACCACACTGTCACCACTATTTTGTCTTTGTGTTAAAGTGTTAAAGTTTTGTATGTTGATACAATTTGGGGTGGTTATATTTTGTATTTTGTCTCACATACTGTAGACACAGAATCTGACACAAATTTTGACCTGATGGTCAAGATTCAATTTATTCCCCGAGCAAGCAGGCAAGCTCTATTAGCTCAATGGTAAAACATTTCATCACTTCTAAACTTTCAGCAGGAAACCAGGTTCAAATCTTGGTTGGAGAGGAAAGATACATAGTGCTGCTTTAACTTTGTTTAGAGACACAGTAATATAATAATTGAATAGTGACATGCAAACAGAGGCATTGCAACAAGGCTCCATGTAGTAGCAAGGTGTTAGATTAGGACAATATCCTAATATCATTATAAAATAATGATATTAATGTTAATTAACACAAGTACAGCACACAAACACGGACACCTGGGAGCTGTCCAGTACAACCGCAGTCTTCTGCTGTTGGCCACTGGGCAGCTCTGTCTGTCTGTCTGTCTGTCTGTCTGTCTGTCTGTCTGTCTGTCTGTCTGTCTGTCTGTCTGCCTGTCTGTCTGTCTGTCTGTCTGTCTGTCTCTCTCTTTCTTTCTCACACAATGGTAATAGGTTGGCATCATATGTGGGGTCATTATGAGGTCATATCACACACATACATACAAAGAGCAGAATGGGCAGTAGGTGTAGGAGAGACAGACAAAAGGAGCTGAGAGGGAGACAGTAAAGCTGAGAGGGGCGGGACAGTGACATTACAGGCACATTTTCCAAAATAGTAATCTCACAACTCATCTGCAAACAGAGATGTAGATGTTTTGCTGTAAATGTAATTTTATTTGAACATTTGGCAGATAAAATAGAACTATAAAAGTGAACTAGAAAAAGTGCTCCTCGTAGCACAGGTCTCCGCCAGGTCAGGTACGTTATTGTGGCCTACTGGTGGCGCTATAATAGGCCAATGTGAAAAGGGTGCCATTTATTCTTAGGTCGTTGACGGCAATCGGACACGGCATTCATGATTTGAGGAATTTTGTTCCAAAAATGTGTTTTGCTAAATTAGACCTGCTGGTGGCGCTATAACAGGCCAATGTGAAAAAGGGTGGCATTTCTTCCTTAGCCTATTGGGAATGTGTTTGTGAAATTTCACGTAAATCGCAAGCTGCGTTTGCATGATTTGAGGCATTTTGTTTAAAACGGACCAATCCTGCAATTTTTGGAAGCCAACCTTAGCCAATGAGGATGGAATATGGGAAATCCGACAGATCCGTGTTGATCACATGACTATAGAGATACTGTGTACCGATTTGCATGACGTTTGGATAAAATCTGTAGGAGTAATATAAAAAAATGGGTTTTGCACAAATCGGCCTCCAGGTGGTGCTATAACAGGCCCATGTGAAACATTTGAGTCAGAGGTTCTGAATTGGCATCCAGGGAGTGTGTGTGCACAGTTTCGCAGCGACCGGGCCAACGGTGCCGGAGATTAGCTGGTAACACACAGACAGGACACACGTCACACACACGGACAGACGGAGGGTAAAACATACTCTCTTGCCATGCCTTTCGGCCTGGCGGAGACAACAAACTTGATGCATCGTGCAGTTGCTGTTAAAATGCACTGTGCTCTGTGTGGTCAGTGTGTTACTTTCAATATGAACAGCAATGTTTGTGGCCTGCTACTGCCGTGTGAATTATCTTTTCTTTTCTTTTTGTGTGTGTGTGTGTGTGTGTGTGTGTGTGTGTGTGTGTGTGTGTGTGTGTGTGTGTGTGTGTGTGTGTGTGTGTGTGTGTGTGTGTGTGTGTGTGTGTGTGTGTGTGTGTGTATGTGGGTTAAGTCTTGTTCTTCCTTGTTGTAGCATTGTGCCAACCAGCCACAGACAGACTCAGACAGACTCATTATCTCAGGCATCATGTTAAGTGTTATTTTGATATAGCTCATCAAGACAGGAGACGAATACAACGTAGTCACGTTTCAAGCCTCTCATCCTTGTACAGTAAGATGGCTGCAGATGTTTATTCCATGCCAGACATGACAAAGAAGGTGAGATATGACAGAGGACAGAGGAGGGACACTGAGGACAGTGGACAGTTGGAAGAACAGGGAGAGATGGAGGAGATGGTGGACAACGACATCTATGAGAGTGTGGATGACGTTGTCTCTGGACCACAGGAGGACATGAGGGAGGACACAGAAGGAAGACACGCTCAGGGTGAGTCTGACAAAGTTGTGAATCGTTGTCGAGGTGGTTTCTCTGTTTCAAAGTGGGAAAAGAGGGGGGCGTGCACTTACGACTGGTCTCGCGCAACATCTACTGTACTGGTTGGTTATCAGTGAGGCATTTGAATTGTTTAGTCTCCCATATAAACATATTTTAAAGAGAATGTTGGTCAGTTCCAAGCACTTTTTTTCCCTCTCAGTCGCTGTACATCTAATAGATGTACTTTCAGTTTCAGGACAGCGCTCCAAAACAGTGAGAAGGCCTCTCAGAGTTGTTGCTCTGGGTCTGGGGATGCTGTGTCTTATCCAACTGGGTGTGATCATAGGCCAAGCCGTGCACTGTGAGTATTTCATGTCACAAAATTACCACATCACTTCCTCAGATTTGTTTTTTGATATTTTCTAGTTGTAGCAATTCCAAAATCCACCTCAGCATCGACCCACACCTCAATGTGATTTGTTTTTAACCTATTCCGCATTGTTTCAACTGAAGAGTCTTTTGTGTGTATTATTGCTTTCATCTACAGTATGATACAGAAAACGGTTGTATAAAAAAGCATCCACACAGATGCTTAACCTCATCAGAACCAGTAGCAGGGGTGCAATGCTCAGTGG
Source organism: Gymnoscopelus microlampas (assembly GCF_963454915.1). Lineage (NCBI taxonomy): Eukaryota > Metazoa > Chordata > Actinopteri > Myctophiformes > Myctophidae > Gymnoscopelus > Gymnoscopelus microlampas. Next base: position 8,169,476 of record NC_139947.1, on the reverse strand, counting down.
ACGGGGTTGCACGCCGAGCAACCACTTATTTGGCCAGGGGGACGCGCAGGCACACGCATAGATTTAAAACTACTTTAAATTCACACTTCATCAAAGTTTACAAAGGCTCCCGACTCACGCCAGCACATTAACATAGGAATTAGCCTATATGCATATCAATTGTCCATTGTGTGACCTGTACTGTAGGTGTTAAGCGACGTGCGCGTCACATCATTAAAATAGAGAGCAACCACTTCTCAAATGAGCATAGCATCACTGACCAGTAGCAGCAACTCTGCTTATCATAACCATTGTTTTACTTTGCAGATCATTCAGCCAATAACCAGTTAACGACCGAGAACAACAACGTGATCGTGGAGAGAGATCAACTAAAGAGAAGATATAACAACCTGACCCAGAAGGGAGATCAGTTACAAAGTGAAGTAATGATGCTTAAGAGATGCTTAACAGGTGAGAGGTTATAATCCTTTTTGAATGAATGTTAATTATCATAATTATTCATTATTATGCAGTACCTATTGTTAGGGGTACTATACTATACTATGAAGGCAGTACTCGTTGGGTACTATTACATCAGTACCAGTTGTCAGAGTAGGCCAGTCTATAGAGCCCCGAAGTCTGACGTCACTGCCACTAGAGGGCGCTGTTTCACTGGTTCGTGGCTTTATTTTTTGTGTTGAAATCTCCATTTGGGAATCTTAGATCACGTCATATAAGAGCTGTGTTCCAAACATAAACACACCACCCTGACGTTTCTGTCAGGGGGGTGGCTCTGCATTGTTTATGATATTCATTCATTTTTGATACAGCCTGTTTCTGGCGAAAATGGAATTAATTCTGCCTTAAAAGTCTTAAGAACTACTACTTTCGGGTCTGAAATCACTGTCCCTACAGCAGCCGCGTTCATGGGAAATGTAGTCTTTGGGTCGTTTGACTCGTTTCTAGCGTTTATTGTGTTACTCTTTGGGTAAATGTGTACATTTACACCTTCAGTCGATGCTTCATATCCATAGAGTAAAATCGCCAGAGTGGTGTGTTTATTTTTGGAACACAGTTCTTATATGAGGCGATCTAAGATTCCCCAATGAGGATATCAACACAAAAAGTAAAGCCACGAACCAGCGGCCTCTACTGGCAGTGACGTCAGGACTTCGGTGCTCTATGTCAGTACTATGACAACCAGCACTGTGACATCAGTCAACTCTGATGTCACAGTCACATATGACGTACCAACCGTGGGAGAACTCAGTGTCTCTATACTATTTTAAAGGAGACACACCATGAATTTAAAAAAAATATTTGATATTTAATATCATATGGTGTATGTCCCTCAAACCATTTTCAAAAGGTTTGAGCCTAAATCAACACTCAGATATACTCATCCCAAGTCAATTCTCTCAGGCTTATAAAGCACTTTCAGCTGCAATACCAAAACGTCCTGTTGGGCAGAGGGGTGCTACTGAGCAATTCTGTCTGTCAAAATACATGGGCAGAATGTTTCGTGATGTAAGCAAACATGCCATTCTGAGATGACCTGTTCAGACACGCCCATTCTGAAAATCTCTGAAATGAAAAATTAATGACTGAATGTTAAAAAATAAATAAAAAAATTTGGGGGTACAAGAGACACTGGGGAGCCCAAAAAATACCAAAAAAATAAAAAAAATCACACCCAGTGTGAAGTGGGTGGTGTGTGGTCATCACAACATGACTCACTTTAAAAAAAGGATAATTGACTTTTTTTAAAGTCCATACTGCTATTCATAGGGCTGCACATGTGTCATGTGTTTCGCTAGCCAATCACAGTCCTGAATTTGCAAAGTCAGCCAATCACATTACAGTTAGTGGTGATGACACTAGCTGTAATGTGATTGGCTGATATGAAAAAAGTATCGATTTGCATTAACAATGGAAGGGTTAGGGGGTACACAAATTTTTTGGTCGGTGTCCAAAACTCACTTATAGGGGGCGGCTACACCGCCCCAAAAAGCGAAATTCATGGTGTGTCTCCTTTAACATTTGCTAGTGGGAGGGCCGGACGGCGGACAAACCACGATCATGTCATCACGCTCAAGTCACTATGGCTCAGCCATAACCATATAAGGAATTCCTAATGCAGCTACGCCCCAAATATGGAGTGTGTTGTCTAACCTCAAAGTCTCGTCATGGCATCAGGCGCAAACAAAACCGTTTGCTTCATAGAGGCCGGGTAGCGGTCCGTCACTATGACTCAGACATTAGAATTAATATTATTATTATTTTGTTATAAATATCCACAGGTTGACAAACTAGACATATGTTCTGGACACTATTTTATATTGTGAAAACGTCCATAGACATTCTACCCGGAAATACCAGTTTGTTTAACAAACACGCAAACATTCTGATCTGGTAATAGAAACGTTATATTAAAAAATCTAATGTTGGATATGGAGTCTATATCACAGTCAAATATCATTACGCAGGTCATTTCTTACTCAGGTTTTGTGTATGACTGCTAGCATTTTATTATAATTACAGTTGCAGTTACATGTTACAATTGATTATCAGTGCATTGAAAATGCATCAGAAAAACTCTTGTTTGATGTTTAGAGTCGTGTCCCAGAGGATGGAAGAAGTTTGGATGCAGCTGTTATTACACTTCTACTGAAAAGAAAACCTGGGAGGAAAGTAGAAAACAATGTCTGAAGGCAGGAGCAGATCTGGTGGTCATTACCAGTAAAGAAGAACAGGTTAGTGTGTGTGTGTGTGTGTGTGTGTGTGTGTGTGTGTGTGTGTGTGTGTGTGTGTGTGTGTGTGTGTGTGTGTGTGTGTGTGTGTGTGTGTGTGTGTGTGTGTGCGTGTGCGCGCGCATGCCCAGGTGTCCATCATCTACATTGACGCATGTGATGTAATTCTATGATTATAGTTAAAATGTACAGTATAGTGTGAATGAGAAAACGAAATAATGGTTCAATCATTGATAAATCATCAGGAATTCTTCAGAGAATTGAACCTTGGGACTGATATAGGACCTTGGATTGGTCTGAAAAAGACTGAGGGAAAATGGACATGGGTGGATGGAACAAAGACAACACAGTAAGACATTTTACAAGTTTTTCTATTGTAATTCTATCAAAGTCAATGTATATTAGTGGATGTGATTAAAATATATGTTGTTTATCCTTCAGGTACTGGGCCAGTGATCAGCCTGGTGAACGCCACAGATGTGCAAAATGGGGGGAAGGAGGATGGTTTAGTAGCACATGTGCATATCATGAAACCAACTGGATCTGTGAGAAGAGATGTATCTCTTAGATTAGTGTCCTGCTTTGTAAAGTTAAACAGTATAGTATTATTTGTAAAAAATAAATAAAAGTAGTGCAGAAGTACAAACTGTTGTTGTAACCATAATCACATTAATAAGGAACATTAATGTTTGTATCTTTAATTTGGAACTATAGAACACATGAGAATGTTGTTCATTGAGAGCAGTACAGTAAATCATTCAACACTGTTGTGTCTCAAAGCTCATCACCAAGCTCAGAGACCAGGATTCTGCTGTGCATTGACTTCTGGACAAACAGCACTACACCAGGTCACTATCTACAGCTGATGTGACCACTTTAATTACATTTTAGTTTGTTTTATTCTATTTTGCAACATGTGCTATAAAAGTACTATTTTTTATATTTTATTTTGTAATGTTCACACACTGTTGAGGAGGCTTTAAGTACAATAATTTCAATACCTGCAATGTTGTCACAGTATTATTATATGACACAAAAAAAAACCTTACTGTTACAGTGATTCTTTAATAGCTTATTGTATTGTAACAAGGTTTTTCTTATGAACTTGTAAACTGGGAAGTGGGCGTATTTAATCAAACTTTACTCTATTAATATCAACAATTCTGACCTATGGAGAAATACATGAAGTAGCCTACCTGCTAATACGCTGTATTTAAAAGATGTTAAATGTATTCTTATGGGCTTGGGTCCAGAATAAAACATGTACTCTCAAAGTTTGAAGAACTTACTGTATGTTGTCTTTTCACTTTACTTGCAGGTATGTGCATGAGATTAAACATAAAGTGCAAAGAAATATTAAAACAAATACAGGGCAGAAACTTCACTTGTAAAAAATAATGCAAATGGCAGGTCCACAGGGAAAGTAAAGTTCGTATAGAGGATGAAAACATGAAAGCATCTAGTTATGGCGTTGGAACAACAGATGTTCATGGGGCGGAGAAACACACCTTTACTCCACCCACTCACCAATCTACCTGGTGCTATTTATACCCTGTCAGAACTACCCAGAAACCCCTTACTTGCGTACATCCGTACTCAAGCTCGTAGCGTTTCTGCATCCCTCCACCACCCCTTTTCACCTCCACAGGTTGCGCTTTTCGGGTTAGGGTTAGGGTTACTCCTCTCTCTTCTTCCCTCTTTGCCTGTCTCTCTGTCTCTCTCTCTCCCTTTCTCTCTCTCCCTGTCTCTTTCTCTCTCTCTCCCATTCTCAGGTTCCTGCTGGGGGTCAGTCCATGCGTGCCGTGCTGGCTACGCTAACGGCCGCCCATGCGTGCCGTGCCGACTACGCTAACGACCTCCTACCAAAGACTCCAGGGTCGGCGACGCTCCCCGGAACCCTTTTCCCCTCCCTCTATTACATTCTATTTATTTCAATAAAAACCCTAAACTTTCCATAAAGGTGTGTTTCTTTGCTTAGTGAATCAAGTGTAAAAAAAAATCCTAGAGGTGTTAGTGACCGCATAATAGCATGATTTCATTATTAATGAATACAATGTAATTTCATCCAATCTGTATGGTAGAGTATGTTGATACAATATAACTTATACAATTGGGGTGGTTATATTTTGTCTTCCCGCTCTTCTATTGAGACATTTAGATTGTGTCAAAGGTCATGTCTCACCTAGACACAGAATCTGACACAAATTGTTACCTGATGGTTCAAATTCAATTTATTCCCAGAGTAAGCAGGCAGGCGCTATTAGCTCAATGGTAAAACCTTCCAGCACTTCTAAACTTTCAGCAAGAAACCAGTTTCAAATCTGGGTTGGAGAGGAAAGATACATAGTTCAGCTTTAACTGTGTTTAGAGACACAGTAATATAATTGCATAGTGACATGCAAACAGAGGCAACAAAGCTCCATGTTTAGTAGCAAGGCGTTATTTAAAATATATATATTAATGTTAATTAAGTACTGTACTCATGCATGCACGTACGCCTGGGAGCTGTCCAGTACAACCGCAGTCTTCTGCTGTTGACCACTGGGCAGCTCCACTGGGACAATAAAGGCAATGTTTCTCAAGGTGGGGTCCGGAAACCCCCAGGGGTCCTTGAAGGGGTTTGAGGGGGTCCCCTGCAAAATGAGTTAACATAACATCAAAATAAGTTTAACCACTTTAACCCTATATACATATTTGATTTCAATTTTTTTATTATTTTATTTATTTTGAAAATAGATGATCTACAAGCTCACAACGTGTTGTGTGTTATAGATCCTACATCAGCAATCTCCAACCTGTGGGCTGGGGCATGAGGATATTGTAAGTGGGCTCCCAAATAATTCGCAAAACACTTAATTGAGAACATAACATTAATAAAGAAAACGTGACAAAAATATATGGTATTTTTTTATTTCAAACCTTGAAAAATTAGTTTTCATTTACAGATACAATAGGAACTTAAAGTATACTATGTTAGTTCCATTGATCCAAGTCGGAACACAATCAATCGATTGATCATCAAAGTAAACATGCTCTGAAAATGCACACGGCCCACCAAGCTGCTCACTTAACACGACAGCTGTGTTAAGTGGTCAGATGGGTGGGCTGCAAAGGCTTTCGAGATTTTCAAGTGTGCCCTAATCAGTAAAGGTTGGTAACCACCAACCTACATCATTGGCTAAATGTTTGTTGCCATGGTTACTGTTTTAACTGCATTGTGTGTGGAACATTAGAGGTTAACTGATAGTCAAATGTGTGTCTGTCACTTCCTGTCAACTTCACACGTACATCCTGTGGTTTCCTCTGTGCTGTGTGAGTTTTTGTGCACATGCATGCATGTACGTTCACAAGTCATTGTCTCCGCCAGGCTAAAGGTGTGGCCGAAACTACGTTTTCACCCCTGTCCGTCCGTGTGTCCGACCGTCTGTGAGCAGCTAATCTCTAGCACCAATCGGTGTGACACTTTGGCCAAGGAAGAACCTCTGCCCCAAAATGTTCACCTCGGCCTGTTATAGCGCCACCCTTAAGCCAATGTTTGCAAAACTTTTTTAAAAATACACATTTTGTCCATCACATCACGCATCAGTATACATGATCTTTAGTCATGTGATCAAGACGTATCTGTCACATTTCTCATATTCCATTCCAAAAAAAGTACACATTATCTCTGGGGTCATGTGATCACGATGTATGAGTCTGATTTTACAAATTGTCTAAGACTGCCTTCCAAAGTTTGCGGGCCCTGGGTGGGCAACCTGGCCTGGCAGAGACCTGTGCTCCAAGGACCACATTTTTCTAGTTCTGTTTGATTTCTACTCCGTCAAATGATGGAGTCACAGTGCCAAAAATAGCCAATCTAAAAGCTCACAACGCGTGGCATGGTGAGTGTAAATACCAACCACTTTAGGTACAACTGACCAATATTGCACATCAACGCACATTTCCAATCAACCAATAACATGGCAGCAAATCAATGCATTTATTTAGGCATGCACACATGGTCAAGGCAAACTGCTGCAGTTCAAACTGAGCTTTTAGATCTGCTATTTTTGAAAAATCGTGAAATTATTTATGTAGGCCTACATATATTTCTGAAATGAATTTTTTAAAACTCAAATCTTTGCTTCTGGAGGTCCCTGGCACAAAATATTTTTGAGATGGGGTCCGCAGCCAAACACAATTTGTGTGCGTGTGTGTGTGGTCGGGGGGGAGGGGGTTCTGGGTTTACGTCTTGTTCTTCCTGTTACTTCCTTGTTGTATCATTGTTCTAACCAGCCACAGACAGACTCAGTATATGTATCTTAGCCATCATGTAAAATGTTATTTTGATATAGCTAATCAAGACAGGAGAGAAATACAACAGAGTTATTATTTGTAGTTGTACGTTTTAAGCCTCTCATCCTTGTACAGTAAGATGGCTACAGATGTTTATTCCATACCAGACTTGATAAAGAAGGTGAGATATGACAGAGGACAGAGGAGGGACTCTGAGGACGGTGGACAGTTGGAAGAACTGGGAGAGATGGAGCAGATGATGGACAACGACATCTATGAGAGTGTGGATGACATTGTCTCTGGACCACAGGAGGACATGAGGGAGGACACAGCAGGAAGACACACTCAGCAGGGTGAGTTTGACAAAGTCGTGAATCGTTGTCGACGTGATTTCTCTGTTTCAAAGTGGGAAAAGTACTGGTTGGTTAGCAGTGAGGCATTTGAATTGTTTGGCCTCCCATATAAACATATTTTAGAGAGAATGTTAGTCAGTTCAAAGCCTTTTTTTGTACTTTCTCTCGGTCCCTGTACCACTGTTTCAGGACATCACTCTAAAACAGTGAGAAGGCCTCTCAGAGTTGTTGCTCTGGGTCTGGGGATGCTGTGTCTTATCCAAATGGGTGTGATCGTAGGCCAAGCCGTGCACTGTGAGTATTCCATGTCACAAAATTACCACATCAGCTCCTCAGATTAGTTTTCTGAAATGTTCTAGTTATTACGAAATCCACCTCAGCATCGACCCACACCTTAATATGACTTTTGTTTTTAACCTAGTTCCCATTGTTTCAACTGAAGAGTCTTTTGTGTATATTATTACTTGCATCTGCAGTATGATAAAGAAAGTGTTTATATAGTATACATTAAAAAGCATTTTTCCCACACAGATGCTTAACCTCATCACAACCAGTAGCAACAACTGTAGTTACCATAACCATCGTTTTACTTTGCAGATCATTCAGCCAATAACCAGTCAACGACCAAGTACAACAACGTGATCCGGGAGAGAGATCAACTAAAGAGAAGCTATTACAATCTGACTGTGGAGAAAAATCTTTCTCTGACCACATATAACAAACTGGCCCTGGAGAGAGATCGGCTACAAAGTGAAGTAAAGATGTTAAAGAGTTGCTCAACAGGTGAGAGGCTATAAACCTTTTTGAATTATTAATATTAATTAGCATAATTATTCATTATCAGTACCTATTGTTAGGGATACTATACTATGAAGTATGTATAGTATAGTATAGTATATGATGTCAGTACTATGACAACCAGCACTGTGACATCAGTCAACTCTGTGATATCAGTCACATATTATGACGGACAACGGTGGGATAATTCAGTGTCTTTATCCTATTTTAAAATTGGCAAACGGGAGGGCTGGTGGACGGACTACGATCACGCCATTACGTTCATGTCACTATGACTCATCCATAACCATATAATGAATTTCCAATGCAGCTAGGCCCAAATATGGAGTATGTTGTGGCATCAGGCACAAACAAATCAGTCAGCTACATATGCATATACATACTTTTCTGATTTGGTAATAGAACCATTATAAACTAGAAAATGTGCTCCTCGGAGCACAGGTCTCCGCCAGGCGAGGTGGTAAAAGAAAGTACTGTTCCTGATTAATTCTGTCTTACCTATTTATATTACATATTGTGATGTCACGTGAAGCTTGACCAATGTTAGGTGACGGACACACACACACACACACACACACACGGACGGACGGACGGACGGAGGGTAAAACATACTCTCCACCATGCCTTCGACCTGACGGAGACAACAATTCAAATGTTGGATATGGAGTCTATATCACAGTTAAATATCATTACTCCGGTCATTTTTGGGGCGGTGTAACCGCCCCCTATAAGTGAGGTTTGGACACAGACCAATCCTGCACCGTGATTGGCCAATAGTCTACAACGCAATCTACAACCCTAACCCTTCCACAGTCAATGCAAATCTATGCTTTTGCAAAGTCAGCCAATCACATTACAGCTAGTGTCATCACCACTAGCTGTAATGTGATTGGCTGACTTTGCAAATTCAGGACTGTGATTGGCTAGCGAAACACATGACACATGTGCAGCCCTATGAATAGCAGTATGGACTTAAAAAAAACACTTTCATGTGTTTTAGCGGCGCTAGCCGCTAGAACACATAAAACACACCTTTAGGTATAGAGCGGATCCTGCTCTATACCTGACTTTGTCCGTGTTCACCCTCAACGCTCTGATAAGTCAGACCCGTCAACGGTCTGATTGGTCAGACCCGTCAACGCTCTGATTGGTCAGACCCGTCAACGCACTGATTGGTCAGACCCGTCAACGCTCTGATTGGTCAGACCCGTCAACAAAGTGATTGGTCAAGCTTCACGTGACACGTGGCTATAAACACATTATAAACACATAACGATGACAAAATGTATCAAAGGCGCCACTACCTTCACACTGGGTGTGATTTTTTAAAAGTGAGTCACTTCCATCACTGTGATGACCACTGTGACCACACCGCCCACTTCACACTGGGTGTGATTTTTGGGGCGGTGTAACCGCCCCCTATAAGTGAGTTTTGGACACTGACCAATCCTGCACCGTGATTGGCCAATAGTCTACAACGCAGTCTACACCCCTAACCCTTCCACAGTCAATGCAAATCTATACTTTTGCAAAGTCAGCCAATCACATTACAGCTAGTGTCATCACCACTAGCTGTAATGTGATTGGCTGACTTTGCAAATTCAGGACTGTGATTGGCTAGCGAAACACATGACACATGTGCAGCCCTATGAATAGCAGTATGGACTTAATCCTTTTTTTTAAGTGAGTCATGTTGTGATGACCACACACCGCCCACTTCACACTGGGTGTGATTTTTTTATTTACTCCTGTTTTGTGTTTGACTACTAATCCTACTATAATTCTAGTAAGCTGACGGTGGGTGGGTGGGTGGATGGGGTCTTGGGTCTCCGATCAAACTGCGCATGCGTCGTTGTGTGCCAGGTTTCGCGAGAGAAACAAGCAGCGAGGTCTATGAAAACGAGGCCAAACCAAACGAACCCTATAACACCAACATTGGCCCTAAAGCGCTTACAATCGGCGGACATGGCAACACCGACTCTACACCATAGACCCCGCCCACTCTCTGCTGTGGAAAGTAAACACTCCAGATTTGTTTCCCCACACACGATGCACATTAGCTCCATAAAGAACGGTTCTATGTCGTTCTCTTCCAGGATCGGGCGAACGTCCGCCAAGGCTCCGCTGTTTACCCTTTTGTATACATCGTATCCCAAAACTAATGGTAGATTCTAAACCGCACGGATGTTTAAGGTTTGGTCGGCTGCATAATATTTTAGGTCGCCAGCGAAACTACCCGTTTAAATCGCTTATTTAGTCAGCCTGTGGCCATGTTTCCCATTGTAGCCAAACCGGGAGCAGTAGTGGCAGCGGACGTAGGGTTTTTTTCCGGGTTCAATGGGAAACATGGCCACAGGTTTCGCGAGAGAAACAAGCAACGAGGTCTATGAAAACGAGGCCAAACCAAACGAACCCCATACCACCAACATGCAACCTGATAATAATGTCCAAAGCATGTCTGTGTATGTTTACATCCATTACTGTGTTGGCGTTAGTTGGGATTAATGTTTATTAGCCAAACCAAGTTACTATGAGCCGTTAGCGTGATGCTAAGCTAACGGACGTTTGGCGCTAGCATTCGGCTAACGCTAATGCTAACGTCGTCATCGTGACTTAATCAACAATGTAAACGTTTCATCAACACACTTTATGAACCTTACTGTGGTTAATATTATCAGTGCTACCCAAGTAGTCCATTGAAAAGTATTATTTTGGTGTATTTTGTGTATTGTAACTTGGACACTGTAACTTAATGGTAGCTGGGGCGACGCGTTGTTGGCTCATGGTTCAGAATGCCTCATGGGTATTGTAGTAATTTTCTGCTATTTCGGTTCTACTGTGATAGACTGTGCTACATTACCTGCTGTTTAATTGTGAATCATATATGCTATGAATATATGGTAATACAATGTTTATTTTCCTGTATTTCCAGGTTTATGACCTGAGTCATCTATGACCTGTGTGTCATCTGTGTGTCCAGTACTTTGTACTGTGTTGGTTAAAAAAGACAAAACACGAGTTGTGACAAAGACGTGTGATTCTCTGATTAATATTGTTAGTGGTGTAAAATGCCATCAAAAATATACTCAAGCCTGCTGCAGGGCAACAGAAAATAGCAAGCCTATTTTGCTCTTTTATATAGCAAATTTTTATATATATACGAGGGGACGCGCGCCCTTCACCGGGTATGGTGAAGGGCGCCCTTCACCGGGTATGGTCTAGTTACTATAATTACAGTAGATGTTAGAATTGATCGTCAGTGCATTGAAAATCCATCAGTAAAACTCTTGTTTGATGTTTAGAGTCATGTCCAAATACATGGAAGAAGTTTGGATGCAGCTGTTATTACCCTTCTACAGAAAAGAAAAACTGGAAAGAAAGTAGAGACCAATGTCTGAAGACACCCGGAGCAGATCTGGTGGTCATTAACAGTAAAGACGAACAGGTTAGTGTGTGTGTGTGTGTGTGTGTGTGTGTGTGTGTGTGTGTGTGTGTGTGTGTGTGTGTGTGTGTGTGTGTGTGTGTGTGTGTGTGTGTGTGTGTGTGTGTGTGTGTGTGTGTGTGTCTGTGTGTGTGTGTGCGCGCGCGCGCGTGTGCATTTGTGCACGTGCGTGCGTGCGTGCGTGAGTGTGTGCGTGTATGTGCCCCGGTGTCTATCATCTACATTGATGCATATACAGTAGTGTGAATGAGATAAAAAATAAATAATGGTTCAATCATTGATAAATCATTAGGAATTCATCGGAGGATTGAACCTTAAGACTGTTAGAGGATTTTGGATTGGTCTGAAAAAGACTAATGAGAAATGGACATGGGTGGATGGAACACCACTGACAACACAGTGAGACATTTTACATGTTTTTCTATTGTAGTTCTATCAAAGTCAATGTACGTGAGTGACTGAATGGATGTGGTTAAAATGTATGTTATTTGTTCTGCAGATACTGGGCCAGTGTAGAGCCTGGTGAGCTTAAAGACCACAACTGTGCAAAATGGCGGAAAGGAGAATGGTATAGTAGGACGTGTTCACCTACAGATGACTCCTCCCATTACACAGACGGGATATGTGAGAAGAGATCATCCTCTTAATTTCATTGATGAATCTACAGCTTAGTGCAGTGGTTTTCAAACCTTTTCATGTCAAGGACCCCCAAATTGATATATCTGGCCGCAGACCCTCATCTGAAAAGCTTTTGTTCCAGGGTCCCCCAGAAGACATTTCTAAAAATGTTTTAAAAATGCCAGATGTACAAGCTTGCAGTGCGGCACAAAGTGACGCGCTGTGATCTTGTAGATCTGCTATTTTGAATAGCCAACATTTAAATGGATAAAGTGGCTAAAATTATTGTAATTCTATGTTAAATACTTTTGCTGGGGACCCCTGGAACCCCCCCAAGGACCCCTGGGGGCCCCCGGACCCCACTTTGAGGCCAATGGCTTAGTGTCCTGCTTTGTAAATTTAAAAACAGTACTATTATTATAAATATATATATATAGATACATTATTAAGGAAACTGAGAAAAACAATTTAACAGAAGTACAAACTGTTGTAACCACAATCAAAGTTTGAATCATCAATTTGAGAATGTTGTTCATTGAGAGCTGTACAGTTCATCATTCAAGCTGTTGTGTCTCAAAGTTTATCACCAAGCTCAGAGACAAGGATTCTGCTGTGCATTGACTTCCGATAGACAAAAACCACTGCACCAGGTCACAATCTACAGCTGTGTAGATTGTGATGTGATGTGACCAATTTAATTACATTTTAGTTTGTTTTATTCTATTTTCCAACATGTGCTACAGGTACTCTTTTTGATATTTTATTTTGTAATGTTCTCAAATCTGTTGAGGAGGCTTTAGCTACAATCATTTCAATACCTGCAATGTTGTCAAAGCTGTATTGTATTGTAAGTGCATGTGACACACAAAACAACGTTACTGTTAAAGTGATTCTTTAATAGCTTATTGTACTGTAACAAGCTTTTTCTTATGAACTTGTAAACTGGGCAGTGGGAGTATTAAATAAAACTTAAATACCTGCTAATACTCTGTATTTAAATTATGTTACATGTATTCTAATGGGCTTGGGTCCAATCTGGTAGAGTATGTGTAGATGGTGTCAATTCCATTTATCCCCTGAGAAAGCAGGCAGGCTCTATTAGCTCAATAGTAAACATTGCAGCACTGGCGCAGGAAACCGGGTTAAAATGCGGGGTACAAGAGGAAAGTTAGTGCAGCTTTAACTGTGTTTAGAGACACAGTAATAATAATTACATAGTGACATGCAATAAAATAATATTAATGTTAATTAACACAAGCACGCACACACCTGGGAGCTGTCCAGTTCAACCACAGTCTTCTGCTGTTGGCCACTGGGCAGCTCCAAATCAACCATTTGAAAATAGCCGATCTACAAGCTCACAACGTGTTGCGATGCGACCCATTGTGAGCTTAGATCCTACACCAGTAATCCACAACCTGTAGTCTGGGACCCACCGGGGGGGCCTGGGGATATTGTAAGTGGGCCCCCAAATAATTGGCAAAACACTAAGACTATATTGATATCATAACATTAATATAAAAAAAACTAGAAATTGATGGTATTTGTTTCTTTCAAACCTTAATTGTGGTAGGCTACAGATAAATAAAAACTTAAAGTATACTATGTCAGTTCCATTGAACCAAGCCAGAACACAATCGATTGATTGATCATTAAAACAAACATGCTCTGAAAATGATCGCGGCCCACCAAACTGATCACTTAACATGGCAGCTGTGTTAAGTGGTCAGATGGCTGGGCTGCAAAAGCTTTCGAGATTTTCAAGTGGGCCCTGATCCAGTAAAGGTTGGTAACCACCGACCTACGTCATTGGCTAAATGCTACGTCATTAGCCAATGACCTACGTCATTGGCTAAACATTTCACTTATGTTGCCATGGCTACTGTTTTAACTGCACTGTGTGTGGAACATTAGAGGTTAGCTGGCAGTCAGATGTTTGTCTGTCACTTCCTGTAAACTTCACACGTACATCCTGTAGTAAAGACTTTATTGTTTCCTCTGTGCTGTGTGCGTTTTTGTGCACATGCATGCATGTACTTTCACAAGTCATTGTGAAACTTTGCATGCACACGCCCTGGAGGCCAAGGAAGAACCCCTCTGCCCCAAACTTTTCAAATATTACCTAAAAAAGAGGCAAACATTTTGAAAATAGCCTACCTACAACGCCTCACAAGGCTATTTTCACAATATTTATCTGTGGAACCAAGTCAAACTAAATGTAATGACTCCTACAATTCCCCAGTTCAAATATGATTATTTTGAGGGGTCACAGCCTGAAATGTTTGTGAAGTGAGTAGTAGGGGTGAAGTGCAACGGTTAATTGAACAAAGACATTTAATCAGTTATTTTAAAAAAATATTTGGGGGAATAAATATGTATTTCCTCCCTTGTAGGTGACAAAAAATAGCAAAAATAACTAAGTAGCAGATCCACAACCCTGTAGATCGGCTACTTTCAATATATTTTTGTGTGACACAGTTGCATCGATTTGTTGAGATAAAAAAACAACAAATATGCTTCTAGATTATTCGATTAATCGAAAAAATGATTGATAGCTGCAGCTCTATAGTCAGTGGTGAGTTACAACATAAAGGGGAAAAAAAATTCACTTCACCCTAGAACACTAACGTCGGGTGATTTTCACCCACACAATTGTAATTATGTGATTTTCTGTGATGTTGCTGATGTCTAAGGTGGGTGGGTCCTTGGTATACCTTCAGGATGCTCACTGACGTCATAGAAGGTAGGTTTGCTTCCCTGCCTCCATCCCTGGTTCATTTCTACAGGCAGGTCTTTGGGTGATTTTCACCCAACGTTAGTGATTGAGGGTAAAAAGAATTCCCATACTCTCACAGTTGTCAGCTGATGCAATTAGACTGTGCCTTCACTGCACAAGGCTCACATGTCCAAGGAATGGGTGGACCAAAGGAGAAGTTCCCAGTTTTATGGAATGTATTATATTGGGTAAAACATACACAATGTTAGTGATGGTGTGACAATATTCAACGTGAGTGTTCGAGCAGAAACACATAATTTCCTGTGTGTCATTGTTACATTCCCTCCTGCAAGGTTTGTGGAAAGTGTACACACGTGATTGAAAGCACTCGTGTCCTTGCCAGGTAAACCAACCATGAATCCTGACTCCATAACTTGACCTCATGTAGCGCTGCCCAGGGGTCTAGTGCTACTTTTAGAAGTGGGGGGCAGAGCGCATCTATACCGCTTTTCTCCCTCCACCAGGGGTTTCCAAACTTGCCAGGCCGCAACCCCCTACAATAATAATATTTCAACTGGGGACCCCCCACCATGACAAGCACTTGCAATTGTAGGCATTACATTTTGACTCGGTTCCACAGATAAATATTGTGAAAATAACCGAACTACAAGCTCACAACACCTCGCAGTCCGAGGCGTTGTGAGCTTGTAGATCGGCTATTTTCACAACTTTTGCCTCTCTCTTACGTAATTTTTGACAATTTGGTATTAAAAAGGTCTTAAAAGGTAATTCAATTGTAACTTTGATAATTTGCATAATATACACACTTATACTGTTTGTTGGTTTGTTTACTGTTGAGTGAGAAAACAATGTTGCACATTAGGCTAATCATCTGGGGACCCCCCAAAATGATGTGGGGATCCCGACCCACAGTTTGGGAACCACTGCTCTACACCAAACCTCTATGTGAAAAACAGCCAATCTACAAGCTCACAACGCGCACCTTGCGAGCTATGTAGATCGGTCGTTTTTGGGTTATGAACATGGATAATCCTGGGATTCAAGTGGTTTTGACTAAAACCGAAATCCTGCAGAGGGGTGTCGCTAATCCCCACTATACCCCTGGTGCTGCCAAATATCTGTCTTCTCATCTAACTCTGCATTCTATAGCCTATGTATGTCATTTATAGACGGGTTTCCGAGCGACGTCATCACAGAGCAGAATGCGCAATCTGCGCATGCCTGTATGGGGGAAAGGCGCGTTCGAAAATACAGCCCTGAGCGGCAGTGAGCGCACTGGCCAATACAAACTAATAGGCGAGTGTGCTCCGGTGCGTAATTTCCAAACGCACCCATAGGCTTACCCCCTCCTCTGCGCGGTCATATCCTCTCAATGTTTACAAACATGAAACCCGTCTATTGTGAGTCGCTCTGGAAGAGTGTCTGCTAAATAATAACTAAATTGTACATTTTACCACTTTGGTAGAGGTTTGGGTTGTGTAGTTACCTTGCCATGATGTAACTCCAAAGGTGGTCAAGAAATCAAAAATAATTGCTCCATTGATTAGAAATGAATAATTAAAAATATGCTCCTCATTGACTTACATTGTACGGTAAAACAGCTCTCAAAGTCATTCTTTCAGCACATAAACGAACACAAACGAAGCTGATTCAGACAATATGGAACATCATCAAACCCACTACAGTTTAAAAAACATACATATGATATATATATATAAAAATGACAACTTCGCTGATTTTACTATTTGAGGATCCAGATCCACGGATCCAGTCTGTGTTTTCTTAAGTTGATATTTTGGTCTTGCCCATTAAACCCTATATAGGCTATAATTTTGGCTGAGGTCCCCCAGGGGCTCTATACTTGGTCCCTTCTTTTAGGCTACATTAAAACTATTCAGCAAAAAAATAGCAGATCTACACGCTCACATGTGAGGTTGTAAATCGGCTATTTTCGCTGAATGTAATGCCTATTTTCGCCAAATATTTGTCTATTATGTCATGCCCAGAGTTAGGATGCTTATAGGATTCATAAATGATTAATGAAGAACTGTGGGGCAAATGTACAGTTCAATCTTAACTCCTCAAATACTATAATTCGGCTAAGGGGAAATGTAACATATAATAATATGGTTACTGAAGAACATATCCTTGACATTTAGTGGGAAGGGTGGGGTAGTCATAGCAACAGCAAAGCATGTATGTTTGTGGTGTATGTGAGGTGCATCGGAACACAGAACAGAACATTAAAGGTATAAGGCAAGTGATTTTCGTTTGTTAAAATAAGTGTTAAATAGCTCTATATTCTGACAGTACTCATTGCTATAGAGTGTTTGTTCAGTAACGTCTCTCCAGTTCTTTCATTAACCGAAAACATTTGTAGGCCGGGATACCAATTTTATCCAATCAGGAGAGAGAACTCACACAGAATGCAATTATAAACAAGTGAAATTGGAAGTGATGACACAAATAAATGAGTAGACACATTTTAAACTGGAACACTATCAAATTGAAGCTGATATTTGGGTACTCTCTTCTGATTGGCTGAAAGTTGGCCTCCGGCCTGAAAATGTATTTTCTGTTTATCAAAGAGCTGGAGAGACATGAGACTCCTGTTACTGAACAAACACTCTATAGCAATTACTATAGCGAGTACTATCAGAATATAGTGCTTTAACCTTTTAACACAATTTATTTTTGTTTTAATCAACAAATACCCTACCTTTAACTTGATATGTCCATATAGTCATTGTTGGGTGGAAACCTTGTATGTGTAAAAGCATTTATTTTCAGGAAATGGAAAAGAATAAATAACCTGTGTTCCAATGGATCTGATGTAGTTGTTATTTAGTCACAAGCTCTTTCTAATACTTTTCATTGGTTCAATATGTATGAGAATATACTAAACAACTTTCACTTTTGATTAATCAACAAAAACGATTTAAATGGTAAAAATAGCAGATCTAAAAGCTCTAAATTGCGCTTGTAGATCGGCTATTTTTGCTACTTTTGTGTGACACTGACTGTATTATTATACAAGGCATTCATTTAGGAAAAAACATAAAAAGGAGGTTTCTGCCTATGAAGTGCTTTTCTAACCTTGTCTTATAGCAAAAACTGTTTTCTAATGCAGCAACTAGGCCTATCGATCCTCTTCTTAACAATGTATTTTAACTTTTTCATGCCAAGTACCCCCAAAATAAATTGATACATATTTGGCCGTGAACTCGCCGTCTGAAATGGTTTGTGTCAGAGACCTCCAGAAGAGAAGATTTATGTAAAAACATATATCAAAATGATTATACATTTTCCAAACATTTTCGATATTTTTCAAAAGATTTCCGAAATACCAGATTTACAAGCTCACAGTGTGGCACGAAGTAGAACCCAGGTAGAACCCACCTAGAGCCCACATGGGCATCCCAGTTGGGACCCACCTCGGTCCCATATAGACTTGCCTAGTCGGGCCCACCTAGGGCCCAGGTAGAACCCCAATTAATTCCAATTAATCAAATAACCGAGAAGCATGTTTTCTTTTCTTTTCTGTCTTTATTGACAAATCGACATGAAAAAGTTTTGACAGTTTTTTTTTTTTTTTTTTTTTTTACAATTGACTATATCAAATAGTTTGATGTTGTGCAAAACACTGTCATGAAAAAGAATAGTGAAAATTATCTATATAGCAATATACTGTATCTGTATAGCGATGCGACATGATGTGAGCTTGTAGATCTGCTATTTAAACTTTTTTTTTAAATCAATAAATCATGCTAATCTTTTTGTTCTTGTTAACGATTTCAATGTCATTTTTGAAATAAAATAAATCATGTATAAATGCATTTCTTTCTTCATTTAATTATTCGTGATTAAGCCTAATGCATTGTATAGTTCAGAATGTGATTTCGGACAGGCATTTAGGTGCCTGTGCACCCAAACAATGAGGGTCCTGAGAAAACAGCTGCATGCCCTCTGGGAGATGTAGTTTAACCTCTACTTCGACTCCAGTCTGAACGGACCTCTATGAACTACAACTCCCACGTATTATATTATCACAACGCATGCGGGGAAAGAAATATGGCGTCTCCATGAAAACGAAGCGGAATCGCAAGTTTGGGATTTAAAATAAGTGACAAAGGTTAGCAATGGCATTCATAGTATTTAAAATGCAGACATGCCCACAACGTTAAACTCTCAGCAATACTAAAGAGATTAGCACCAATGTTAAATTTAGCTTGGTGTGGTTTATAGGAAATTATAGCCATTATAGCTATTGTTTGTTGATGCTAGCTAGCGTTAGCTAACTTCATCATGTTGACGTTTTCTTGCAGGCTCTTAGTTGAAAGAGACTGTTATCTAAACCAGGCACTTACTGTATGTCATGATTAGTTAACCCACGTTAATTATTCCTCATATGACCAGTTACTTTATCTAAACGTGTTTGCCAAAAGGCTCTATTCACAGCAGCCATATTATGAAGACATTCACAGGTGTTACCAATGATACTAATGAAGGTTCTGGTCCATTCTGGTCAAACAGAGTCAGGGTGCTGATATTGTGCATGTTGGCTCACTGGAAACACTGCTACACCAGTGGGTCTAAAGTTGGGGTCCAGGGACCCTCATGGGCTTCCAAATGGCCCCTTACAGGTGTCCATTTGGTTCCATTTGTACACTCAGAGTTATGGGGGTCTTGGAAACCACTGTCCTACACTAAATGGAACAGAGCCTTCATTAGTATCATTGGTAACACCTGTGAAGGAAGTGATAATATGGCTGCTGTGCATAGAGCCAATAGTGTGTGTAACTAATCCTTATGTCGTCTGTGAACCTTTTACTATTTACTACCCTTGGATCAAGACTATCATAGATGTATAGTAACCAGTGTCTGACTTTTACTTTCGTATCTACAGTATGATATGCAAATGTCAAAATCGATAACTTACATCTATGATAGATAGTCTTGATCCAAGGCTAACTATTTACTAATATTGTAAAGTTAGTCCTCCCCTCCTTGAAGAGTCATGTATTTCAGATATTATTGTTGTTGGTATAACGGGTGCATTTCTCCTTTCCGACATGTCGCCTTTCCGACGTTGACGAACCCTATACCTAACCCTAACCCTAACCCTAACCGCACGCGGAAGCCACTAGTCGGAGTGGTGAGATATCGGAATGGAGAGTGAACACCTGGTATAACATAAACGCTAGCCAGCTTACTTTTTTTGTTTCAAGTTGATTTGGGCTAGTGGTTCTCAAAACATTTTCATGTCAACGACCCCAATACCTCATATGAATAGAAATTGGGTCCGGTAGTCATTCTTATACTTTATGTCAGGAGTCTTCAACGTTTTTCAAACCAAGGACCCCTTAGCTGAAAGAGGAAGATGAAGCAGGGACCCCTTATGTTGTATAACACATTGTGTTTCAGATTAAACTTTTTTATAGATTTCATAGATGGCTTCATAGAATTGTTTGACAGCACTGTCATTGTGTAGTGTTGAGTTGGATTCATGTTAATGTATTTTCACTTAAACCCTCAATACATAGAAAACATGTATCTGGTTTGTACTTGTACCTGTTAGATTTGCCCCCCCCCCCCCCGTAGTAAGTCTGAGGACCCCCTGTTGAAGAACCGTGCATTATGTCTTTAGGCCAACTTCTAGCCTGTGAAAGTAAACTGTTCCTCATTTTGCTGGGAACCCTGTCAAGGACTCCTAGGGGTCCTTGGACCCCACTTTCAGAACCCTGTTGCTGAGAGGAGTAGGATGGACTAAATAAAACTCAAAAAGTCCCGCTGTGTGTGTGTGTTAACAGATGGCAGGTGATACCGCTGACAAGAAAGATGCCCCGGCCGAAACTTCAGTAAACAAGGACAGAGAGAGGAAACGCAGTCGTTCACGAGAACGAATAGAACGGAAGCGCCATCGATCGCGTGAGCGCCGCTCCAAATCTCTTGACAGGTACCTCACCTCATACATACACAATTACACACGATTTAATAAGAGTTTAGTTTGTTCTTACATACCGTGAATACATTTTCATATCGTTGTTATCGGGTGGAAACCTTGTATGTTACATTTTAAAAAATAATAGTGAAAATAGCTGTTCTACAAGCTTGTGGATCTGTTATTTTCACTACTTTTGTGCGACACTCTTATATGATGAAGTAGGGCATTCATTTATGAGAAACCATTAAAAGTTGAAAAATGGAGATACAAGGTTTCCGCCTGACAGCGACGATATAATAACATAGGTACTAGTACTACTGTATCACTTCCTGTATGGAATATATGAATGTAGATACACTCCCATTCACATACATTTGATGCATATTTGATATCTGCTGCTAATTCATATGTCTTTATTTGGACAACACTGAGAAACTGTCTTTATTACACTTTATGTACTTTTGATTTTTGTTTTTATATTGTTTATTTTTTATGTGTCTACAATTTGTGGGTAGCTTACACTAAAAAAAGGTCTTATGCACACCTGATCAGCTCAGAGACGGGTGCGTAGGCAGGGATCAGACGTCTAGAATACAATAAAATGACCCGCACACCATCTACACAATGAGGACAACTTTATTTAGGCAAGGTTTAACGTTTCTGTTTATAGACCTTCCTCAGGCAAATGCCCGAAGAAGATCTAAACTTTACCTAAATTATAAAGTTGTCCTTATTGTGCAAGTGTAGACGGTGTGCGGGTCATCTTATTGTATTCTGGGTAGCTTACACAAAAAATGTAAAATGTAAAACAGTAACAGTAGAGAATTCCATTTTGTTCCTTTCTTCCTGGCAGAGATCGGCGCGACAACAGAGACAACAAGGATCGTGAGCGGGACAAGGACAGAGATCGGGGCCGTAGAGATAAGGATGGCGGCCATCGGCGTGATAAGGATCGCGGCAGGAAGTCCAGGTACGTAAGACCGTAGTAAGGTATCTCTCCACCGCACCAATGTCGGCGGTAAGTGTTGGAAAGCCGAAAATATGCTGTTGAATGGGCGGTGTGTACACTGTCGGGTCGCGAGTTGTAGGGAAGCACCGAAAGCCGACTGAGCAAGCTCACTTTCGACCGTCGGATAGCAGCAGGCTTGTTGTTGAAAAAGACATCAAGCCATAGGCTATTTTTAGCACCGTAGTAGCCGTCTGTCGGTGTCTGCTCTCAGGTGCATTCAGCAGAGCCATTTATTGAGTTGTTTGTAACACTGTTAAGGGTGTAGTTAGTGTCAAGGACCCCCAAATTGATATATATTTGTCCGCGTACCCCATCTGAAAATGTTTTGTACCAGGGACCCTCAAAAGAAGAGACTATTTGTGTAAAGAAAAATCTGTACATCTGTTATTTTTGAATAGCCAACATACTAAATGGATAAAGTGGTTAAAATGATTGTGATGCTCTATTAACTCATTTTGCTGGTGACCCCCTGGAACCCTCCCCTCAAGGACCCCTGGGGGTCCCCAGAACCACTGACGTAGACTGTACTAGTGGGATGGGAAGTGCGTGAACAGAGCCATTCATTGAATTGTTTGTAACACTGTTAAGGGTGTAGTTTGTTTTTACATTACCGTTGTTTAGATTTTCTTTAAGGTTATGTCTTAACCTGTTGAATACAAACTGTCACTTGGTGTTACAGAAGCACATCACCTAGATCAAAGGACAGGATAAAGCGAGAGAAGGACATAAAGGGAGAGGAGGATGAAGAGGAGAAGAAGAAGAAAGAGAAGGTAGGATTTTGGCTTCAACTAAATTGTGTATTGTATGTTGGATTATTATCTTATTTATATAACGCTGCTGTCGGGCAGAAACCTCTAATTTCTATATTCAAACTTTCTTAGTTTTTTCGTAAATTAACGCCCTACTTGATCATATCACAGCGTCACACAAAAGCATCAAAAGTAGCAGATCTACAAGCTCGAAACATGGCTCGAAGCGATGCGTTTCGAGCTTGTAGATCTGCTACTGTACGTTTGAATTTGAATCCTGAAAAGGAACAGTTTTGGACCCGACAGAGACGA
The DNA here is from genome assembly GCF_963454915.1 of Gymnoscopelus microlampas. Lineage (NCBI taxonomy): Eukaryota > Metazoa > Chordata > Actinopteri > Myctophiformes > Myctophidae > Gymnoscopelus > Gymnoscopelus microlampas. The sequence continues at coordinate 8,146,510 of NC_139947.1, read as the reverse complement.
TATAAAGTGTTGTTTTTGCCAACTTACTTTTGGTGTTACTTTGACTGTGATGTCTTTCCATCATGCTGTAAACACAGTACCTTTTGTCTTGTAATTTTAACTGCTGTACTGGCTTTGGTGTCTGAATTCGATAACTTGTTACTTCAGATGATATTCTAAAGTCTTGTGTGGTCTTCTGTTTGGCTTTGTTCCAGTTCCAGCCGCTGTCTCTGGAAGAGCTTCTTGCAAAGAAGAAGGCAGAGGAGGAGGCCGAGGCCAAGGTGACAGGAGAGGAGAAGCTCTTCTTCACACCAAAACACTCATGTGCCAGCATGGAACTGATGTCATTTGGATTCTATAGAAGCCAATAAGCCATCCAGTTGCTCAATATTGATTCATTTCACATTTACAACATAGTTACAACGAGTGGTGGAAAAAGCACTCAGATATTTTACTAAAGTAAAAGTAGCAACACCACAATATAAAAATACTCTGTTACAAGTAAAAGGCCTGTGTTCAAAAAGTTACTTGAGTAAAAGTACAAAAGTATTGGCTTCAAAAATATACTTAAAGTACCAAAATTAAAACTACTAAAATGTTTTAGAATAGCAAATCTACAAGCTCACGACGCGACGGGTTGTGAGCTTATACAGTAGATCTGCTATTTTCAAATAGCCTATGTATAAAATAGGGCTAAAGTGGTTAATGTATGTTTTGTAATGTAATGATTTATAATATGTAATAATCTGCAAAGTAACTAGTAACTAAAGTTTTCAAATAATTGTAGTCGAGTAAAAGTACAATATTTGCCTCTGAGATGTAGTGGAGTAGAGGTAAAACTATTGAAAATTGGAAATGCTCCAGTAAAGTAAAATGACCTCAAAATTGTACTTAAGTACTGTAGTATTTGAGTAAATGTAGATGGATAGATAGATCATTTTATTTCTGTGTCCTGCACACAAAGTGCCCAACCCTCATGGGTTTATAAGACACCATTTTAGACTTTACAACATGTTTTACAATATATTCACATGATACATTCAATTACATCTCAGAATTATACAGAGTGTTCTGTCTTCTCTCCCAAGCTTTACAAATAAAGCTTGGTACTTAGTTACATTTACTCTGTCCTGTCCTCCTCAGCCCAAGTTCCTGTCCAAGGCAGAGAGAGAGGCAGAGGCTCTGAAACGGAGGGAACAGCAGACAGAGGAGAGGAAGAGGTTTATTGAAGAAGAGAGGAAGAAGAGAAGGATGTTCCAGGAGACTGGAAGAAAAATGATGGGTGCGTCAGCTGGCTTATAGAAGTGTGTGTGTGAGCGCCATCCGGTGGCTAGTTCAGCCACTGCTAGGGGTGAAACAGTTTATCAAACTAATCGATACAGAAAAAATACAGTCAATAGCAAATCTACAAGATTGTGAGTTTGTAGATCTGCTATTTTTGGTATATTCCCCGCAGCTGTACAAAGTATAAAGTAAGGCTTAGGTGGTTAATCAGATTAACCCATTAAGACCGGGAAAGCATGTGTCATTTTAGATTTCTTTGGCTATTCAAAAATAGCAGATATACAAGCTCATTGAAGATTTGTGCTCCATCCACTCCTTGTTTAACTTATAGTATTATTCTAAGTAGAAAAGCCTCCTGTGGACAGGTGTTGAAATTTGGTCCAATGTAATTGTGATGTCCATGTCAAATAAAATAAACATACGGTAATATCACTTTACTAATCGCTAAGAACTAATTGATACTTAACAAGTTTAACAACCCTAGCTGTGGTATAATTGTAGGCTGACAGTGTGATCATGTGTGTGACACAGAGGACCCCCAGGAGAGGGACAGGCGAGAGCGGAGAGAGAGGATGGAGAGAGCACAAGAGAACAACGGAAATGAAGAAGATGACGGACGACAGAAGATCAGAGAGGAGAAGGACAAAAGCAAAGAACTCGTAGCCATCAAGGTTGGTATGGAGAAAGAGATGATGCTGTTTATGATTGGCTTTGTACAGAGCACATCATTTTCACTGCAGATGTACTAGTTATATTGCTTAAACCCATTAAGACCGGGAGAGCATCAGTGTCATTTTTTGATTTCTTTGGCTATCCAAAAATAGCAGATCTGCTATTGTTTGAAAAATCGTGAAAATGCGTGCAAATCTTTTAATATGTACATTTTTAGAGCGAACATTTTTAAATCTATGCTTCTGATGATTCTACAAATGTCTTCTAAATCCTAACAGTAAAACAAAAAAAACGTATGTTGCTATATCAGTGGTTCTTAAACTTTTTCCTGTCAAGGACCCCAAAAATTATATGTATTTGGCCACGGACCCCAATCTCAAAATATTTTGATCCAGGGACCCCCAGAAGCAAAGACTTGAGTTAACAGTGTATATATATATTCAAAGATTTTCATGATTTTTTCCTCAAAAATAGCAGATCTACAAGCTGATAGCGCGGCACCTATCAGCTTGTAGATCTGCTATCATCTCTGCTATCAGCTTGTAGATCTGCCAAAAAAATCAAAAAATGACCTGGATGCGTTCCCGGCCTAAATGGTAGCTTTAATAACAGCTGATGTTGGCACCTCCGATCTCACTGGCCATGTCTTTTTTGACACCTAAATCAACTTTTACTGATGTGATGTTTGTGTCTCAAAATGAATGATCATTCCAGGAGCGCTACCTGGGCGGCATGAAGAAACGCAGGCGAACACGTCACCTAAACGACAGGAAGTTTGTCTTCGAGTGGGACGCTTCAGAAGATACGTCCATCGACTACAACCCCATGTGAGTCAACAGAACATTTACTGTTTTATTTACGCCCGTCACAATTATTACATAATCACCTGATCGCAATTATTTTAAGATAATTGCAATTATTTTGCATAACCCTCAGGACTTTTCCATTCATCTGTATAAATTAATCTGTAAATTCTCTGATCTACAAGCTCACAACAATCGATGCAACGTATTGTGAGCTTGTAGATCGGCTCTTTAAAATGTTTGAATTAAGAATACAATTATTAAATGTATGGCCTGTTTTGCTCTTAGTTATTTATTTTGGCCAACAGAAATTAAAATGTTATTTATATTTTCCAATGTTCAATGCCAAAAACACAATTAAATCACTAATTGCAGTTATTTGTGTGACAGTTAACCGTCAACTAAAATGTAATGACGGTGACAACCCTTTGAGAGTCAACAGAACATTTAGTAGTTGAATTGTGTCTTTGTCCGTTGTCTCAGTTACAAAGAGAAGCACTCGGTGCAGCTGTACGGCCGAGGGTTCATCGCCGGCATCGACCTCAAGCAGCAGAAGAGGGAGCAGTCGCGTTTCTACGGCGACCTGATGGAGAAGAGACGCACGCTGGAGGAGAAGGAGCAGGAAGAGTGAGTGATGCTCGCCGTCCAACCGCTTAACCACATCATCTATATACTGAAAATGAATTGAATACATTTTAGTTTATTTACTATTAAAGGGATAATTCACCCCCAAAATGACTTTTGATTACTCACCCCATGGAGCCTTGAATTTGAAGCCAATAATTTGATGACCGGCGGAGTCTCTGGTAGGAGACTCATAGTGTCTTCTTTGAGTCTCTGCCAAACAACAATAAAATCTGCACACCAGAATGCTGCTTCCCTCATGGGTATTTTTATTGGTAACATTTCGAGCAGGGAGGCTCTTCCTCCGACATTGATAGAAAATAAGTCACTATCCCTTTAATCACATCGTTTTCATAATTTCCGTCATGCATTTTTTAAAAACCTCAGTGATTACATGAGCAATTATGTGCTTTTTACGACTTCACCAAAATGTAAGTGCTTTTTGTTCCATAAAATGAAAAGTAATTATTAGGTCCAGAGATAAAAACGACAAATAAAAAAATGATCAAATGGCTTAATGGCCTAATGCTTATCAAACTGGTGAGATTTGCTGAGAATAATCATGTTCTAATCATATTACTAAGTGGTATGATCTGACCCCCCTGCCCTCCTCCTCTGTGCCCCACAGGGTGAGGTTGAAGAAGGTGCGTAAGAAGGAGGCCAAGCAGCGCTGGGACGACAGGCACTGGTCCCAGAAGAAGCTGGACGAGATGACGGACAGGGACTGGCGTATCTTCAGGGAGGACTACAGTATCACCACCAAGGGAGGCAAGATCCCCAACCCCATCAGGAACTGGAAGGAGTACACACTGCCCCCACACATCCTGGAGGTCATCGACAAGTGTGGCTACAAGGTGGGCCTTCCTACTGAAACAGTGTTCATTTAGTCGACTAAAACTATGACGATTTTTTTTCCAGCGACTACCTTTTGTTCACTGACTAAAACTAAAAACGAAATAAAAACTAAGCTATGATCACTAAAACTATGACTAAATATACTGACAATTACATCAAGAAATAAAAACTGGACTAGAATAAAAAGCATACATTAACCACTACAGCCCTATATACATTTCGGCCATTTGAAAATAGCCGATCTACAAGCTCACAACGCGTCACAGACAGCAGACACGTTGTGAGCTTGTAGATTTTCGGCACACAGCTAAGTACAAATCAGGCATTACGACGCCATCAAGGCCTGCCAAATTGAATGTTTGTCGACTACATCAACTGTAGATTTAAAATCTTACGATAGTTAGTCAACTAAAACATTTCGGATGACTGAAATATGATTTAGTCAATGGAATTAGTCAATGGAACTAAATGTTTCCATATAGTCACTGGAACTAAATGGAATTGTATTCAAAAGACTACATCAACATTTGCTGTCAAAACACTGAACACTGAACACTGCTACAAAACCAGGGTTGTTCCACAAGCAGGTCTAGTCTCGAATGTTATTCCAATATTCCAAGTGCATTTGTTTGTCTTAACTTTATCTCATCTCTGCTCCTCATTGACAGCTCGCTGTCACATTAATATAGTATTGATTTGCATTGATGATTGCATTAATAACTCACTTGTGGTGTTGTTGTTTTTTATCCAGGATCCCACGCCTATCCAGAGACAGGCTATCCCCATTGGCTTACAGAACCGTGACATCATCGGTGTGGCTGAGACGGGTAGCGGTAAAACAGCTGCTTTCCTCATTCCTCTGTTGGTATGGATCACCACCCTGCCAAAGACTGACAGGTACAGTGACACCAACCTGGGCTAATGTATGCTATAGGCTCTATTCACAGCAGCCATATTATGAAGACATTCACAGGTGTTACCAATGACACTAATGAAGGCTCTGTTCCATTCTTGGTCAAACAGAGTCAGGGTGCTGATGTTGTGCATGTTGGCTCACTGGAAACACTCTGCTACACCAGTGGGTCTACAGTTGGGGTCCAGGGACCCTCATGGGCTTCCAAATGGCCCCTTACTGGTGTGTAACTCTGAGAGTGTACAAATGGAACCAAAAGGACCCGTAAGGGTCCATTTGGTTCCATTTGTACACTCTCAGAGTTATGGGGGTCGTGGAAACCACTGTGCTAGACTAAATGGAACAGAGCCTTCATTAGTATCATTGGTAACACCTGTTAAGGAAGTGAAAATATGGCTGCTGTGAATAGAGCCTATTCTGTGGCATGTCTTTTATATTCGTCTCACTCACTTTCAACCTGGGCTTCCCGTCATTATGTGAAAACCTTCAACAAAATAAAATAAAAAAACAATAATGTCAAAACATTTCACAAATAGCAGCTTACAACATGTATTGTACAAGGAATCATATGGGGCTTAAGCAATCTACAACTCATTATGATGAATACAGTTTTGTTTCTTCCAATCTGTATGGTGGTACAGTATGTTAATACAATATCACTAGTACAACCTATTGTGATCCTTAATGTTGTTGTTTATCTGTCGGTGCAGGATTGAAGACTCGGACCAGGGTCCCTATGCAGTCATCCTGGCTCCTACTCGTGAGCTGGCCCAGCAGATCGAGGAGGAGACCATTAAGTTTGGTAAACCTCTGGGCATCCGCACCGTGGCAGTGATAGGAGGAATCTCCAGGGAGGACCAGGGCTTCCGTCTCAGGATGGGTTGCGAGGTAAGAGACCTAGACGATAGGATTTCTTGTTTCTTGTCTTTCTAGGTACAGTTTCTCTATACTAGGCTAGCACTGTCAGTTATCTCATGAAAGCAGATTTTCCTGAAAGTGATGAAATTTTCAATTCATACAAAGCCTAATCATTATTTTATTTTTGATCATTAATAACAAAAATGTCCTTAATTACGTTCTAAAATCCATATAGTCTGTTCTCGCATTACTGAGCCACACTTAACGTTAACAGCTGATTGAAACGCAGGCAATCTCAAGTAGGCCTGTCACAATTATTACATAATAATCGCCTAATCGCAATTATTTGAGATAATCACAATTATTTTGCATAATCGTCATAATTGTTTCAATGTTGAAACATTTTCATACATTTTTCAACATTTTTCAAAAAAGGCAGAAATAGCTGATCTACAAGCTTACAACGTGTCATGAACGTGACACGTTGTAAGCTTGTAGATCAGCTATTTACAAAAAAAAACATAGGTTAGTAATTTCTCTGTACATTTAAGTTATTTGTCATATCTGCACTGTGGATTTTTTTATAACGAAGCCTAAACTTTCTTTATTCATTTGTTCCAATCTTCAATGCCAAAAACACAATGAAATCGTTAATCGCAATTATTTGTTTGACAATTCATCGTCAACTTAAATGTAATCGTGACGGTCCTAATAAGTGCAATGCAGTGTCTGTTTGAACGACACCATGGAGGTTTTCTCTTTAGCGAGGTGATCCCGTCTGATAGCCCTAGCCTAGATTAAACACTTATTAGGGTTAATAACACTAATAATACTGTTTCCTCTCTGTGACAGATTGTGATCGCCACCCCCGGTCGTCTCATAGACGTGCTGGAGAACCGGTACCTGGTGCTGGGCCGCTGTACCTATGTGGTGCTGGACGAGGCCGACCGCATGATAGACATGGGCTTCGAGCCCGACGTGCAGAAGATCCTGGAGTACATCCCCGTCACCAATCAGAAGCCAGACACCGACGAGGCGGAGGACCCCGAGAAAATGATGATGAACTTTGAATCCGGCAAACACAAATACAGACAAGTGCGTTTACTAACTATTTGTTTGTGCAATCTTTTTTTTGTCCAGAGCTGGATATGACTTAAGGCTGCAATTTGCTATTTTCATGTGCTATACAGGATTCGAATCCAGGTTGCTGAAATTTCTACTGCTGAGATAATAATAGAAAGTCAGATTAGGCAGAGGATAAATGTGCCTTTTGAGCTTCATGCAGTACCACAACATGTATTAACATACTCATACCGGTCTCAATACTGCGAAACATTGTGAGCTTATAGATCAGCAATTGTTGGCTATGATATTTGGTGTAGATCAGTGGATATCAACCCTTTTTCATATCAAGGTCCATTATGTATTCGGCATTTGAGCCACAGACCACCATTTGATGATATTTAGACTCAGACCCAAAACAAAAATTTTGTTGTCGTTGGATAGGATTTTGTCCACAATTCCATGCTGTATTGATGTTGGTACCATAGGAGAGATAACAGGCAAGCGTTGACCAAAATAACAATTCTTTAATTAAGTAATGCAGATGTTTAACATTAGTTTAACTCTTGAGAGCGTAAAATGAAACCAAATGGACCCGTAAGGGTCCATTTGGTTTCATTTTACGCTCTCAAGAGATAAAGATCTATAAGGGTTCATTTGGTTACCAACTCTCCATCATTTAGCTGGGGACCACTTAGAACCCCCTCAAGGACCACTGGTGGTCCCCAGACCACTGGCTGAGAACCACTGATGTAGATGGATAAAAGCAGTCCAACTACAGTTACAACTCGGGTCCGTTCCATTAGTACTAGAGGGTTTAAGTTCTTAACCTGTTTTTCCTAACTCTGTGCACGACGTGTTCTCCTTCCTCGCCAGACGGTCATGTTCACAGCCACCATGCCTCCAGCTGTGGAGAGGCTGGCCAGGAGCTACCTGAGACGTCCTGCTGTGGTCTACATCGGCTCTGCTGGAAAACCCCACGAGAGGGTGGAGCAGAAGGTCCTGCTCATGGGCGAGGGAGAGAAGAGGTGAGACTTAACTAAAACGCTTATGGTTACACCGTGTAACTTTTCCAATGAAACAAACCTTATTTTTTTCTTAATTCATAATCATTCCACTTAAATTGCAACTTCTCTAAACACATTTTGAGACGAGTGTCTGCGCCCCCCAACACTCGCGGCAAAATGTTACAAGGCATCAGAAATGTAGCAAAAATGTATTTATGTATTTTAAAGTTAACTAGACCATACCCGGTCGGCGCAGCGCATCCGTGGGGGGATATGCGCACATGATCTGGCAACCCGGGAGGCAGTTCGTCCCATAGCTGGGCAGCCCCGTAACCATGGCGACAGTGTTTGACACAAAAACGCTAATAAGAAGCTAAGATTTGATGAAATTGAAAAACGGGCTTCACAGTTGCGTTCAGATGGTAATGGTCAATGGCTGTGTGCGAAATCAGAGCAATTGGTCCTGCCAGTGAGGAGAACCGGGTATCTTCACTCACGTACTCACCACCACTACAGAGGTTACTAGAATTATAGTATGACTAGACCATACCCGGTCGACGCATCCGTGGGGGGATATGCGCACATGATCTGGCAACCCAGGAGGCGACATTGTTTGACACATAAACGCTAATAAGAAGCTGAGATTTGATGAAATTGAAAAACGGGCTTCACAGTTAAGTTCAGATGGTAATGGTCAATGGCTGTGTGCAAAATCAGAGCAATTGGTCCAGCCAGTGAGGAGAACCGGGTAGCTTCACTCACGCACCACTACAGAGGTTACTAGAATTTTATAGTAGGATAGTAGGATACGTGCCGTTTATATAACTTTTGTTTCGTTTCAAATTAGCCTTTGCGCAAATGACACTGCAGCACTCATTTTGGAACAATACATCCCATGTTTTTGTATGGAACTGAATTCTGGGAATCACAGTTCTTACAGACAACAGAGCAACAAAAAGACTACAAACTTTAGATGCTCTATGTCATATGGTCATATTTTTACAGAGTGCTGATGAGTGGTGGTTTTGTTTTGTTCTGTGCAGGAAGAAGCTGTTGGAGGTTCTTTCTCGTGGCTTCGAACCTCCCATCATCATCTTCGTCAACCAGAAGAAGGGTTGCGATGTGCTGGCCAAGTCCCTGGAGAAGATGGGAGTGAGTTATTTAAAACTTGACTGTGTTGGATATCTTCAGAATACTGAAAACACGCAATACAATTTTGATCGATTGATTGAATACTTTATTAACAAACAAAAAGTATTGAGGTAAAGTTATACAATAATGCTAAAGGATCAGTTGGGGTCCTATGTATCCAATTCATCAAGACATATAGAGACTATACAAGAAATAATCAATACTAGGCGCAGTAAAAGTACATTTACGGAAAAACAGTGGGGGGGTCATTACTTTTGGCAAGCTAGAAGACTTGTCTAGGTCCAGTTGTTAATTGCAGACAGGTGCTCTTTTAATGGTGGTTTTGAAGGAGGGTAGGGACCCTAAAGGTCCTTACACACCGGGGGTGTTTGTTTCATGCCAATAATACGTTTAAAAAAAAAAAAACTTATCCACCTGTTTCCTAGGCTTTTCACTGTGTTCCACTTCCTGTCTTTTGATCCAATGAAATCCAATGAAACCGGTCAGATGACTAATGATATCCAATGAAATCCGACAGGAAGTGGAAAACACAAGGCCTAGGAAACAGGTGGATAAAGTCAATGCAAGCTTCCATGGAGCGAAAAAACGAAAAAGCGTCTTATTTATTCGGAACGAGTCCGAAATTTGCGGATATTCGCATAATCGCCGGTGTGTAATGACCTTAACCCTTGTCTTTCTTCGTCCAGTACAATGCTTGCACGTTGCACGGCGGCAAAGGACAGGAGCAGAGAGAGTTTGCTCTGTCCAACCTGAAGGCGGGAGCCAAGGACATCCTGGTGGCCACAGACGTGGCTGGTCGAGGTATCGACATCCACGACGTCTCCATGGTGCTTAACTACGACATGGCCAAGAACATCGAAGGTACGGACGTCTCACAGCTCAACACTAACATTCTGTCATGTTGTCTCATTTTATGGTCAAAGGCAGTGCTTCTCACCTTCTCGGAGCTCTAGCATAGTTAGAAATATCATCAAGATATATTAGTATAAAGTATAAGAATTATTTTATTTTTTTGTTAATATTTACCACCATGAATGATCTGAAAGTCGTAGTTGTTAGTTGTTGGCCAGTGATGTACACCGAAAATAGCCGAGGTTGTAGTGAGCTTGCAGATCAGCTATTTTTAAGTTCAGTTTGTGTGTTGATTTTGTATCAAAAAGTTATGTGTCTTCATTTATTATTATTTTTTTGCATATATTTAAATGTTCTCAAATAGTTATTCAACTTGATTACAACATTTTGACAAAATATCAGTCAAAACATTGGGAGTCGATGGATTAGGATTCTCCGAAAATCAGGATCACCGTCGGACCCAAATATCTAGCATCGGTCTCTTAATTCCTTCATGCTGGCTATAAACTAATATTCCCTTTGTAATCGAATGGCCTTCTCCTGCCTCTCACCTTTCTATAAATCACTCGTAGCCTCTTTCTATTTATGACCTACCTGACGAAGGTGTAATCTGATTGAAGAGAAAAGGTTGCTCCAGTGCATTCTTTATTCAGCTAATATTCCTTTGTCTCCCCTCTGCTCATAGACTACATCCATCGTATCGGCCGTACGGGTCGTGCCGGCAAGAGCGGCGTGGCCATGACCTTCCTCACCAAGGAGGACGCGTCCGTGTTCTACGACCTGAAGCAGGCCATGCTGGAGAGCCCGGCGTCCACCTGCCCGCCCGAGCTCACCAACCACCCCGACGCGCAGCACAAACCCGGGACCATCCTCACCAAGAAGAGGCGAGAGGAGACCATCTTCGCTTGAACCCCGGAGGAGGACCCCCCCCCCCAAAGCTTTGCTACCCTGCTGCTGCACCCTCAGAGCACTTCATATTGTCGTTGTTGCTGTTGGGCAGAAACCTTGTATCTCCATATTTCAACTTTTTCTTTTCTTTTTGTAAATTTACTGCCCTATACTTCAATCGTACAAGACTGTTGTGCAGAAAGTAGCAACGCGTTGTGAGTTTGTAGATCGGCTCTTTTCGCTATATTAAACAAAATGTTGTACGTGTTTAACTGTGTCTGTGGGTTTTTATAAATATTGAACTGTGTAAAAAAGTAAAGTATCAACGAGAGCTTGTGACTATAATAGCTGCATTGGAACACAGGTTAAATGTGTGCAAATCTTTGAATGCATATATTTTTAAGCCAACATTTTTAACTCAAATCTTTGCTTCTGGGGGATTCCGCAAATGTCTTCTAAATCCTTAGTTTTAAAAAAAAACATATGTTGCTATAATATCGGTGGTTCTCAACCCTTTTTCATGTCAAGGACCCCCGAAATGATTTGTATTTGGCCGCGGACCCGCATCAAAACATATGTTGTTCCAGGGACCTCCCCAAGAAGCAATGATTTGAGTTAAAAATGTATATATATATTCAAAGATTTGCACACATTTTAACGATTTCTTTTCCAAAAATAGAAGATCTACAAGAGTGCCGCGCTGAGCTTGTAGATCTGCTATTTGTTAATATCCAAAGCAATCTTAAAAATGACACACAGATGCGTTCCCGGTCTTAATGGGGTTAAGTTTCTCTCCGTTCGGGGTTCACCCTCTACATTTGCTATTTCTGTTCAGTTGTCATATTTGCTGTCCCGTGTAGCAATCCGGCCACTTATTCTGCTTCCTGGCCTTTATTAACCCTTTAAGACCTGAGGCGATTCTTAAAAATGTTTTCTAAATCCTAACAGTTTAAAAAAAATAAAAAATCAAAACATTTTTTTCAAGATTTTTCAAAAATAGCCTAAGAAATCTAAAGTGACACAGATGCGTTCCAGGTCTTAATGGGCTAAAGAAGGGTAATCTATCTGGAAAGTACATCGTCTCTGTTGGATGGAAACCTAATGTCCAAAACGTACTTTTCAGGATTCAAATTCAAAAGCGGCAGCAACACAAAAAAAAAAGGCTCAAAACATGGTGCGATGTAATGCGTTATGAGCTTGTAGATCTGCTATTTTTTACTACTTTTGATCAACACTAATTTACAAAAATAATATTTTTTTGAGATATGAGGTTTCTGCCTGACAGCAAATATATTCTCATTTATTATGACTCTTTACGGATGAGTCACAGTTCTGACTCGTACAATGGGTGATAAATACTATTCATCCATAATCTGGGGCAAACATTCAGAGAAAATCACCCTTCGGAGAAAATCGCCGATCTACAACATTTCCAAACCGCACAATATCCTCTCCCACTGATGTCAGGTGTTTATCAACAGCCGTAGAGACGCATTTTGATAATTTTTTCACCCCTTTGTTCCCCAACACCATGACAAAACGCTTGTGGAGGAGCTTGTAGTTCGCTTTTTTTCGACAAAGAGATTTGGTTTAGAAAGAAATACTTGCGGACCTAGTATACCCCGTTCAACTAAGTATATATGTAGAGTTAAAGTGAAGATTAGATCAGATAAACCTTTATTGATCCCCATGGGGAATGTCAGGTGTCATATACTCACTGTGATTCAGGCAATCCTCTGCAGACAGTGAGCAAATGTAAAATTAAAATAAAAAAACAAGCCAATATGTGTAGAATAGGTTTTCGGATGTTCTTTCTTTCCTTTTGTTTATTCAGAGTTTCCTGCCAGTTTCAAATTGTGTAAAGAGACCAACAATAACATTTAAACTGTTGTCTTTTCAGAGAAGGACATTATTTTTCATTGAATCAGATGTGTATTCTGGTTAGATTGGAACCATTGTTTCTGACAAAAACGTTTGTATTAAATGTAAGTGAATTGTGCATTCTGCATCCGTTTGTTGTGTGATCACTGTCAAGTTCTCAATCACCACGACTAAATTGAGTCATTTGGATGCATGTGGCGTGCCAAAAATATTGATTGGTTATAAACAGTGGTATAAACGGTACTCAAATGCTTTACTTAAGTAAAAGTATCAATACTGCAATGTAGAAGTACTCTGTTACAAGTAATAGTCTGGAATTCAAAATTTACTTGAGTAAAAGTACAAAAGTATTGGTATCAAAATGTACTTGAAGTACCAAAAGTAAAAGTACTCAAATCTTTGAAAATAGCAGATCTACAAGCTCACAATGCGTTGTGAGCTTGTAGATCGGCTATTTTCAAATAGCCTATGTATGAAATAGGCCTAAAGTGGTTAATGTACGTTTTATAATGTAATAATTTATATCTGCAAAGTAACTAGTCACTAAAGTTTTCAAATCATCATTTCATTTTGAAAGTAGGAAAAAAAAACACCTAGCAGCATTCAGTGCAGTCAAAAGTTTGATTTGAATACTGTAGGTCCCCTTTACCCAGGTCTGATCTCACGCCAATGACACTCCCACAAACCCCAACCCTCCCCTGACCCCCTTACAGCACTGTTTCCCAAACAGTGGTTCGGGACCCACTAAATATCCCTTACATTTTGTTTTTTTAATTATTATTTCAAAAGATTTCCCTGGACGTTTTTGTGTTCTTTTGGCCCAAAGCGTGGCCCGTCGTCAACCAGACCTGGACCCTGTACAGAGAGAATCAAGCGCACATAATCATCTGTTTTTACGTCTGGAGACTCCGGTCCAGGACAGGCTTCAGACGTGCCTCCTCAGTCTATTACATTTGAAGGGTTTTCTATGCGCATGCCGCATGGATGATAAAGCAGACAAAAAGATATACTGAATTATAAAACAATGTTTAACAAACATAATTCAAAACAATATAATTTAAACATGAATAATATATGAACATATGAAGTTCTTTTCGATTAATTTTAATTAATTGAATAATCGAGAAGCACCATTTTTTAAATAAATTCATTTATATCAGTGAATGAACTTCTTATTTATGAGTTTTCATAATCGACTCAGTTGGTTAATACTCACAGGACATTTATGCTACTGTAGGCAGCACCCGTTACACCAGAGTGCTTGGAGGCAGTGTTGATTGCGTCGACTAAAACTGTGACGAAAAATGTTCGATCAACACTGCTTGGAGGTCAGTCTGGAGCAACAATAGAACAAATCAGCATTGTACCGAGGCTGCTAGCATAGCTGTAAATGTTAGCTCCTGAATGTATTGCAGAGTATGCTGTGTGTAGGATGTACGTGTTTTCAGTGCCTTTCTGAATTCATGTTTATACATGATGGTTTTGTACTCTCATCATGTTGCGTGCTGTTGGTTTGGGTAGATGTACTGCATGTCCATATTAAGCTGTTATATGTATTCAGTCTTAAATTTGATTGTTTTTTGATAAGGTGGTGATATCATTTCACAAAGTCTCAGGAATTGCCAGAAAAAAAACAACTGAATGCTCACTGAAAAAATTAAGTTATTCTCTGACGAGTCTGACCACCAGTAGATGATTATAAAGAACAGACTCTAGTAGATGATTATAAAGAACAGACTCTAGTAGATGATTATAAAGAACAGACTCTAGTAGATCCTTATAAAGAACAGACTCTAGTAGATGATAATAAAGAACAGGCTCGGGGGCACGGTGGCGCAGTCGGTGGCGCTGTCGCCTCACAGCTAGAAGGTCCTGGGTTCGATTCCCGCCGGGATGCTGTGGGCACTGAGGGCGTTTTCTCTCCTCCGCGTCATCAGTGCCCATACCCTAGGTGGGGTTGGCGAAAGGGCCTTTCTGTGTGGAGTTTGCATGTTCTCCCCGTCTCTCCTACAAAAACATGCAGTAATCCTGGTCTCTATACTGCCTCCCCCTGGTCAACCGGGGCGCCTGATGGAGGGGAAAGGAACTGGTTGGAATAACGTGTTCCTTCCACGCGCTACGTCCTACCGGGTAAACTCCCCCCTGTCGGGTGGATAAGAAGGTTTGTTAGCTCTAATGCATTGAAGGAGGCATGAGCTCGGCTCTGGGCTCTCCCTACGCTGTCAGAGGGAGTGTAGCGCCCAGGATTACGTAGACAATTGGCACTGGGTGAAAGAAATGGGGCTGCTAAATCGTGGGATAAAAAAAAATAATTAAAAAGAAATAAGTAAAGAACAGACTCTATCACCAAACAGAAGATCAACTGGCCTGTTGGGATGGATGTTTTGTATAGTGTGTGTGTTTATTAATGCATAAACAAACCTTAGGGTAAGGAACGGTCACAGGAGAAGGAGTGACATTCTTCCGTTGGCTTGTTGGGAGGATGAAGTTGGTTTAATTCCTAACAAACAAGAACACAGGTTGAGCATTTTTCAAACTGTGTTCAGATTAACCTCTAGAGTGAAACAAAAATAAACTTATGGCGGGGTCCAGATGTTACCCTTGTATAATCCCCAAAAGTACACTCTATAAAATAAAAACATTGTAGGAGCCATTTATGTTGTTGGCATATTATGTTAGGTTATTATACTATATTTTGTAGTATTACTATTGGACCCTTGCAGGCATTAGATGAACGGCACAGGGTTGTATATGTAGGGGCAGCGGTGGAAAAAGTACTCAAATGGTTTACTTGTGTTCCGGCTTGGATCAATGGAGCTAACGTAGTATACTTTCAGTTCCTATGTATCTGTATCACAATGAAAACGCATTGTCAAAATATACCATCACTTTTTTTTGTACATTAATGTTTTAACCCATTAAGACCTGAAGAAGCATCTGTGTCACATCTTCATTTGAGCTAAAAAGCATTATTTTACACTTTGGCTATTCAAAAATACCAGATATACAAGCTCATAGCGCGGCACCGAGTGCCGCGATATGAGCTTGTAGATCTGCTATTTTTGAGAAATCGTTAAAATGTGTGCAAATCTTTAAATATATATATATTGAATATATATATAAACGTTTGTTACTCAAATCTTTGCTTCTGGGGGTCCCTGGAACAAAATATTTTGAGATGGGGGTCCGTGGCCAAATACATATACATTTTGGGGTCCTTGACATGAAAAAGTTTGAGAACCACTGACAAAGTAACACAAGTTTTTTCAAAAAACAGATTTAGAAGACATTTTGTAGAATCGGCCTCAGGTCTTAAAAGGGTTAATGTTTTAATATTATTTTTTGGCCAATTATTTGGGGGCCCACTTACAATATCATCAAGGCCCACCACTGGGCCCACAGGCCCACAGGTTTGGAAGTGCTGACATAAGGGTTTACCTCCCATCCATCTTGGTTGGAAGCTGGAGGTCGTTCTGCATCCGTTCTTCTGCATGAAGGTTTGCAGGCGTCACAGAAAGACGTGTGCAGACAACAAACCAGGACCAGGGTGGGAATGAATACGCCAAGGAATACGCCCACCCAAATTACTATATTGACAGGGTCTGAATGGGGATTCAAACAGGAGATAAATCACTTAAAAAACAAATAAGAACCAAATAAAATAAAATGTTAGGGAGGGACTAGAGGAGAAGAGATCCAATAGAACTAAAAGACAAGTAATTTTATGTGGGTGTTGCGCTTTGAAAATAGCAGCTCAAGCTCACAACGCGTCGCGCTGCGACGCGTTGGGAGCTTGTTGATCGGCTATTTTCATCATGCCTTCAAGGCACCGCCAAAATACATTTTAATCGACTAAATCAACTGTAGATTTAGTCGACTATAATCTTATGATATTTAGTCGACTAAAACTAGACGAAAACTAAAACATTTCAGATGACTAAAATATGGCTACAACTAAATGGAATTTTATTCAAAAGACTATGACTAAAACTAAATTAAAATTTGTTGTCAAAATCAATACTGCTGCTGCCCCATGCAACCTGTAGGAATATGTCGTACAGTGACAAATATCACCCTACCCACCCGGGCCAACACAGGCCAATTTGAGTTCGTATAGATGCTCGACTAAGTTGCACTATGTGCACTTAACACACACATTACCGGAGTTGAAGGCCGCATTATGATTGGGAAAACCCATGCACCCATGCATGAAAACCCATGCAATCGTGGCCTAGAGAGAGAGAAAGAGAGAAAGAGAGAAAGGGAAAGAGAAAGAGAAAGAGAGAGAGAAAGAGAGAGAGACACAGATTTTGGTATTCATTTCATATCCCATTTTTTAAAGCGAACATTTGTAACTAAAATCTTTGCTTCTGGGGGTCCCTGGAACTATATATTTTACAAATGTTCGCTTTAAAAATATATATATTCCAAGATTTGCACAAAATGTTCACGATTATTTATTTTTTTAGCAGATCTAGCTTGTAGATATCTGTCAAAGAAATCTTAAAATGACACGAATGATGTTTTTAAAGTTTAAAATGTTTAGGTTTTGAATTTATTAGAAAACATCATTGCATTATAACAGTTTCTTACAGATTAAAGGGGGTCGCTCTCTAAGACAGGGGTGGGCAACTTTGATGATGGAGAGGGCCACTATATTTCCACACTCACTCCAGAGGGCCACATTGCATATACTGTCTCGCCGTATTTTAACTTTTTTCGCCATTCTATGTCACACAAAAGTAGCAAAAATAGACGATCTACAAGCTCAAAACGCGTTGCAGCGCAACGCGTTTAGAGCTTGTAGATCGGCTATTTTTGCTATTTTTGAATTGGAATCCAGATTTTTTTGGTGCTATTTTTGAATTGGAATCCTGAAAAGTAACATGCATTTAGTTATACTTATGTTAACTTTATGAACTTAAATACAAATACATTGGACATAAAAAAGACAATTGCATTTTTAAAATAGTCATTAAGCTACTAATATAGACTGAAGTAATTAAAGCGGGTCATGTTTTGCATGTTTGGAATTGTATATATGAATAATATATCAGTTTTCCGATATTGACCTGCGGGCCGCATTGAGTGAAGGTGGGGGGCTGCATGTGGCCCCCGGGCCGCTAGTTGCCCATGTATGCTCTAAGATAACATTTAAAAAACACAAATCATCAAACGTCAAAAACATCAAACAGTAAAAAGGTTAGTGTCTATTACTTCTGGTAAAGCTTGCGTGCTCTTGGGAGGAAGGACATCATGCTGCCTTTTGTGAGTGATCTCCCATTCCTTAGATTGTTGTGATTTTTGTTTGTAGACAGGGTCTGGATCAGTGGACTGCTGGTCCCCAGCTAAATGATGGTAAGTTGGAAACCAAATTGAAGGTAGTGAAAATACGCTGTTACAAGTAAAAGTCCAGAATTCAACATTTACTTGAGTAAAAGTACAAAAGTATTGGCATCAAAATGTTCTTAAAGTTTCAAAAGTAAAAGTACTAAATATTTGAAAATAGCCGATCTACAAGCTCACCACGCGTACCTTATTTCTGAGATGTAGTGGAGTAGAAGTAAAAGTATAAACATTTGGAAATAAATACTCCAGTAAAGTAAAAGTAGGCTACCTCAAAATTGTACTTAAGTACAGTACTTGAGTAAATGTAGTTAGTTACTTTACACCACTGACTGGTGGTCCCCCGCTAAATGATGGTAAGTTGGAAACCAAATTGAGGGTTGAAAACCAGCTGTGCTAGAACATTAGGCTAAACAAATAACAAGACAGGCTTCAAAATGTAGTTTGTGTAGGTGAATAGGCCTATAAATTAAGAACATAGAATAGGCTCTATTCACAGCAGCCATATTATGAAGACATTCACAGGTGTTACCAATGATACTAATGAAGGCTCTGTTCCATTCTTGGTCAAACAGAGTCAGGGTGCTGATGTTGTGCATGTTGGCTCACTGGAAACACTCTGTTACACCAGTGGGTCTACAGTTGGGGTCCAGGGACCCTCATGGGCTTCCAAATGGCCCCTTTCCATTTGTACACTCTCAGAGTTATGGGGGTTGTGGAAATCACTGTGCTGGACTAAATGGAACAGAGCCTTCATTAGTATCATTGGTAACACCTGTTAAGAAAGTGAAAATATGGCTGCTGTGAATAGAGCCTATAGGAGAACTTTCAGTGAGTAAATAATTAAAAAAGTACACATAGAACAAATTGTTCTATGTGTATTTTTGTTCTGAAATGTGTCCCCCTCGCTTCTGAAATGATTACTATAGGGACGGATTGATTGATTGGTGTACTTTATTTAGTAAGACATGATAATAACATTGCTGTAGTATACAACCCTCGTAGACGTATTTATGATTCTGACGTTTTCAATCTACGAGAGTTGTAGGGTTCACGCCCCATGGAGACATGGACTTTCTGCACTATGCCCCGCAGATACTCCAAACGTGTACAAATTGAAAATAAAGGCGCTTACCCCCAAGCCCCAAATGTTAACTGTCTCTACGTGGTAGTAGTTTAATGTAATAATCCATATCTTTCAATAAAGAAGTGTTTTAATGCCGTCTGTGGCCGATTCTGTCGGAAGTTCCCAATGGGCGGTAGTGACGGGTAGTGAGGGGGCGCATCCGGTGAAACCCGGAATCACACTAAATGTAAACAGGAAGTAAACGAGGGTGAAAAAATGGCGTTCGGCCACAGACGGCATTAAAACACTTCTTTATTTGAAGATATGGATTATTACATTAAACTACTACGCCGTGGCGAGAGTTAACATTTGGAGCGTAGGGGTAAGCACCTTTATTTTCAATTTGTACATGTTTGGAGTGCCAAGGGGCATAGTACAGAAAGTCCATGTCTCCATGGGGCGTGAACCCTACAACTCTCGTAGATTGAAAACGTCAGAATCATAAATACGTCTACGATATAAATACCAGTGATGTGTTCTACCGTCAGATGCTGTGTACGGCGTATACCTTGAGATTTCTTTTCGTCGCCACCGTATACCTTCAAAAACTGTTTCATCCATTGAAAACGCGAGAGCGTATACCCACGACCACGCGCATCTAGCTGTAGTTTACAACCCTCGTAGTCGACGTATTTACGATTCTGACGTCTTCAATCTACGAGAGTTGTAGGGTGCACATCCCATGCAGGGGAGCACTTTCTGCACTTTACCCCGCGACACTCCAAACATGTACAAATTGAAAATAAAAGGTGCTTACCGCAAAGCCCCAAATGTTAACTACCTTCGCGGGGTAGTAGTGATCCCCGTCGAGGTTTATCTTTCAATAAAGAAGTATTTTAATCCAGCTTGTGTCGGAATCTTCACTGTTCTTCTTTTGTTTTAAATGAGTTTGAACTGCGCATTAGCGATTTGGCGGTCGGGAGGTGTATTGCGCATTGAAAACACAATGTATCAATACACCTCCCGACCGCCAAATCGCTAATGCGCAGTTCAAACTCATTTTAAACAAAAGAAGAAGCAGTGCGCAATACACCTCCCGACCGCCAAATCGCTAATGCACAGTTCAAACTCATTTAAAACAAAAGAAGAACAGTGAAGATTCCGACACAAGCTGGATTAAAAGACTTCTTTATTGAAAGATATACCTCGACGGGGATCACTACTACCCCGCGAAGGTAGTTAACATTTGGGGCTTTGCGGTAAGCACCTTTTATTTTCAATTTGTACATGTTTGGAGTGTCGCGGGGTAAAGTGCAGAAAGTGCTCCCCTGCATGGGACGTGCACCCTACAACTCTCGTAGATTGAAGACGTCAGAATCGTAAATACGTCTACGAGGGTTGTAAACTACAGCTAACGCGCATCGTATCGTAGCGTATACCTTCCGAAAAAAACTAGAACACAACACTGATAAATACGTATACTACAGCTATCTACAAGTGTAAAACATGAATCAGTCTAAAGGCTCATTCATACTCACAATTTGAAGAGCGGATGCCTGGTGCATTTTAATTGCTTTCTGCTGCTGCTACTATAGTCTAAAAGAATATGGTGTTTGCGCCGAAATCGGTGACTTGTCAAGGCGAGGCGAGTTATGTGAGTGCACTAGCCTAGCCCTGAAACATGACTGTCATGGAACCGATTGTTCCTGGTTTTCGATTTTTTTTTTGACATTTACAACTCTCACATGTACTTAAACGTTCATATTTCAAATATAAAGTGTTTGCCCCCGAGCCACGGATGTTACAAGTTGAGCCGGACCACGATAAGTACCCGTATCTGTCGTATCGTTCAATAAAAAAGCATTTTAATCCGATTGGCGGCCATTTTCTACTATGTTTTCTTATTTTTGTGTAGTGTATCGGAGTGCAATACACCTCCCAACCGGTAGTGTCGCATAGTTGAAACTTGAAAGCATTGGAGAAAATTCGGAGAAAATGGCCGGCGATCGGATTAAAAAGCTTTTTATTCAACAATACGGAATATACAGGTACTTAGACCTTTACCGGCTCAACTTGGTACATCCGTGGCATGGGGGTCAGCACTTTATATTTGACATCTGAACGTTTATGCACATGTGAGAGTTGTAAATGTAAAAAAAAAACAGGCACAAACGGTTCCATGACGCTGGTGACAGACGAGCGTCATGTGATCCATGGCTACCTACCGAGTGCACTGGAGTTGGAGACTGGAGTTGAGAGTTGGGGAAGTCCCTCCCACTCCTGGCAAAGACGCGCTGTGATTGGCCAGTAGTCACTTTGAGTGGCAGGGGGTACAAAAAAAATAATAATCTTGCCTGCCCTACATGTAATTCCTGGGGACGCCACTGATAGGTACATAGCATTATAACATACATAACATTTAAGCTCAGTGCTTAATGAGTCTTCCAGTTTAGTAGACCTTGTATTGCGAATGTGTACTTCCATGTACTGTTGTTCTCATGTCTTACTAAATATAGTACATCAATCAATCAATCAATAACATAACAGGGCTGAGTAGGCACAACTACTTTTTTTTTATTTCAAGGACCCCCATAACTCTGAGCAGTGGTGGAAAAAGTTGGCTACACACATTTTTTACTTAAGAAAAAGTGTCAATACTCTGTTACAAGTGAAAGTCCAAGTATTCAAAATTTACTTGAGTAAATGTACAAAAGTATTGGCATCAAAATGTACCAAAAGTAAAAGTAGCCTACTCATTATGCAGAATGTCCCGTTTCACAAGTGTTCAAAATGTATGAAATTCTTTTGAAAATAGCTGATCTACAAGCTCACAACGCGTCGCAAAGCGATGCGCGTTGTGAGCTTGTAGATCGGCTATTTTCAAATAGCCAAAGTATACTGTATAGGGCTTAAGTGTTAATGCATGTGTGGTGTAAAAGTACAATATTTGCCTCTGAGATGTAGTGGAGTAGAAGTAAAAGTATTGGAAATTGGAAATACTCAAGTAAAGTAAAAAATACCTCAACATTGTACTTAAGTACAGTACTTGACTACATGTACTTAATTACTTTACACCACTGATTCTGAGTATATTTGAGTGCTGCCAAAAGACACACGGAAAGGACACCAACAATATTAAAAGTACATAAAATGTCATGTTTATTTCACTTTAGGTCATATTTTTTCCACTTGTGAATCTATTTTCAAATAGAAAGCATTCTATACACAGCATCAGGCAGGAAATGTCTTGATTTCTTTTTCTTTCTTTCTTTCTTTTTTTTTTTTTACATTAGCTATCTCTTTTTGATAAATAGAGGGAAGAGGCGTGTTTGGCCACGCTAGCACGCAGTGGTAGTCTGGTGGTTACATGGATATATTTAGTGCAGTTATTGCATTACAAAGCAACCGTCAAAACAAAAACCAAAAAATAGTGCAATTATTTTTTTCTTTCTACGTACATGAAAAGAGAGGAAGTCCAGATGGTCCTAAGGCGTTTCTTTAAAAGTCTTTTTTAAATGTTAGGCTTTGTATTGCATACAGAATAAGACCGAGGAAAACGTTAAATTATAACCCTTGTAAAAATTGTGCTTGGTAAATTGGAAAAAACCTCAACGTCTTTTCTTTTTCTTTAGCAATTATTTCAATTGGTCCGCTTTGAAAAACATACTCTGCCCAAAAAAAATACAAATGGAAATAGCTAATTAGTCAACTAAAACATGCAGGGCTTTTTTTTTTTTGAAAGACACTCTTTCTCACATAAAATCAAAAATGATTTGTATTTCCCCTGGGGCAAGACCTGTTTTTCTCTCCTTTTTATAACGAGTTAAAAGTGCATCAACCACTAACTTCCTTCCATTCGTTAATTCACCCAATATTGTAGAAAATCTTCCACCGGTTTCATAATTTTGACACATGAATGCAGTCTGCTTCTCTTGGGACATGATTGAGTTTTAAAAAGCATTTGTTTCAGTGGTGTGAATATACTGATAATAACTGGTGTATTACACAGAGTAATGCTTCATTTATAGTCCCATCCTACAATGGAATACATGGAATACAATAGACCAGATCCACAAGCTCAAAACACGCTGCGCTGCAATGCGTTTTTAAGCTTATAGATCTGCTATTTCCCGCCACCGTACGACAAAGCATAAATCAGGCTCGAGTACATGGACCAGACTAATAGGCTCTATGCACAGCAGCCATATTGGATAAGGAAATTGGGCCTCTTCCTTACTTCCATCACAGGTGTTTCCAATGATACTAATGAAGGCTCTGTTCCATTTCGTGTAGCATGGTTCTCAAACTTTTTAATTTCAAGGACCCCCATAACTCTGAGAGTGTACAAATGGAACCAAATGGACCCTTACGGGTCCATTTGGTTGCATTTGTACACTCTCAGAGTTACACACCTGTAAGGGGGCATTTGGAACCCTGTCAAGGAACCATGAGGGTCCCTGGACCACACTTTGAGACCCACTGGTGTCTCCAGTGAGCCAACTTTCACAACATCAGCCCCCTGACTCTGTTTGACCAGAATGGAACAGAGCCTTAATTAGTATTATTGGTATGGCTATTCAAGGGCTATTCAGCTGTGATTCATGATTGATGTGATGAATTGGGGAATCGAACTAGGGACCTTCCGGTATCAAGGCCGCCCCTCTAACCACTAGGCCACCGCTGCCACAACCTTAATTAGTATTATTGGTAACACCTGTTAAGGAAGTAAGAAGAGGCCCAATTTCTTTCCAATATGGCTGCTCTGCATAGAGCCTATAAACCTATTTATACTTCCGTCGTACCACGGTGATCCGACACGTCGTGAGCTTGTAGATCGGCTATTTTTAATGCACGGCACCCTGTCATACGACACGATACGGCAGGGTAGAGTATAAATCAAGCATATCACTACAGGACGAAGTTGAATCAAAGAATAGATATGCATTTTACTAAAGTACTAAAGAACCGTAAAAATAAACAATCAGGTTTCATGCAAAACACTTGCATAGAATCTTTTTTTTTCTCTTTTTTTTTTCAATCATGCTGCAAATTTCAAAAATATACAGAACACTAAGATAAAGATAACCTGGCTGTGAAACATGTGATTATACCCAGTGGTGGAAAGTAACTAAGTACTGTACTTTTTTTTAGGTAATTGTACTTTACTTGAGTAATTTCCAATACTTTTACTTCTACTATACTACATCTCAGAGGCAAATATTGTACTTTTACTCCACTACAATTATTTGAAAACTTGTTACTAGTTACTATTCTGATATAAATTATGATAATTTATTATGAAACATACATTAACCACTTAAGCCCTATTTTATACATAGGCTATTTGAAAATAGCAGATCTACAGGCTCACAACGTGTTGCATCGCGATGCGTTGTGAGCTTGTAGATCTGGTATTTTTAAATAGCCTATGTATTTTGGTACTTTAAGTACATTTTGATGCCAATTTTTACTTTTACTGAAGTATTTTTTTTATTCTGGACTTTTACTTGTAACAGAGTATTTCTATATTACAGCATTGGTACTTTTACTTAAGTAAAGAATTTGAGTACTTTTTCCACCACTGATTATACCTGTGAAGCAGTAATCCAGTAGTTCCAAAAGCCAGCTCCGTATAACACTGTATATTAAGGTTGGGTTTATAATGCATAATAAGCGCATTTATAATGCATTATAATGCGCTTATAAGGCATTGTAACACTCATTATCAATGCTATAAAGTGTCTTTGTTATAAGTTGTTATAACGTGTTACCTGCTAGTTATAATGTGCTGTTCCTCTGAGCCTATAATGCATTATGACCAGCAGCGCTTATGATACTTCATAAACTTTGTTAGAAGTTTGTTATGCATAATTACAAACATTTATTGTTTAGTGTTATAATGCCTTATGAGCGCATTTTAATGCATTATAAATGTGGTTATAATGCATTATAGACCCGACCTTAATGCTAACCTGTGTGTGAGCGACATTAAAGCGGCACTATGTAACTTTATTTAATGAATGAAATGCAATTGTATCCAATCTGTATGGTAGAGTATGTTAATACAATATAACGTATGCAATTTTGTCTCCCTGCTCTTCTATTGAGACATTTAGATCGTGTCAAAGGTCATGTCTCACCTAGACACAGGATCTGACACGAATTTTGACCTGATGGTCAAGATATCCCCTGAGCAAGCAGGCAGGCTCTATTAGCTCAATGGTACAAATTTCAGCACTTGCGCAGGAAACCGGGTTAAAATCCGGTGTGTAGAAGAGGAAAGTTACGTAGTGCAGCTTTAACCCACTGCATGGCGTCCAACTGTTTATACTTATAGCATAACAAGAATTAATTGGATCCAAACATATCCAATTTGACTGTGTGTGTGTTGTGCATGACATCCACCAGGCTGCCTCCATTTAGTGGCGTTACGGAAATATAGCACTGGCCGTAGCCTTTTTTAGACACGCCCCCTTTCCACAGCCACGCCCCCTTTCCTGGGTAGGGTATAAGTATAAACAGAAGTGTTCGCCCTTTTTCCGAGGGCCGTCTATAGGACTGCTTGTGACACACACAGTCAAAAAGGAGGCCGTGTAACTCATGGTTGGCTCATGAACCTAATGCTGCAGGAACAGAAATGACATCAGGTCACAGTTGCTACAGCTGTGAGTCCTTTTACAACAGTGATTCTCAACAACTCTTTTTTTTATATATCAAGGACCCCCCAGTTTGATGCATTAGGCCACGGACCCCCCATTTAATACCATTGTTATCCCTGCGACCCCAATCTAAAATCCTCGGTGGTAATTTAACTCGGAGAGGGTACAAATGGAACCATTGGGTTCCATTTGTTCACTCTCTCAGAGTTACAGACCCCTAAGGGTATACATTTGGTTCCCAGTTAAAGGGGCATTTCACTTTAAAAAGACACTTCCGGTGTCATTTTAACGTCTACTCTGGCTTTTGTGTGCATCCCAGACAGTTTTATTAGGTTGCTTGATTCAATGTATCAAATATCTAAATATTGAATCAAGCAAACTGTCTGGGTTGCACACAAAAGCTCGAGTAGCCTATATACCGTAGCGTTAAATGACCCCAGAAGGTGTTTTAAAGTGAAATAATAATACGGTACCCCATCAAAGAGATAGTTCACCCCCAAAATAACTTTTATTCTATCGATTAGTCACCCCATGGAGACTTGGATGCATATTTCTTAGTTTTTGTCACATTCCTAAGCCAATAATCTGATGACCGGCAGCGATTCCAGTAGGAGACACAAAGACTCTCCTTTGTGTCTCCTACCGGAACCGCTGCCTACCGGTCCGCTGGTCATCAAATTATTGGCTTAGGAATGTGACAAAAACTAAAAAATATCCAGGGATTCAAGTCTCCATGGGGTGACTAATCGATAGAACTTTTTTTTTTGGGTAAACTATCTCTTTAAGGTCAGATCAGTGCTTGGACTGTTAAAAACTGCAGTACACACACTTAAGACAATGAAAACATGATAAAGAAGAGATGTGCGTGCCGTATAATGGAATGGGATCGACGTTTGTCTTCCTCCAAACAGGAGTCAAAACTCAATTGAATGCTACAATCAGTAATGTGCTACAGTCGTCTCGCTCCATCAACAATCCATTGGGTTTGGTTGGCTTTATATTACATTCTCAGATTGCCTGGTTTTTATAAGTACTGTTACTGCAGTTATTTGCGTATAATAATATGAGTGTGAGTAGATTACTTGTAAACAAACACTGTTTGGCAAAAAATAATTTGTCCGTCAAAAGTGACATTCCCTTTTTTGTGTTTTTTTTTACATTCTCTGTGCTCTTTTCTTTTCTTTTCTTTTTGAGTGTCTTATGTGCAAAACATCAAAGACAAGTAATGCTCCGAACGAGGGATGACATCGACAGTGTACTGCAGCGTCATAGGGCTTTAACCACTTAAACCCTATTATGGTTGACAGGGCTCTGTTTCTGTTTTTGTGGGGTTTGGTGGCGTTCCTCGCTGAGCATTTGACTGCTGATCCCAACGCCCCATAATCGAACCCTGTTTTTCCAACCACTGCGGACTATTGCTTTTGGCCAATAAAGTATAGTTTTGGACCGCGACGGGGGCGGGCAGTCTCAAGCGAACTTGAGCCATGAGAGGCACCACCGAGCGAGCCAAAGTGAGCGAGTCGCTGTGCCGAACGTTGCGAAGTTCGCTTGAGCCTATACTCAGCGCCGTTCGAGTTACGTACCGATAGTACGCTATCCCGCAGCTAAGGACAGTGATGAAGCCTTATAATAATCTGCTATTTCCGGCTAGTTTCTGCGAAAGCTTTTCCCAACAATACAGACGCTGGGGTTTAAGTGGTTAACTTAACATTTCGTTGCTGTCGGACGGAGACCTTGTATGTCCAAAACTGTTCCTTTTTTTAAATTATGGTTTAAAGGTTTCAAAAATAGTGAGAATAGCAGCATCTATGGGATCTACAAGCTCACTGTGGTGACAGTGAGCTTGTAGACCTGCTATTTGCGTTACTTTTGCCGTGACACTATCATAGTACACAGTATAAAACAGGGCATCGATTTATGAAGAAAAAGATAAAATAAAAAGATGAAACATGGAGATACAAGGTTTCTGCCCGACAACAATAGCGATTTATAGACTCAATCACAGCTGTATCTCCCCCAGATAACATTGATGATTTTGTGAGTACAGTACAAACTATCTTGACCAAAAACATGGCAACATTTCTGTGAAACCATTAAGTCCATACTAACAAAATCAACCGAACGTATAAAGAGCAATTATGTGAAACCAGGTGCCCATTCCATTTATATATATATACTGTATATATGTATATATATACACTAGATGCATTACTATATCCCATAATGGACTCAATAGTAGACATTCCTACTTTTGTTTAGTCTTGCGTAGCCAAACGATCGGAGATAATAATGATAATTTAGTCCCCAGTTCTTTGGGGTATATTTGTCACTGTACATTTTGCTCATACGTGAAATTTGTCCTCTGAATGTATGCTCATCCTAACTGCTGCCTACCAATACATCTGGTGACATCTAAATTCAATGTCGGGGGCTAAAAATGTCTGGAAACAACATTAAAAAAAAAAAAAAAACAATGCTGAGACTTTAACTCATCCACTGCCTCTGACGTAAAAAACGTAATTTTTTCCAATTACCAAATCTGCCACTGACGTAAAAAACGTAATTTTGATTAATCATTTTTTAAAACAAGATCTCACCGTCCTTCATCTCTCGAAGGGAAGCATTTCATTGTAGCACACCCGGATACGGAAATACGTCATATCAAAGATTTTCGCTCCCGCCCACTTCCTGTTTGTGTTCCGCTTTCAAACGCCATTATCTCGGCTTTGCATTTCTCCGTCGAGTAACACTGTTTCGCGTCGCTGTTTTGAAACTGCTACTGCTGCAAAATGGAATGTCGCCGATTGAAAATTTCTTCTCTGGGCCACTCACACAACTACCCTGTGTGTCTACAAACAGTTGAACACGCGATCATAAGGGATTTAGCGAGGTCTGTGGCGAGGTGGAAAAAGAAAGTGAGTTTTCCGTTCTGATGGCCATGCATGGTGTTTAACGCTGGGCTGGAGGAGAAGGGCTCCGCCTCGACCGTAATGTTTGTTGTCTGAGCGACGTGCACGACTTGCCTGTGTGTTTAGAAACGACTGGACTTGCGATCATAATGGGGAAAAAAAAATGTGAATTTTTAAACAATTTTATAAAAAACACTAAATCGCTGGCAGTGGGCAAACACAGCCAGAAATAAGTCTGGCAGGGAATGAGTTAAGGTGGACCTTCTAATTGGGACGGTATGAGAATGGTTTTCAAAGCAGTGGGCGTAGGTTTGCTCGCAGGGCTTTTCTCCCCCGCTCTATACGTTGAATTTGACTTTCCCCTGACACATTGGTAGGCAGCGATCTCCGATCGTCCGGGCGAGTCTACACGAGACTAACTATCGATAATCCATAATAGATCATTCAGTTTCTGACATATATGTGCAAATAGTCTTAAAATAATCATACTCATATACACATGCAATAGTAAAGATACTTAAAAGTCTTAGGAATTTTTAAGGCCAGTACGTATATTTAGACATCCTACAATTAGAGAAACCTTAGGAAAATCAGCTAAAGTTAGAATTTGCGTACGGCTGGTAGCCCTGTTCACCGTTTAACACTGTTGAATGACCCATGACATCCCCCTGGGTTAACACAGGGTACAACGGGGGCGTATGGAAGATCGTGGTTATAAAGGATAGTGACCGCTTTCATCTAAAAAATATACTTTTCTTTGTGTACTTTATAAATTGGGCCAAGTGTGACTTCACAGAAAAAATCCAGAGTGTGAAATTTCACTCAGAGAGCATATATATGGAACCAAACGGACCTACATATACGTCTCAGAGTAAAACTGACCCTGAGGATTTTACTGTGTTGATAAAGTTTTAGGCCAGTAAGGGGGGGAAGGAGGCAGGAGGGTGAAGCGGGCGTTTTCTAATACATCACAGGGTTGTTTCTTGGGAGCGGTGCTACGTTTCGTTTTTTGTTGCTCATTCTCGTAGAAGGAGGGAGTTTTCGTGACAATGCTCATCTGGAGGCCAGCAGCGGTCTCTGGGTGCATCATCAGGGGTTTCCTCTGGGCCGCGTCTGGGTGCATCATCAGGGGTTGTTTCGGGGTCGTGTGTGTGGAGGGGAGCTGCTGTCTGGATGCATCGTCAGGGGTTGCCTCAGGGGCCGGGGGGGGGGGGGGGGGGGGCTGCTGTCTGGGTGCATCATCAGAGGCTGCCTCAGGGGCCGGGGGTGGCGCTGTCTGGGTGCATCAACGGGGGTTGCCTTGGGGCCGAGGAGGGGGGGGGGGGGGGGGTGTCTGGGTGCATCATCAGGGGTTGCTTTGGGGCCGGGGCGGGGGGGGGGGGGGGGGGTCTGTCTGGGTGCATCATCAAGGGTTTCCTCGAGGGCCAGAGGGGTTGGGGGTGCTGGGTGCATGTCTGGGTCCATCAAGGGCTCATCAGCGTTGATGGGTCGCACAGAGAGGGTTCAGAGGTTATCTTGGGGTCAGATTCAGAGGTTATCTCGGGCCAGATTAGGAGTCAGGTTCAGAGGTTATCTTGGGGCCAGGTTCAAAGGTTAGGGGTCAGGTTTCAGAGGTTAGAGGTCAGGTTCAGAGGTTATCTCGGGGCCAGGGCCGGCTGTGTTGGCGGCGGTTGTTGTTCCTCTGGTTGTGTCCTCGCTGCGCTGCCTCGTCGTCACCACCTCCACCTCCACCTCCACCGCCGCGCTGCTGCAGCAGCAGCCGGTCCTGCGACTCCTCGTGGCCGTTGGCGCTGTGGTGGGGGGCGTGGCCTTGGAGCCCGCGGTGGTGCGGAGGAGGGTACATGTCCCTGTAGGTGTGGGGGGCGTGGCAGGGGGACGCGTACTCCTCCTCCTCCTCCTCCTCCCCTTCCTCCTCTTCCTCCCCGTCTTCCTCCTCGTCTTCGTCATCCTCCTCCTCCAGGCGCGGGCTCCGCCCCCTGCAGCGCCCGCCGCCGTGGCGAGACGCGACAGAGTCACTGGCCTCGTCAGACGGCATCAGGCTGTCCTGCTCCAATGGGGAGCGGGCCTCGTCCCCCGGCTCCTCCCCCAGCTCCTCCCCTGGCTCCTCTTCCTCACCCCCCAGTTTCTTGTTCTGGTTAATCATCGGAGGGGCGGTGGCGTGGGCGATCGATGGAAGAGAGGGAGAGAGAGAGGGGTGGGGGAAAAAAAGGAGAAAGCTGAGTCTAAGAAAGCAGGACAGTGCCCTCTGGTGGTGACAGCTTTATGGACAGCAAAGACAGGATGGCTTCTCTTCCCAAAGCCAGTGTAACGTACATAATGCTAGTAAACACGCTATGAACACAGGAGATGTGGGTGAGACACTTCAATGGATGGGGGGGCGGGGGGGGGGGGTAGTCTGGTCTTGGAGACAAAATGCGAGTGCGTTGATATTATCATCTCCGCCATACTGTTACCTTAAAGGGATAGTTCACCCCCCCCAAAAAATACTTTTTTTCCTATCGATTACTCACCCCATGGAGACTTAAATTCATTGTTTTTGTCGCATTCCTAAGCCAATCATTCAATGATCGGTGGCGGCTCCGGTAGGAGACTCAAAGTGTTAACTTAGCATTAGCATCTTTCCGCCAGTCATCAAATTATTGGCTTAGGAATGCGTCAAAAACTAAAAATCTCCATGAATTCAAGGCTTCATGGGGTGTGTAATTGATAGAAAAGGTGAACTATCCCTTTAAAGGGCTAGACCACTTTGTTAGAGGTTTGGGTTGTGAAGTTAGCTTACCATGATGTAACTCTAAAGGTAGGCAAGAAATAAAAAATGGTTGCTCCAGTGATTAGAAATGGAACATTCAAAATATCATTGCTGTCGGCAGATTCTAAATTGTTCAACTTTTTTAAATGTATTTATATAAATCAGTGCTATTGAACACCTTTTACCCTTTAAGTATCTGACATTTATAAAGTCACCATACCAACTTAAATGAGGCAGTGTTGTGTTGCTCTAAAAACTTCTTTTTCATTTCATTAATATTTTGGACAGATATAGAACAACATTTCTTTTTTTTATAAAAATGTCATCTTCCTGTTGATTTTACATTTTGAATATCCAGGTTTTCTTCCTAATAAAAATAGCAAAAATCAACAGGAAGTTGACATTTTATACATTAAAAAAACTACAGGGTTTATTGATGTTCTTTGTTTGCGTTCGTTTACGTGCTAAAAGAGGGACAATGAAAGCTGTTTCACCGTACAATGTACTGTAAGTCAATGAGGACTGGGAGCATATTTTGAATGATCAATTTCTTTTTTTTTAATATAATTTTTATCCCGTGATTTTTGTAACCCATTTTTTTCACCCGGTGCCAATTTCCTAAGTGATCCTGGGCGCTACACCAGCCCTACACCAGCGCTACACCGGTCCCCCACAGTTGAATGATCAATTTCTAATCAATGTATTCATTATTTTTGATTTCTTGTCCGCCTTTGGAGTTACATCATGGCAGGGTAACTACACAACCCAAACCTCTACCAAAGTGGTCTTGCCCTTTAAGCTTAGCTTATATTGTATAAACTGTGCATTATAGTTCCAACAAAAAAAAATCTTAAATTCTCCACAAATTTAAGAAGGTGATGTTGTTTAGGCATTCATTACATCTCTTGGTTATTAGTGCTAGCCGTTAGCGAGCGTTTCCATTCCAGATTGCGGTACATGCCACTGTGAAAGGGTGCCACATTCACAAAGCATGCTTGGTATAGAGGCTCAAATTCTATTTCAAGCAGAGGATCTCTGATTGTTGAAAATTACATATAATTACGCTGTTACAAGACAGCAAAATCAATGTATTTTCATCTTCCAAATCCTGCACTAGTGATAATATCTGTAATATATTAACCACTTAAGAGCTATTTTATACACTGTCGAATGACAATGTTATGCGGAAATAGCCGATCTAAAAGCTCACATGCTTGTAGATGGGCTATTTTCTGCCATCACAAAAGGTTGTTACACACCGGGGCGATTTTTTCGTGCGAATAATGCGTTTTTTTTTTAAACCTTATAAAGTCAATGGCTCCGTACATGGAGCGAAAAAGCGAAAAAGCGAAGCGAAAAAGCGTCTTTTAATTATTCGGAACGAGTCCGAATTTTGCGTATATTCGCTATTTTCGCCGGTGTGTAAGGACCTTAACAGTTTTGTAAAAGTTTTGAGTGTCCAAAAATAGGGACATCTAGTCGAAAGTACAGTAAGTTAACTGAAGAAGACAACGTGTCCCTCCTGAGATGAAACCGCTTTGTGAATTTTCTCCCAAGGAAAGCTTTGTAAGAAGAGCAGTGAACAATTCACCGGAAGGAACGTCAAACCAGGGCAAAGGAAAAACGGGATGCACTGAAGAAGATATAAAAGCACAGTTATCATTTAATATGACAGGGATTCTACAGAGTGAATGACAAATACGTTTTCATTCACTGATCCATCCCGCTGTTTGTGGGCCGGCGGCTCCAGGTGGAGTTGGAAGGTGGTGTAAAGGGGTTGGGGGGTGGGTTTAGGGGTGGAGAATGCATATTATATAAACCCTGCTACTACTCACCCCGTTTTGTACGCGATCATTCAATTAATTCCTGTGTTTCAGAAAACTGCAAAAACGTTAAGCAACGGATGAGTGAGGAGACAGTCAGACATACATACTGGGGAGGCAGATACAAAGTAAAGACACAGGAGTGAGAATCTGAGATGGGACACGACCCCACGACCCCCGGTAAGGACATGTGACACACAGCACAGCACATTCAAAATAGGAACTTCTACAGCAGTGGCTCTCAACCTTTTCAGGTTTCATTTGAACTGGGGACCCCCCAAAATAATCACATTTGAACTGAGGACCCCCCCAAAATAATCATATTTGAACTGCCCCCACCCTGACAAGCACTTGGAATTAGCAGTTGAGGCAGCTCGGTCCCGACCCACAGTTTGAGAACCACTGTTCTAAACAACAGTATCTGATTCATACAGCGTACAGCTGTAGTGACTTATCCCTGATTTATACTTAGTTGCATACCAGTGGTGTCTCACACCGAAAATAGCAGATCTACATGCTCACAGTGAGCAAGACACCGGCGCACAAGTATAAGTATAAATCAGGCCTATCCCTCTATTGTTCACATCACAAAGTCAACTTTCTATTTTGGGACATCACTTCACCTCTGTGCCTTTCATGCTGCCTATGCAGGGAAACTCACCTGTAGGCTGGAGACCACAGAGGGCGGGGTCATCAGGTGCTGCTCCAATAGGGGGTTGAGAGGGGAGGTGCCAGGCAGGTGAGTGGCACGCCAGTACACCTCCAGATACTCTGTCAAATGTTCACACGCGTCCTCCAGTTGGTTCTCGTCCAAAATGACATCAAACATATCCTATAAATGACACAAAACATATCCTATAAATAACACAAAACATATCCTATAAATGACATTGAATATATCCTATAAATGACATCAAACATATCCTATAAATGACACAAAACGTATCCTATAAATAACACAAAACATATCCTATAAATTACATTGAATATATCCTATAAATGACATCGCATATATCCTACAAATGACATCGAATACATCCTATAAATGACATCAAATATATCCTATAAATGACATCAAACATATCCTATAAATCATTGGTTCTCAAAGTGAGTTCTGGGGAAAATGTGTTCAAGGTGGTAGAGGTTTGGGTTGTGTTTACCTTGCAATGATGTAACTCCAAAGGTGGGCAAGAAATCAAAAATAATTTCTCCATTGACTAGAAATTGATAATTATACGTGGACAAAGCTGATTCTGACAATATGCTGTAGAACATCACCAAACTCAGTACTGTTTTTTTTATTTATAGTTTTTTTTTTACTATTTGAAGATTCGGATCCGCGGATCCAGTCCGTGTTTTCTTCCTAATAAAAAGAGCAAAATCAATAGGAAGTTGACACTCAACAGTAGGCTACTGGGTTTGGTGATGTTCTATATCGTCAGAATCAGCTTTGTTTGCGTTCGTTTACAAGCTAAAAGAGCTCCTCCAGAGCCTCTTCACTGTACAATGTAAGTCAATGAGGAGCATAATTTGAAAAGATCAATTTCTAGTCAATAGAGAAATATTTTTGGATTTCTTGTCCACCTTTGTTGTTACATCATGGCAAGGTAACTACACAACCCAAACCTCTTCCAAAGTGATCTTGCCCTTTAACCCTTTAAGACCGGGAACGCATCTGTGTCATTTTAAGATTTCTTTGGCTATTTTTTAGAACATTTGTGAAAATGTGTGCAAATCTTTAGTTTGAATATATATATACTTTTTTAAAGAGAAAGTTTTTAACTAAAATCTTTGCTTCTGGGGATTTTACAAATGTCTTCTAAATCCTAAAGTACTTTTTTCCGAAAGTTTGATTTTTACATTTTTTCTTTTACTTATGTTGCTATATTATCAATGGTTTTCAAACTTGTCAAGGACCCCAAAATAATATGTGTAATAATATGTATAATATGACAAGGGTTCAAAAATATTTTGTTCCAGGGACCCCCAGAAGCCAAGATTTGAGTTAAAAATGTATTAAGATTTGCACACATTTTCATGATTTTTCTAAAAATAGCCAAAGAGATCTTAAAATGACACAGATGCGTTCCCTTCCTGGCCTTAAAGGGTTAATATAGCATCACAATGTCTGGTTGGAGATGACCGGATGGTTTCTCCACTCACAGGGGGACACTGAGACAGCTTGTCCGCAGCCATCAGCTGCACGTTCAGGTGTTTGCTCTGAGACTTCCCCCTGGACTTGATGAGTCTCTGGAGCACCTGAGACAAATAAACAAAAAGCAAAGCATCATGGGTCAACAGGTACACGATGACAAGGGTTCAAGCTACCGGTATGTACGTTTCATGTCCATCCGTCTCCCTCTCCTGGCGGAAAGAGGTAAGTGCAACAATGTACAAAACTACAGTAAATCTAGAGTCCTATCTGGTGTGCTGTCTGCTTAAAAGCTTTAAAGGGACAGTTCACCCAAAAATGTAACCAGCGGACCGGTAGGCAGCGGTTCCGGTAGGAGACACAAAGGACCGCTGCCTGTCATCAAATTATTGGCTTAGAAATGTGACAAAAACAAAAAAAAACATCCATGAATTCAAGTCTCCATGGGGTGACTAATCGATAGGAAAAAAAATGTAGGGGTACTATCCCTTTAATGACTTTGTTGTCGACCAATGGTTGAGAACGGACACAACCTCCAGCCACTGCACATGTACTACGGTAGTTATATTGTAATAACATACTCTACCATACGGGGGTCCCTGGCTAGCACAACATCTTTGTAGGTCCGCAACCAAATACATAATCAATAGGCTATATGCGCAGCAGCCATATTGGAAGGAAATTGGGCCTTCACAGGTGTTACCAATGATACTAATGAAGGCTCTGTTCCATTTAGTGTAGCACAGTGGTTCTCAAATGTTTTAATTACAAGGACTCCCATAACTCTGAGAGTGTACAAATGGAACCAAATGGACCCGTAAGGGTCCATTTGGTTCCATTTGTACACTCTCAGAGTTACACACCCGTAAGGAGCCATTTAGAACCCCCTCAAGGAACTCTGGACCACACTTTGAGACCAGAATGGAACAGAGCCTTCATTAGTATCATGGGTAACACCTGTGAAGGAAGTAAGAAGAGGCCCAATTTCTTTCCAAAATGGCTGCTGTGCATAGAGCCTATTTGGGGATCCTTGTTATGAACATGTTTGAGAAGCATACCTTTGGTGAGGAGACCTTGACGTAGACAACGATGGGTGCTAGGGAGGTTTTGGCCAGCTGTGACGGGTGATTGATGGTGTCTGCATCCAGCACCACCAGCTGCAGAGTCTTGGCCAGCTCAAAGATCCTCTCGATCTCACTCTGGACCTCCGCTGCATTGCACACACCAAACCATAAGGGGGGGGGCAAAATTGGGGTGTTTAGAGCAGTGCTTCTCAAAGTGCAGCTAAATGTGTATATCATTGTATATCTGCTATTTTTTAAATGTTTCAAAATAAAAAAATTAATTGAATTTAGATTTTTTTTGTCCCTGGCACAAAAACGTTTCAGATGGGGGCCCGCGGCCAAATACATCTCAATTTGGGGGTCCTTGGCACGAAAATGTTTGAGAACCACTGGTTTAGAGAATAGACTTGCTTATGTGAGCTATTTTCATGGATAAAAAAATAAATCTCATGACTGAAAAGTTGTGTTAGCTATTAAAGTCCCAATCTGTGCTAATCTTGGGCTGCTACTTTCTCAACTCAAGATGGCGGCATTACTCGTTTCGAACTAAACAGTACATTGACATATGTATGTATGTATGTATGAATAAGCAATGCAATGCATAAAAGTGCCGCTATAGCATTGCTTTCCTCTCACTCTGTCTCTCTGCCTGCCACAGCTGCGCTGTGCCCTCCGATCAGTGCAGTGTGTAGAGTCCAGAGATCCCATAGCCCGGAGGGGACGAGACTGTCGGCTGACACTGTGATTGGTCAACCAAAAACACACCCCTGTTTCCGAGCTAAACTTAGAAAAATTGTTGGCAATAAAAGCCATTTCAATGACGTTTTACGCAGGTGTTACCTAGGCTGGAGCGAGTGTTGGATCTCTCCATCATGGGTCTTTTGTTGAGAACGGATCTCTTGGCGAGAGACAGGTCTGCCGTCACACGCGTGATTGAGATCCTGAAAAAGGTCCGAAAAATTACCAATGTGAGAGAAAGACAAAAAAGCTGTGGAACATAAAACACAGTCACTCTTGTCGATGTGTTACATTGTTCCGTGTAAACCGTAAGGGTAAGGTATGACATTTTTAATTAACCCATTGAGACCTGAAGCCGATTCTACATGTCTCTACTTTATCTGCTATTTTTGAATAGCCCAAAGTGTAAAATAATGCTTTTTAGCTCAAATCAAAAAATGACACAGTTCCAGGTCTTAATGGGTTAATTAAAAGAAAAGAAGGTTGACAATCTGTAACCGTATTTACTGACCTTCCTTCAAATCTGTGCTTGAGGAAATCAAAGAGTGCTTTCTGCATCATATCTGTCACCTGTGTAGCAGGGTGAAGAGACGTCACATACAGCAAATACTGTCACATGCTGTAAATACTCTCACATACTTCATGGCATCATGTCCAGGGAACAAACAAAGAGAATAAATATAGCCGAACAAATTAACCAAACTCATTTCATGCTTGTGTGTAACTCATTATTATTTGTTGTCGACAATGCAGCAGTGTCCAGAATAATATTGTTGCTGTCGGGCAGAAACCTTGCATCTCCATAACGTTGCCGTCGGGCGGAGATGCAAGGTTTCTACCTTGTATCTGAACCGTATTTGAACTTTGTATATTTTTGAGTGGTGCCAGCCACTCCTACGCTTGACCGTGTGTGTGGGTCTGTCTGTCCGTCCGTCCGTTTGAGCACGGCCACAACAGCTGCAGCTGATTGCAACACAAGGATGCAACCAGTTACACTAATTCAAATGCACCACTCTCTTCACACTGGGTGTGATTTCTTGGTATATTAATGCTCAAGAGTGCAAAAATATCCAATATACAAGCTCACAACGCATCACAATGCAACGCATGTTCTCCCTGTGTCTCCTAGGGTAGTTAATACCCTGACAAAAACATGTGGTAATCCTGGTCGCTATACCGCCTCCCCCATGACAGACGGGGCGCCTGATGGAGGGGAAGGGAACTGGTTGGAATAACGCGTTCCTTCCACACGCCAAGTCCTACCGGGGAAACTCCCCCCTGTCAGGTGACAAGAAGGTCAGTTGGCTCTCATGCATTGAAGGAGGCTCGGCCCTGGGCTCCCTAGGCTGGTGAGGGGAGTGTAGCGCCCCGGATCACTTAGATAATTGGCACCGGGTGAAAAGGGATTACAAAATCGCGGGATAATTATTATTATTTTTCTAAACAATGCAACGCGTTGTGAGCTTGTAGATTAGCTGTACAATGGAACACAGGTTCTTTTTTTCCCCCATATCCTGACAAGTACATTTTTTTGGACATACAAGGTGTCCTCCATCTGACATAGGATATTTTTGAAGGTGTGGGGGGGGGAGGGGGTTGTAGGTCTGCTGGAGGAGAATGAGGGGGAGAGGGGGGGAGGGGGGAGAGGCTGACCTCATAGCCCTTCAGCGAGGGTCCCACGAGAACCACCGGCCTCATAGAGGGCACCACATCATATGGAGGGATGTGTTCCTGCCCAGAAATAATGAGGGGAAGGACAATGGAGGTACGAGAGGGGACGAGAGAGAGAGAGAGAGAGAGAGAGAGAGAGGGAGGGAGGGAGAGGGGGGGGGGGTTAGGTTGACAGAGTGGGGCATTCAATCAAAGCCAAAAGTGTTCCATATAATATATCGTTGCTGTCAGGCAGAAACCTCTCATCTCCATATTCTAACTTGTTGTGTTTCGTAAATGAACGCCCTCCTCGATCATACTATACAGCGTCACACAAAAGCATCAAAAGTAGCAGATTTACAAGCTCGAAACGCGGCGCAAAGCGATGCGTTTCGAGCTTGTAGATCTGCTACTTTTGCTTATTTCTGAATTTAAATCCTGAAAAGTAACAGTTTTGGAGATATGAGGTTTCCACCCGACAGAGACGATATAAACAGTGTCTATAGACAATTCACTACAAACAGAGGCGTCATTTCAGAGAAAGAAGGGTGGCAAAAAAAAGTGGTCACTGTTTTTTTAATTCCCTATTGAGCCCCATTTAAAAATATATTTTGAAAATGTTAAATAAAAAAATGTAAACATTTTTCACCTATAGGCTAATGACATACAGTACACACAATAGGGACACCAGGTGGAAAGTGGTTAATGAAAGTACTGTACGGTTGCAGACACAAAAAAAAAAACATGTGACGTGGATTGAGTCACTCTGTGGCAATCTAAAATCAGATGAATAATTTAAAAACATTCAGAGATGGAGAAAATATGCGGAAAATAAATAATACGAATTTTAGGTTAAAGGTAGGGTAAGGGCTATTGTTTTGTTAAAATAAGTGTTAAATAGGTCTATATTCTGATAGTACTCATTTCTAAAGAGTGTGTGTTCAGTAACATGAGTCTCTCCAGCTCTTTATTAAACAGAAAATGCATTTTCAGGTGGGGATACCTATTTTATCCAATCAGGAGAGAGAACTTGCACAGAATAGATTAAACAAGTGAAATTGGAACTTAAGTAACGGCACAATGAAATGAGAAGACAGAATTGGAACTGGAACACTATAAAAATGAAGCTGATAAATGGGTACTCTCCTCTGATTGGCTAAAATTTTGCATCCCACCTGAAAATGTATTTTCTGTTTATTAAAGAGCTGGAGAGACAGGGAGACTCCTGTTACCGAACAATACCAAGCAATGAGTATTATCAAAATATAGAGCTTTAACCTTTTAACCAAAACATATCACTTACCCTACCTTTAATGAATGCATGGTTGCAGACCAAAAAAAACATGTGGCGTGGATTGAGAGTCACTCGATGAAGATCTAAAAATCTGATTAATCATGTAAAACGTTCAGAGGTGGAGAACATATGTGGAAAATAACCGTGGTAAAATGTGGCATGCTAGGTGGGAGAGATTGCTATCCCCTCCTGGGATCCCCAAATGACACCCCTGAATGCAAGTTAAAAGTCAGGTTTATTCAGTTTGTTGTTTTGTTGTAGAAAACAGTTTACTTTAGGGCAGCCTACCTGTTTTTGCTTCTGTTTAGCTTGTGAAAACAAGACAATCAAAATTAATGAAGGAAGAGGGAATTATAAGGCAGTCAGAGGGGCAAAGTAGGTTAGGAGGCAGGGGGAAAAAGAAAGAAAAGAAAAACTAAATTGGGGGGTATTTGAGGGGAAATTGTGGTATTGTAGTTACTTACATTCACCTGCAGATGGCGGTGTGGTTCTCCAGCTCCCATGCACCATGTCACCTAGACTAGAGGAGTTGCCCCCTGATTTCCTGCCATGCATCCAACAGAACAGAGCAGTAGAGCCCAGAACTAAATGATCACACATCTCAGTTGATTAACACTGACCAGGAAAATAATTGAATGCAATGGACATTTTCATGTCAAGGACCCCTAAATTGGCCACCCCCCCCCCCCCCAATCTGAAAATGTTTTGTGCCAGGGACCTCCAGAAGAGAAGATTTGTGTTTTTTTTTAACTAAATTGTTCCAAAATCTCCAATACTTAAAGGGTTTTTAATTTTTTTTCCCAAAATAGCAGATGTACTTGCTTTTCAATGGGAACGGAGCGTTTGGTTGGCATTGTGCAACTTTCCGTGTGTTGTTTTGAGGCTCCTTAATTGACATGAAAATGTTCGGTGAACCCCTTCTTTAACGTACCTCTGTTTCTGCTCGTGTTTGAGTCTCATGGCCTCCAGGCGTAGCGGGCTGGGAATGAAGGCGATGTCACCGCCCTCTTTCACCAGACGTCCAATCCACCAGTCATTATTAAACTTCTGTTAATTAGTTCACATATAAATTGTGATCAATGATTTCATCTTGTTTTTGGCATTAAACATACCAACACAAATCACATTTCTGTTTGGCGTTTAAGCTTCGTAAACAAATGTTACGCAGGGCAGATATGAAAGTAAAGAAAAAGGCCGCACAGTCGTAGCCACGATGCAGGATTTATTTGGAAACCAACGTTTCGACCACGCAAGGTCTTCTTCCCTGAAGAAGACCTTGCGTGGTCGAAATGTTGGAAACGTTGGTTTCCAAATAAATCCTGCATCGTGGCTATGAGTGTGCGGCCTTTCTCTTTCCTTAAATATTTATTTACCACGGTCAGCAGCACTTCACCAATACTGTCCCTTTTGTTACACAGGGCAGATATGACAAATAACTGAAATATACGAGGAAATGACAAAAACAGTTATGAACATTTTTCAACATGGAAACAATTATGCAAATAATTGCGATTAGGCGATTATGTAATAATTGTTATAGGCCTTGAGGAAGAAATTATATGGGTGCTACTTTATATACCATCACTTATAATACTTCTACCATACATTATGATATTTGGCAGCTTGTAAGAGCCTAGATGTCTCCACTAGGCCTAATAGCTATTGTTTTGGTACAGCCTAGCTTGTTATGGTTCAGTTTGTCCTTCAGGCAGCTACAGTATAACTATGATCTCTGCCCTGTGCTCGAGGCAGAACTACCGTACCACTGACATGAGTGTTAATGTACTTCTGACCATGATATCATGCACATAAAGCATAATCATCACCACCTAGAATATTGTTTCGACTCCTATGTGCCTTATCGATTGCTGATTGATTCAGAATTCCACAACAGCCTACTTTACCTTACCCTTGAGTAGTTTTCAGTGATGAAAGAGAGCTGCATATTGTTCCTGTTATTCAACAACACTTACTTCTTTAATGTGCAGGAAGTCTTTGGCATCGAAGTTGACGGCGGCCCCTTGGACAGGACAGTCTTCATCCAGAGCCCCACAGTAACTCACATTGGTCTTCACTGCAAACGCTACGGGTTTGGACTACAGGGACGGTATGGCACAAGAAGAAAGATGAAGATCACATTAAACCACATACGTTATGCTGCTTTTTTTTTTACTATTAAACTAAAATAATCATTCATTAAGCGTAATCGAGGCAAAAGTTTGAAATAATCGTGATACGGTCGCCACCAGGTATTTCTAAACGTAACCTCAGTAAAATTATGCCTAAACCTAACCTTATTCCTAAACTTAACCTCAGTAAAACTATGCCTAAACATAACCTTATTCCTAAACGTGACCTCAGTAAAATGATGCTTACGTAACCTCAGTAAAACTATGCCTAAATATAACCTTATTCCTAAACGTGACCTCAGTAAAACTATGCCTAAACCTAACCTTATTCCTCAATGTAACCTCAGTAAAACTATGCCTAAATCTAACCTTATTCCTAAATGTAACCTCAGTAAAACTACGCCT
Source organism: Gymnoscopelus microlampas (assembly GCF_963454915.1). NCBI lineage: Eukaryota > Metazoa > Chordata > Actinopteri > Myctophiformes > Myctophidae > Gymnoscopelus > Gymnoscopelus microlampas. The sequence continues at coordinate 8,103,696 of NC_139947.1, read as the reverse complement.
AAACCTAACCTTATTCCTAAATGTGACCTCAGTAAAACTATGCCTAAACCTAACATTATTCCTAAACGTAACCTCAGTAAAACTATGCCTAACCCGTATTCCCTAATTTACCAATTTCTGGTGCAGTGGAGTGTTCCGAGAAACACTCCACTTTGGGGTGACCGTTCCACTTATTTGTGAATGAAGTCAGAAGTACACTACCTTGGCTCTGTCGAGCTGCAGCTGGGCCTGGCGCTCGGCTTCACGCCGATACGCCTCGCGGTCCTCCTCGGCTGACAGGTCGGAATCCGAGGGTCTACTGGTGTAGGAATCAGCCGAGCCCTGTACCAGAAGGAAGAGAGAAAGAACCAGAGGTTTCATGATTAGAGGGTCTACTGTCTACTGGTGTAGGAATCAGACAAGCCCTACCACAACCAGGAAGAGAAAGAACCAGAGGTGTACGCAATATTACAAAGTCTATACCAGTTGTGCTATAAACACGCCCCCTTCTGTGGCCAACGCGGAGGTGCCTCTGTCTACAACAACTGCAGGCTATTTCTTTAGCCCGTATAGTTTTGGACCGCGACGGCGGCGCGCCGCCTCAAGCGAACTTGAGCCACGTGAAGCACCACCGAGCGAGCTAAAGCGAGCGAGTTGCCGTGCCGAACGTTGTGAAGTTCGCTTGGGCCGACTCAGCGCCGTTCGAGTTATATTCCGATAGGGACAGAATAGTAAATCATGTTTTGGTGAGAGCGTTTGCCCCAACTGCCACTCAAAGTGGCTACTGGCCAATCACAGCGCATCCTTGCACAAGCATATTGGCCAATCATGCACAAGTGGTATAGATATTATAGATATTGACGCGAGGTGTACTGGTGTAGGCATTGAATACTTTATTAGTAAACAAGAATGACACAGTCATATTATACCAGCTTGTGCCAAGCTAAAACCCTCGAAAAGTACTTACTAAACATTGCCATATATTAAACTGAAGAGTTAAATTAAGGTGCCTTTCACATCTAAAGCTCACTAGTGAATTTATTTATGCAGGCACAAACAATCCAGCATCTAACTGTAAACTCTCTCTGTAGGCTTCCAGTAAAAACATATTCAACTCCTTTGAACACTGTTGAGACATAGCGAATTTCATTCTTATTAATCTATACATTTTTATCTAATATAATCCTGACCTGAGTGCCTCATTGCGGCTGCACAGTTTCTAACTTTCTACTGATCTAATAATTTAACTAGGCAATCGTATCAGACAGAGCGCTTACAGCGTTGTCAGATGGGGGAGGGGTGCTCTCAGCAAACTGATGCACATTTACATTTTTATGTAGCACCGGCAGTTGTGATGCCATAGCCTGAGAGGACGTTGGGGTGAACGTGTTGCGCTGCATTCACTCAGTCAGTGACAACGTTCTTATGGCTGTTCAGAGTATGGGAAGGCATTGCGGACTCCCCATTGGCTTAAAGGACAGCCAATGGGCCAAGAGAAAGTCATGAAAGAGTCACTACTAGCGCAGCGACTGAATATAGACCAGCTTGCTCCACAAGCTGGTCAACATGTAAACAGCACAGAGGTACAGCAAAACACTGAGGCTAAAAGGACAACACAAAAAAGTCCCAGGGACTGCTTGTTTCCATTGTGGTCCTATGTATTCAATTCATCAACCGAGGGCCAAAGCCCTACCAGAACCAACATCACGAGGAAGAGAAAGAACCAGAGAGATTTCATTAGAGGTCTGATGAGCAGATCACTGCTGATTAGTAACCACAACTAATGATTATTTATTTGATCAATCTGTTGATAAATGTTGATTATTTGATTAAATCAATATGATTATCTTTAACTGTGAAATGGTAGTAAAAGAAGGCAATACAATTACATTACACCTGCATGTGTGCGTGTGCGTGTGCGTGTGCGTGTGCGTGTGCGTGTGCGTGTGCGTGTGCGTGTGCGTGTGCGTGTGCGTGTGCGTGTGTGTGTGTGTGTGTGTGCATGCTGTGTAAGTGTGATGGGGTGTCTTGCTCTCTCTGACAGACCAAATATAGAACAGAGCAGGCAACCGTTTCCTCTGCTCTCTCTCTCTCTCTCTCCTGCACGCACACACACACACACACACACACACACACACACACACACACACACACACACACACACACACACACACACACACACACACTCTCCCGCTTGGCCCAAATCCATGCCATCATCATCCCCCACAATGCAGCAGTGTAAACGTACACACACTCTATCCTCCAGTTTATTCTCAGAGGACCCTCTCTCTCTCTCCTCATTAGCAACATATACATACTCTGTCACTGTCGGGTAGAAACCTCATATGCCCAAAAACCCTTTATTATACTTGTAAATGCAAAATAGTGAAAATAGCCATTCTACAAGCTCACAACGCGTCACGTTGTGACCCGTTGTGAGCTTGTAGATGGGCTATTTTCACTATTTTCCGTGAAACAGTCTTGTGCGACTAAGTAGGCCGCTCATTTACGACAAAAACATAAAAAGTAGACATATGGAGATACAAGGTTTTTCCGCCCGACACCGACGAATTCCGCAGGCTATCATTTATCATCTTCAGACACGCCTCCCAGCATAATACTGAACGCAGCAGAGTAAACAAAACAAACAATAACCTAGTTATTTAATGCCGAGAAATAAATAAATACGGCGTGACGATATTTGTTTATTATTATTATTTTTTTCTCTTATCATTTTTATCCCACGATTTTGTAACCCACATTTTTTTCACCCAGTGCCAATTGCCTATGTAATCCTGGGCACTACTTACCCTCTGCCAGCCTAGGGAGAGCCCAAGCTGAAGCTCATGCCTCCTTCAATGCATGAGGAGCAATGTTTATTATTCATCTTGTCAACAGAGGGGGGAAAAAAGGAACGACTTTGGCCCGGTTCGCTGGCGTAGCGGTCCGTGCACCTATAGGCTATAATGTAGCCTGACAGCGTGTCGTGGGTTCGAGTCCCTTTTCTGCGTGTCACTCCCCATCTCTCTCACACCATTTCCTGTCAGCCTACTGTCAAAAATAATGTTAAAAAAAAAAAAATAGTGAAAAATGGAACCACTTTCAACTCAAGTGTTCCTATTTTCCGGTATGTCATTATTGGAGAACACAACATTTTTTAAAACTAAATTTAGAACTTTCAAAATTCTAAAAACAATAGCAGATCTACAAGCCAATAACGTGTCGCGATACGGTGCGTTGTGAGCTTGTATTGGCTCTAAACATCACTTTAAAGGGCAAGACCACTTTGGTAGAGGTTTGGGTTGTGTAAGTTACCTTACCATGATGTAACTCCAAAGGTGGACAAGAAATCAAAAATAATTGCTTCATTGGAAACTGATCATTCTAAATATGCTCCTCATTGACTTAAAATGTATGGTGGTGGTGGTGGTGTGTGTGTGTGTGTGTGTGTGTGTGTGTGTGTGTGTGTGTGTGTGTGTGTGTGTGTGTGTGTGTGTGTGTGTGTGTGTGTGTGTGTGTGTGTGTGTGTGTGTGTGTGTGTGTGTGTGTGTGTGTGTGTGTGTGTGTGTGTGTGTGTGTGTGTGTGTGTGTGTGTGTGTGTATGTGTGTGCCCTGAATCTGTCAATCAGCTTGGAAAGAAACAGCAAAAAAGGTCCGGAGCGACAAACAAGATGAGATATGAAAGCAAAGGGAACATTATGCTACAATGTGTGTAGCACGTTGTTTTACTTTCTTTATGTCACTTCCTGTCACTTGGGACAAACAATCCCCTCGCCGTCACACCAAAGATGCATCGAAATGCATCGTAGAATCCAGTGGTGTAAAGTAACTAAGTACATTTACTCAAGTACTGTAACTTAAGTACAATTTTGAGGTACTTTTACTTTACTTTTACTTCTACTCCACTACATCTCAGAGGCAAATATTGTACTTTTAATCCACTACAATTATTCACTTTGCAGATATAAATTATTACATTATAAAACATACATGAATCACTTTAGCTCTATTTTATACCTAGGCTATTTGAAAATAGCCGATCTATAAGCTTGTAGATCTGCTATTTTCAAACATTCTAGTACTTTTACTTTTGATACTTTAAATACATTTTGATACCAATACCTATGTACTTTTACTCAAGTCAATTTTGAATTCCGGACTTTTACTTGTAACAGAGTACTTCTACAGTACATTGCAGTAATGATACTTTTACTTAAGTAAAACATTTGAGTACCTTTTCCACCACTGGTAGAATCCAATCAAAGTCAATCGTTAAGAGGTGAATTGGAATGGAATGGAATCGTGAGGCCGATGTGTCGACAGAACGCCCTACTTGATCATACTACAGTGTCACACGAAAGCATCCAAAAGTAGCAGATCTACAAGCTTGAAATGCAGCACTTTTGAGCTTGTAGATCTGCTACTTTTGATACTTTTGAATTTGAATCCTGAAAAGCAACAGTTTTGGACATATGAGGTTTCCACCGGCCGACAGAGACGATGTATGTATATATTATTATTTTATCATATGCGCGCGCGCGCACACACACACACACACACACACACACACACACACACACACACACACACACACACACACACACACACACACACACACACACACACACACACACACACACACACACACACACACACACACACACACACAGCAAGCCAACACTGCACCAGTGCCAGAACAGTCAGCGCCTTATAGAGACAGAGAGAGAGAGGGAGGGAGAGAGGGAGGGAGGGCTAGAAGAGGGATGGATACCGCTGAAAAGATACAATGGAAAAAGACAAAGATGGATGTGAGTGTGTGAGTGTGTGTGTGTGTGTGTGTGCGCGTTTGTGTGTGTGTGTGTGTGTGTGTGTGTGTGTGGGGGGGGGGGGGGGATAACTTAGAGATTGCGAAGATGAAAGATTACAGTGATTCACAGGGCAGAATAAACAGTGGTCTTTCAGCTGTGGTGGACGATGAGGTTTGACAACAATAAAATGTCATTTCGTTGCTGTCGGGCAGAAACGTCTGATCTCCATGTTTTAACTTTTTGAGTTAAACTTTTTTTTCCCTTGTAAATTAACGCCCTACTTGATCATATCTATGGCGTCACAAAAGTATCAAAAGTAGCAGATCCACAAGCTCAAAGCGCGGTGCGTTTTGAGCTTTTAGATCTACTTTTGCTATTTTTTATATGAAACGACAAAGGGTGAGAGGCAGATGTGTGTCACGGTCAGAGCGAGGTCTATAGTACCTGCTTTATAGGCTCTATGCACAGCAGCCATATTGTGAAGACATTCACAGGTGTTGCCAATGATACTAATGAAGGCTCTGTTCCATTCTGGTCAAACAGAGTCAGGGTGCTGATAGTGTGCATGTTGGCTCACTGGAAACACTGCTACACCAGTGGGTCTAAAATTGAGGTCCAGGGACCCTCATGGTTCCTTGAGGGTGTTCCAAATGTCCTCTTGCGGTGTTACGGGTCCATTTGGTTCCATTTGTACACTCTCAGAGTTATGGGGGTCCTTGAAATTAAAAAGTTACGGGTGTCGTGGAAATGAGAAGGTCTGAGAACTACACTGTGCTACACTAAATGGAACAGAGCCTTCATTAGTATCATTGGTAACACCTGTGAAGGAAGTGATAATATGGCTGCTGTGCATAGAGCCTATTAGGAGTACACAGCCCCGGACCGTACGGATGGGAAGATATGATGCTAATGTATGCTCTAAAGAACATGCTTAACATTTATGGTCAAGGAAAAAACTAATCAACTAACAAAAACATAAGAGTGACCAAGATATACAGTATGTGCATAATAAACTAGCATCTATAGAAGAAATGTGACAAGAAGGGTTACAAGGCCACCTCCAAACACTAAAGATGCACGAGTTATATTGTATTAACATACACTATTCAATTGTGCAAATTTTGATTTAGTCAAAAATCCATTTAGTTTTAGTTTATTCTAGTCTAGTTATAGTTGACTATATATAATTAGATTTTAGTAAAACTTTTTCAAGTCAAGGACCCCCAAATTGATATGTATTTGGCCGTGGACCCCCTATCTGAAAATGTTTCGTGCAATGAACCCCCAAATATTTTTAAATCATGAAATGTGGATAAAGTGCTTAAAATGTTTGCGATACTGTATTAACACATTTTGCTAGGGACCCCAGCCCCCCAATGTTGAATTCATTCAAATAAGTTCCTGACTGCAGCTTTAACACTGCACTTTACAGAGTCAGAATAATCCAAGAGACAGAATACGAAGGAACCGAACAGCAACTAAATGTAGCCTCAAGACAGCTATACAGATCACCAGAAGTCAAAAATACACATAGAGATACGACTGCTTCAACCTCAGCTTCAGTTCCATTGTATTACTGTTTCTGTTCATTTCTTATTATATCTACGTTTTCCTCTAATGTACCGTACATAATGATAAACTGTGACTTACAGTACACAGCCTATAGACATAATACAAATCCAGCCTAAGGACTAAAGGATTAAAACCTGGGAGCTGACCAGTACCTCGGTCTTATACTGCTGGCCACTGAGCAGCTCCACTAGAGCAGTCGGGGGGGTTCAGTGCCTTGCTCAAGGGCCCTTCAGCGGTGTTGGGGGAGGGGTGAGTGGTGGCCATTCACTTCCCCACACAGATTCTTTCCTGCCTGTCCGGGGGAATCGAACCAGGAACCCAAGCGCGCTCCTCTAACCTTTATATACATATATGTTTGTCTAGCTGTATTGTTGTAGTCTGTTAATGGACTACAACGATAATGGATACACAATATACTTGTTATTTGTTGGGTACCCTACTAAAAGTTTGAGAACCACTGCAATGTGGTGATGTGTGATGTCATGCGGCTGACATGCTGCTAATGACTGATGTGTTTCACCTGCGGGGTGACAGTGATTGATGGGTGATGCACAGCTGGGTTGTGTGCTACCAGGAGCTTGTAGCAGGCTACACACACATTTTTACCTATGACTTTCCAAAACCTTTCCTGAATATTTAACCCAATTTCCAGGCCTATATAACAATCACCCTGTTGTAGTGATAAGGATTATTATTACACTGTGCAGACGCAAAGAAACTGTTATTTTCCCTCTTCCCCCACTGTCTGTTCTTTGGAGTTGGGAGTTTGTCAGCGTGTCGAACTGAGCGATCGCCAAGAACCTGCTGGCTAACGCATAATCACAACGAGACACCACAGCTGTCCTGGGTGATGGGAACGAGCAGGATGCATCATGGGAGCTGAACCGGTGTGCACGCCACGTCCAGAGAAACAGGTTAGCTACACCAACGCTTCTCAACCTTTTCAGGCCGCGACCCCCCAAAATAATCATATTTGAACTGGGGACCCCCACCCCGATAAGCACTTGGAATTGTAGGAGTTGAGGCATTACATTTTCGGTTTCACAGATAAATATTGTGAAAATAGCCGATCTACAAGCTCACAACGCCTCATAGATCAGCTATTTTCACAATTTTTTCCTCTTTCTTATATTATTTGGCCAATGTCTGACCAGTTTTTGGTCTTGTTTCAATTATTATTATTATTATTTTTTTAAATAAGTATTACCTTAAATTGTCACTTACTGTCATCTGGGGACCCCCTCAAAATCATGTGGGGACCCCCCTGGGGTCCCGACCCACAGGTTGAGAACCACTGAGCTACACAACACCATACACCTGTATCTTGACATGGCAAGGACTGCAACTATTATTGCGACCGTAGGTCGCACTTACTACAGAAAGCTGCTCCAGGTGTCCGTCCGTCACTCCGTCACACACGTCACACTTTTGCCCTGCTCATATCTCCGCACCCATTGCCCCGATCCATGCCACATTTTGCACACACACTCCTTACCTGCCAAACTACACCCTCCAAGGACCCCCGGAGCTCCAGGGACCCCCAGCTGCCTCGGGGACCCCCAAGTGTAAAAAATGAGCACATGTGGACAAATTACCAAATGACCACCCCAACGGGGCTGCTCACGGGGCATTCCCGGGGACCACCCACTCCTGGTGCTCCAGAACGGATGCAAAAGTGGTGGCGCCCCCAGTGGAGGACCCCCTGCCACTGCAGCTCACATAAAATGCCGTAACTCAATCGCCGTTACAGCCCTCTTCTGTATACATGTGACCTACGGTCGCTTATCTCCCGATTAGGGAGTCTTACTGGTAATAGAATAGCCTTTACCAAAGCAAACCATTCTCACCTGTTGTCAGTCTGTCAGAGTAACTATTTGTAAATGTAGCATGGTCATGTAGAAAGAGCCATGTATGGATCTGTCCTACAACCAAGCCTCCATCTATTTGTGATCTCTTGTTGTGTATAAAGGGAACACATGTTCCCAATGTATGAATGAATGAACCAATCCATTGTAGAAGTACTTTGAGTAAGTGAGTACTTAGAAAAGCGCTATAAAAATGCAATTTATTATTATTATTATTATTATTTCATGTCTCATATCCAGAAGGATGCATTTGCATGTGGCAGTCCTATCTGTTATCTTGGGGCTAGCGTTCAGCTAACTATCTATACGTTCAAAACACAAAACACAACACTGCGAAGAAATTTGTTGTGGAGGGTAAAAAGGAGGGGGCCCGGTATAGACCCCATGGGGGAACTCCAGTCAACGCTGTAAGTGATATTGTTTGGTTAAAACAAAGATTTTTTGTTGTTGTTGTTAAAATGTTAAAGCTCTATATTCTGATAGTAAGTAAACATTGCTATGGAGTTTGTTCAGTAACAGGGGTCTCCAGAGTTTCAGGTGGGTTGCACATTTTCATCCAATCATGAGAGAGACCTCATTTATCAGTTTCAATCTAATAGTGTTATTCCACTTCCAATTTTGTCTGTGTTTTCTGTTTTTACTAAAGAGGTGGAGAGATAGCAACCCCTGTTACTGAACAAACACTCTATAGCAGTGGTTTTCAACCTTTTTCATGCCAAGGACCCCTAAATTGATTTACATTTGGCCGCAGACCCAAGCCCCCAGAACCCAGTGGTTTCATTGAAGCCAAATGGACATGCTGGCCATTCATGTTACTGCAGCTTAAAACGGCCTGGGGCTCCTACGCGAACGAGCGAAAACGGTTTCGACCAATGGGCTCGACTCACGAGCGTGCGCACGAGCTTGCGCACGAGCTTGCGCACAGGGCTGCACGCTTCTGTGATGCAAAACGCGTCACAGAAGTGACACGCAGGAGCCCCAAATAGGCCTCGCCCACCACATTTCACAACCCGGAAGAAGGGGTGATTTCGGCCCATGCGCTGTGTGAGCAACTCAATGCAAGTGGATGGGAGGGGATATCCTCTCTATTATTTTTAACTCTATGCGCAGACCCCCTTGTGAAAATGTTTTGTGCCAGGGACCCCTCAGAAGAGAAAATGTGTGAAAAAGTGTCCATAACCCTTTCAATATTTTTCAAAAATGTTCAAAAATAGCAGATCTACAAGCTTGTATGAGTACTATCAGAATATAGAGCTAGTTTAACACTGTTACTAAACAAACACTCTAAAGCAATGAGTACTATCAGAATATAGAGCTATTTAACACTCATTTTAACAAGCACATATCACTCACTGCACCTTTTTAATACGCTCTACCATACAGACAGGTTAAAATATCATTCTGAACATACAAATGAGTCCCGGATTGTAGCTTTCATAAATTGCCGTTGTCAAATCGGGAAAAAATGATAATTGTTGCAGCTCTAAGCAGTCTGCAGAGCTCAGAGCAGACAGAAGCGCAACGTCAAAATGATAAATGATGAACAGACGAGAGCAACAATATCAATAAACAAGTGATGTATCAGAGCACAGAGACGAGGTGCAGGCAGCAGTAGGTACACTAAGAAGACCAATGCATCATGTGTTTAATCCATTCAATCCGCAAATGCATTTTGTGTCATTTTAGACTTTTCCTTCTTCATTTACAAGCTCATACGAGCTTGTAAATGAAGAAGAAAAAAAACTTTGTGCTGTGATGTTTTTAAAGCAAACATTTTTAACTCAAATTTTTGCTTCTGGGGATTCTACAAATGTCTTCTAAATCCCAACAGTTTTTTATTTTATTTTACTTATGTTGCTATAATATCAGTGGATCTCAAACTTTTTTCACGTCAAGAACCACCCAAAATGATATGTATTTGACCGCGGACCCCCGTCTTCAAAATATCTTGTTCCAGGGACCCCCATGCAGAAGCAAAGATTTGAGTTAAAAATGTATATATATATATATATATAGGCCTATTCAAAGATTTGCGCACATTTTCATGTTTTTTTTCCCTCCAAAAATAGCAGATCTATTTTTTGTATAGCCAACGAAATCTAAAAATGACACCGTTGCTTTCCCGGTCTTAATGGATTAAGTGACACACACACACACACACACAGAGAGACAAAAGAAATGAAAACGACACCAAACAGCCTTCGAGCAAACAGGAGAGAAAGAGACAGACAGACAGACAGACAGATCTAAATAAGATGCAAATCTGACGTTCGCCAGAAATAGCCAATCTACAAGCTCAAAACTCATCACATTGCAAGGCGTTTTAAGCCTGTTAGATCAGCTATGTTTTGCCGAAGAGATTTAGAGAAGGTCGGAGAAAAAAAGAAGAAGAGTGCACCAACCAAGAGTGCATCTCAGGTCCGTTTCACTTAAGTATATCGTCTCTGTCGGGTGGAAACCTCATATGTCCAAAACTGTTACTTTTCAGGATTCAAATCCAAAAATATCAAAAGCAGCAGATCTACAAGCTCGCGTTTCGAACTTGTGGATCTGCTTTCGTGTGACTCTGTAGTATGATCAAGTGAGGCGTTGATTTACGAAAAAAACACAACATTTGAATATGGAGATAAGAGGTTTCTGCCCGACAACAGCGATATATACTGTTTATATATATATATATAGAGTATAGTTTGATACTTACTCATGGTAGTGATGCTGCCTGCCTTATCCTGCCCCTCTATACACTACATGTTGTACCGTTACACCGTCCCCCTTTCCCAGGGATATACCATACACACACTGGAGCAGACACACACACACACACACACACACTGCCGAAAACCTTCTACCTACAGTATATATCTACCTACCTACCCACCCCCCCCCCCCTCCCCTCCCTCATTATCCCCCTCAGACATGCCCAGTTGATGTTCCACCGTGTGACGAAAATGCCGAGAATAGCCGATCTACAAGCATTCGTGTGACGCGCTGTCGCTGCAAGCCTCTATTTTTGTAACGGCAAAGTATAAATTTGGGCTTCTGACACACGCAAGCAACAGTCGCGCGCGCACACACACACACACACACACACACGTTTTGTGTAAAGGTATGTGCGTCATTTTATCACTTGGCTACACTTGATCAGAGCCCAACTGATTCTATTTCTGTCTCTCTCCCCTCCTTAACCCTTCAAGACCGGGAACGCATCTCTGTCCTTTTTTAGATTTCTTTGGGCTATTCAAAAATAGCAGATCTACAAGCTCATAGCGCGGCACCGAGTGCCGCGCTATGAGCTTGTAGATCTGCTATTTTTGAAAAATCGTGAAAATGTGTGCAAATCTTTGAATCTATTTTTTTTTTTAGCGAACCTTTGTAACTCAAATATATATATATATATATTAAAACTAAAGATTTGCAAACATTTTCATGATTTCTCATAATAAAATAGCAGATCTACAAGCTCATAGTGTGCGTAGAGTGCCGCGCTATGAGCTTGTATATCTGCTCAGTTTGAATAGCCAAAGAAATCAAAACAAATTACACGGATGCGTTCCCGGTCTTAATGGGTTAAGACAGACACACACACACACACACACACACACACACACACACACGCACACACGCACACACACACGCACACACACGCACACACACTTGTGTGTCCCTGTCAACAGTGTGTTGCATCACGGTACACACAGCACATCAACAGTTGTAGCAGCACACACACACACACACACAGCTCATTGTATTCCACTGCAGAAGTGAGTCATACCTCAGCGCTCCACCCCAATCACAGAGAAACCGTCTGAATATGAATACATGCTCTATTTTTTGAAATCTCATCCATTCCTGCATTAACAGTTTGCAGCGATACCCGCAGCTTATACGCCTTTTTACATATCGTTGCTGTCAGGCAGAAACCTCGTATCTCCATTTTTTTGTTTTTTTTTGGTGAATTAAAGGGATAGTTCACCCCCAACATGACTTTTTTTTCTATTGATTAGTCACCCCATGGAGACTTGAATTCAAGGATATTTTTTTGTTTTTGTCGCATTCCTAAGCCAATAATTTGATGACCGGCAGCGGTTCCGGTAGGAGACACAAAGAGTCTCCTTTGTGTCTCCTACCGGAACCACTGCCTACCGGTCCGCTGGTCATCAAATTATTGACTTAGGAATGTGACAAAAACAAAAAAATATCCATGAATTCAAGTCTCCATGGGGTGACTAATCGATAAAATAAAAGTATTTTTTTTTGTGAATAATCCCTTTACGGTTTACGCCCTGCTTCATCATACAAGAGTGTTGTACAAAAGGTACAGAAAAAAATATCCTATCAACAAGCTCGGCTATTTCCACTATTTTTAAAAATATATATTTTTAAATAATAAGAAGAAAGGAACAGTTTTGGACATACAAGGTTTCCACCCGACAGCCACGATGTAAGTAAGTAAGTAAGTAAGTAAATTTTATTTATAAAGCACATTTCAAAACAAGGTTACAAAGTGCTGTACAATGGAGCATGATTAAACAAAATTAACACGATAACAATAGAGTATAAAGGTATATAAATAGAGTAATAAAACAATACAACAATGATTAAAACAAAGCAATTTGTCCATGAAAGTCAGGTAGAACTTCATGGGTAAAAATGCTTACGGAACAAATGTGTTTTTAACATCCTCTTAAAACCTTCAACAGACTCTGCATTTTTTAGGGCCAATGGTAGGGCGTTCCACAGTGTGGGAGCGGCCACTGCAAAAGCCCGGTCACCCTTTGTTTTGAGGTTGGACTTAGGTATTTTGAGAAGGCCTTTGTCAGAAGACCTGAGGGATCTCATATTGTCCTTAGGGGGCAGTAGGTCCGAAATATAAGATGGGGCCAGTCCGTGTAATGCTTTATAAGTGGTTAAGATAATTTTAAATTCTATTCTGGACCTAATTGGTAGCCAGTGCAGTGCGGCTAGTACCGGGGTTATGTGTGCTCTGCGGTTGGTGTTTGTGAGGATTCTGGCTGCCGTATTCTGAACTAGTTGAAGTCGGGATAATGATGAACGGCTCAGGGTGGTATAGAGTCCGTTACAATAGTCGAGACGGGAGGAGACAAAAGCGTGCATGATTTTTTCCAGGTCTTGAGAAGTGAGCATTGATTTTATTTTTGCGATATTGCGTAGATGGTAGAAGCATGACTGGGTAACCTTTTTAATATGGAAATCAAAGTTCATTTGATTGTCAAAGAAGACACCTAGGTTCTTTGCAGACTGTTTGACATTAGTTGCCAGGGGACCAAGGGACAGACGAATTGCATTTGAGCTAATCTCAGGGCCTATGATGAGGATTTCGGTTTTATCAGGGTTGAGTTGTAAAAAGTTTTGTGCCATCCAATGGTTGATGCCAGTTAAACAGTCATGCAAGACTGTGAGTTTAGTGAGATCAGTTTGCTTGAATGAGAGATATATTTGTGTATCATCAGCATAACAATGATATGTATCGTCTCTGTCGGGTGGAAACTCAGAAATTCAGAAACATCAAAAGTAGCAGATCTACAAGCTCAAGCTTGCGGATCATCTACTTTTGATGCTTATGTGTGACGCTGTAGCAGGGACGTGCAGAGGGATTTGGAGGGGCAGGGGGCTGGAATTTTCTAAAGGGCACCGAATAATTACCATACTTTTAGGGCCGAAACCCCACATAACCCGAAAAGGTGTCATTGCGTGATTAATGTCCTCAAAGTCGCGCATGCAACAAGGTTTTCGAAAATAGTTTTGGCCGTTTTTCTTTAATAACTCGGGCTAGGAAGGTCGGACGGCGACAAACTAGATACCTGAGTAAGGTTCACTTTGAGCTGCATCCAGCACTCCCACTGCCATTTCCGTCAGCGCAGTTGACATTTCTTTTTTGGGGAGTAATAGATTATTATGATATATTTTTTTAGTCTGGAGAGTTCACTTTTTTACCACAGGTAAAAGGGCAGGTGCTCGAGCCCCCTTTCATGTCTATATGTGCACGTGCCTGCGCTGTAGTATGATCAAGTAGGGTGTTAATTTACAAAAAAACACAGAGAGAGAGAGAGAGAGAGAGAGATGCTGGCATGAAAATCAACACATCACCAAGCCACCGTCGCCCCCAAAGGCCTGCAAATGAGTTTCATGAATATTTTAAGAGCGTGCAATATTCTCCGGGAATCTTGGAAGATTGTCATTGAGCCTCTAATCAGGATAACTAATGTCCCTCTCCTCAATAAGATGTCTGCTCAGCCCTTTTCCTCTCTCACACTAATGGTTCTCAGGTAGCCTGCTCCACTAACCTCCCCTCAGCATGAACTCTTTGCTAATGGAGATAGTGCTGCTCGGTGCTTCATTTTAGCTGAGCTTTTTATTCTTTTACTAAACTAAATAAAAATGATAACGCCGCTATTGACGGGACGGAAAGCTTGTATGTCCAAAACGGCTAAAAGCATAGTATGTATGGGTTAAAGCAGGGGTCTTCAACGTGTTCAGGCCAAGGACCCCCTAGCTGAGAGAGAGATGAAGCAGGGACCCCTACTCTATATTGTATAAAATTGTGTTTCAGATTAAACTTTTTTTTTTACTTAGTCTGCAATTTTTTCCCTCTACACCTATAGCCTCTTTGCCAAAAATAGCCGATCTACAAGCTCTCAACGCCTCGCAGCGCGAGGCGTTGAGAGCTTGTAGATCTGCTATTTTCGGCTAATGTTCCCCTCCGAAAACGAATTCTAGGGTTCAAGTGATTAATGTAAAAAAACTAAATCCTATCACACAAAGACTTGGCGGACCCCCTATAGTAGCTCTGAGGACCCCCTAGACCCCCTGTTGAAGACCCCTGGGTTAAAGCTACAGTAAATAGGCCCTGTCTTTCCCTAAGAGGACTGACCGTGGGTAGCTACTGGGGCGTAAGTCGGGGGCTTGATCAACCCTGGCTGGGTCACCTGGGCGAGGGTGTATGTTGTACGTTGCGAGACCCGAAACACCCGTCGACCCCAGGCTACAACACTGATGATACGTCCCAGTTGCATCCATGTGATGTTTTCTTTATATTGGCGACTGAGACCTTTAATCACTGTATGTATGTATGTAACCTTTACCTGTGTTTACATAACAGAATGATAAATACATGTTTTCCCCATCATTTCCCTCTTTACCAGCAGTCATCACCCACTGGAGTAGTGCGGTGGTGTTTACTTGCAGAAACACACTGCCCTCTCGCTGTATTTTGGTGTTTTCACTGTTTGTTTTGGTAGACAGGGAAGTCTTTTTTGGTCTACCAAAACAAACAGAGAAAACGCCAAAATAAGACAATGTGTTTGTGCAGGTAAACACCACCACTCTACTGCAGTGGATGATAACTGCTGGTATAGAGGGAAATGATTGGTAAAATGTATTTACTGTTTTGTTTTGCAAACGCAGGACAAAGTTACATATTATGCCTTTAAGCGTAATACATGCTCCTTCCGAAGTTTTATAAAGGGAGGTAATATGACTACAAATCAACGTCATTCAGATCTTCTAATGCTAGGGTTCCCAAACCTTTTCAGGCCGTGATCCCCCCAAAATAATAATTTTTGAACTGGGGTCTGGGGACCAAACTGGGGACCAAAATCTTTTGAGGGGTCCCGACCCCCAGGTTGGGAACCCCTGTTCTGATGGGTGGTCTCAGAACCTTTTCTCAGAATAGTGATGGGTCGTTCATGATCGATTCGTTCAAAAGAACTAGTTCATTGCCGTGAACAAGCTCGTTCACCTCCTGAAGCTGTTACGTTCACACTATCGTTCATGCCCCCCTCCCCTCCCCCCGTACACAGGACGGGAGGGCGGGCTGTACGCGTAACATAATAATAACTGTAGGAGCCATTTTGATGGTTGTACAGTATAATATTTGGTAGGTTGGCATTATTACTATAGGCCCTATGCACAGCAGCCATATTGTGAAGACATTCACAGCTGTTACCAATGATACTACTGAAGGCTCTGTTCCATTCTTGATCCAACAGAGTCAGGTTGCTGATATTGTGGGTCAAAAATGTGGGTCCAGGGACCCTCATGGTTCCTTGAGGGGTTTCCAAATGGCCCCTTACGGGTGTGTAACTCTGAGAGTGTACAAATGGAACCAAATGGACCCGTAAGGGTCCATTTGGTTCCATTGGTTCCATTCAGAGTTATGGGGGTCGTGGAAACCACTGTGCTACACTAAATGGAACAGAGCCTTCATTAGTATCATTGGTAACACCTGTGAAGGAAGTAAAAATATGGCTGCTGTGCATAGAGCCAATTGGACACTGGGTGGCGGGCTCTAGTTTTGACAGCACTGGGTGGTTATTTAAGGGTCACAGGTGCACTGATTAGGGAGGGCTGTTGGTTTAGCCACCGTACGTTTAACTGTTTATGTTTACCTGTGTTTATTCTCTGTACCTTGGTCGTAACTCCAGCATACAAATAATAAATACAGTTAAACATAAACAGTTAAACGTACGGTGGCTAAACCGACAGCCCTCCTAAACACAGTCAAAAAACTGTTTGCCTCCCATCAGCAACACCTGCCCTTGATTACAGACAGGGTTAAATACCTTGGCAACCTTGGCCTTGACCGCGCCCTGTGGCGACGTCAGGAAATAGAAACATGGCTCAAATGGCTCTTACAATAGGCTCTATGCACAGCAGCCATATTATCGCTTCCTTCACAGGTGTTACCAGTGATACTAATGAAGGCTCTGTTCCATTTAGTGTAGCACAGTAGTCATTTTTGAATTTCAGTTTTCCACGACCCCCATAACTCTCAGAGTTATATAGGCGGATTAGGAAGAAACGGGCCCCTGGGCCGAGACACGCAAAAGGCCCCCCCGCCCCCTTCCGTGGGTGCACGCGCACGCAGCGCGCGTGCACGCACCCACCCGGTTAAATCTCGGTTAATAATGGAAATTAATAGGGTTTTTTTCGGTTAAAAACGTCTGTGCACGGCGGCAGATAGGCTAATATAATGCATGTTTTACCTATAACTTAAATACAAAGAAATTGTTCGGTTATATTGCGGTTAATAAGGGAAATTATTAGGTTTTTTTTATGTTAAAATTGTTAAAAAAATATGTTAACATTTTTTTTTATTAAAAAAAAAAAAGGCTCAAGCTCAGGGGCCCCCCTAGCTCAGGGGCCCCTGGGCCTGGGCCCAGTCGGCCCGTTGGGTAATCCTCCTCTGCACACCCGTAAAGGGCCATTTGGGAGTGTTTCCAGTCAGCCAACACGCACAATATCAGCAACCTGACTCCGTCTGACCAGAATGGAACGGAGCCTTCATTAGTATCATTGGTAACACCTGTGAATGTCTTACAAAATGGCTGCTGTGCATAGAGCCTATAACGCTCCCGCGATGGTGTTTTTCACCAGAAAATAGCGCTACTGAACGAGAACGTTGAAAAAACATGATCCTGTGTTCCAATGGATCCTATGTGGTTATTATTTAGTCACAAGCTCTTGTTAACACCTTTCATTGGTTCAATAACTAGAAAACTTAGGATTAAAACCCACTTACAGACTGCAAATAATAGCCTAAAGGGGAATGCCAGGTGGAAGATCGCTGGGGTAGGCCCTCGCTCTCTCTTTCTCTCTGGCTAGACTTGTAGTATACTTTGCTACTGTACATAATATTTTGAAAATACTTGAAAAAAAATGTTTTAATAATTTTGATATTGTATTGGTGATATTGTAAGCGGGCCCCCAAATAAATGGCAACACACTAAGATTGTAATTATAATATAACAATATAAAAAAATAAAAATAATGTCATGGTATTTCTTTGTTCAAAACCTTTACAAATTATTTTTAGGAACTTTTAAGTATACCACTTGATCCAAGCCAGAACAAAATCAATTGATTCATTGATCGTTAAAATACACATGCTCTGAAAATGCACACGGCCCACCCATCTGACCACTTAACATGGTCAGATGGGTGTGCCGCAAACACTTTCGAGTTTTTCAAGTGGGCCCTGCGCCAGAAAAGTCTGTCTGACTTCTTTCTTTCTTTCTTTCTTTCTACCTTCCTTCCTTTCTTCCTTCCAGTTGTAGAGAGATTTCTTAAATACCACCAGATCTCCATCTGTGCCTCTTGTGTCTACTTGACCTCAAAACACTACAGTAATTAAGGCACTGACTGGGCTGGGTGGGGATTTGGATGGAACGCGCTGCCCTCTCCTGGAGAAAAACAGCAATTACAACTTGTGGGGGACAGACAGACTAAACCACCACTAAAAGAAGCTGTAACACAACCTCAACAATGACACCAGGACAATAAAAAATACTTTATAGTTACACTGTTGACTGCAGACATACTATCTGTTAATAATGTTGCGGTAAAAAATAGGGTCTTGTATCTATAGTTAAAAAAAAAGGCAGTGTTCAGGATTTCGTTGCTCTGAAAAAATATATAAATAGCCAACTTATAGGCCTATTATTCCCACACTGTCATTTCCATTTAGTTGAAACTATAGCTACCTTTAAAAAACAAATGGGTGCAAATGGAACATGCCTTGCATAAAATACACTGATGTCAATAACAATTAAATAACACACTGATCAACTTCGAACCTTATATCACGTCTGTCTGTCTGTCTGTCAGTCATCCTCCCACCCATCATCCATCCATCCATAGCTTAACCCATTAAGACCTGAAGCCGAGTCTACATAATCTCCTAAAGTCTCCTAAATCCCAACAGTTTTCTGAAAAACGTATGTTTCTATATCAGTGGTTCTCAAACTTTTTTATGTCAAGGACCTCCGAAATGATATGTATTTGACCGCGGACCCCCATCTGAAAATGTTTTGTTCCAGTGACCCCCAGAAGCAAAGAATAGAGTTAAAAATGTTCGCTTAAAAATAATATATTCAAAGATTTAAAAAAATCTGTGCCGCGCTTGTAATGCTTTTTAGATCAAATGAAAATGTCTCTTGTTCCAGGTATTAATGGGTTAACCACTTACATCCCAGCATCCGTTTTGTGCGGAAAGCTTTAGCAGAAAATAGCAGATCGACAAGCTCACGGATCAACATATCCTTTTTTTGTGGAATGTAAATTATAATCATAAGAATTTCAAGGACCCCAGGTTTAATATGCATCAGGTCACATACCCTCTTTTGATGCCTTTTTTTCCTGGGACTGCAAAATCATCCTAAAAATATAACTACAAATGGAACCAAAATAGACACTTCCATTTGGACCCCTGGTGGTCCTCGTCTCATTCTCATATATATATCAACCATCTTTGATGCAACCCGGTGAGTGAGAAGCCCTTTGTTCAGCTTGCATGAACAAAAACCCAAGGCTATTTATTTGCCCGTAAATCTCACCTGCCGCTTGATGAAGCTGGACGTGGTGTCAGAAGAGGTGCTGCCATCTGAGCGTTTGAAGCGACTCTTCCGTTTAGGCAACTTCCTGGGCAGCTGTGGACACCAGAGAAACAAACGGGTGGGAAAAGGAGGACAACGGCTCATATAGTATATACATGTATATAAACATTTCCCTCTATCACCCACAATATTATTGTGCTGGTGTGTTTTCCTGCAGAAAAACACATCCATCTCTGGCTGTATTTTGTTTATTTCCACTGTTTATGTCGATGTTCATCGTCTTTTTATTTTTGTGGAGGGGGGGGGGGTGTAATTGAACTTGTTATGTGCTCATTAGTGCTCTCTCTAATCAGGTAGTGCATCAATTGAGCCACCTGTTTGATGTCTCTCAAAGATGGGAGTGGGGGGAAGGAGTGTGCAACACACCTTCCCTGTTTTGTCAACACTCAACTTGCATAGTCGAGCTTTAAGCTATGGATGGATGGGAGGATGATAGACAGACAGACAGACAGACAGACAGACAGACAGACAGACAGACAGACAGACAGACAGACAGACGGCTATGAGGGACACATGCAGCTCCATGGGAGGTCAGACATGAATGATGAAATATGATAATTAAAAAAGCAGACTTCAGGATTTTGTTGCTTTAAAGATCTCTGAAAATGAATAGCCAACTATTAGGTCCATATTTCCCACATTGTTGAAACTATGTCTTTACAGAAATTGCGTGGCGGGAGTTGTGTAGCTATATAGCGACCACAGCGTCAGCGAGCAACCCATAGCTAGGGCTATATAAACACGTAGGTCGATATGTAAACATTTAGAGGCAAATAAATAAGTTGTACAGTGTGCATTGTGCCTGTATAATCAATGTACACTACAGCTTTACATCAAGTCCATCCATACGGAGCCAATTAACCACTTAAACCCCAGCATGGTATTGTGGGGAAAGCTTTCACTGAAAATAGCAGATCATTCTCGCATCGTGAGGTTGTCGATCGGCTATTTTTCAGCGAAAGCTTTCCCCACACAATAACACAAAACAGAAAATACACTAGTTTTGAGCCCCATATCTCAACCAGTGGTTGCGCCAGTGTGCAGTGGTCCTTGGGGGTTCCAGGTGGTCCCCAGCTAAATGATGGAGAGTTGGTAACCAAATGAACCCTTATTAGATCTTTAACTCTTGAGAGTGTAAAATGAAACCAAATGGACCCGTAAGGGTCCATTTGGTTTCATTTTACACTCTCAAGAGTTACATTATTGTTAAACATCTGCATTACTTAATTAAATAATTGTTATTTTGATCAACGCTTGCCTGTCATCTCTCCTATTGGTACCACCATCAATACAGCATGGAATTGTGGACAAAATCTTATCCAACGATAACAAAAATATTCTAAGGGGTCTGAGAGGCTAAATCTCATCACCTGGTGGTGATAAATAATGGACCTTGATACGAAAAGGGTTGAGAACCACTGTATATCATTTCCCGTGCGGTTGCAGGCCTACAAACAGTAGCCTATAAACATATGGGCTACAGGTGAGAGTCAAACTCCTATATGGCCTTCACCTTTAACAACCCAAGTAGAATCCACGGCCCAAGGTGATATAGATAGATAGATAGATAGATAGATAGATAGATGTGTAGCATGACAACAACAAGCCTGCATATGCGGGGCTTTGCAGTATTATCATGCATTGGAATAAATAATAAATCAATGCAGGGAATACATTTGTGGAATGTGGGCCCGAATTGAGGACAGAAACGACAACAACAAAAAACGGACGGCTGTAGCAGCATTTGCCGAGATCGTTGTGGGAAACCGTTCATACCGATAAGGAGACTTGTTTAAAAACGGGGTCGTTGTTTTGGTCGGGTTGTTTTGCCCCCCGTTAAGAAGACTAGCTGGCATCAATCTGCAGGTTAAAAAAAGTAGCTTTTTTTTGGCTGCTTAAACGCGACGCCTTATCGCTTCGCCTGCAACAACAAGTACACTCACAAGTATACTTGTTGTTGGAGGCGAAGTGCAGTTTAAAAATAAACTGCTATGAGCAGCATCAGGACCGTTATTTTAACCTGCACTTCGGTTAAAATAACGGTCCTGATGCTGCTCATAGCAGTTTATTCGCTCTGGAGATGGAGAGAGAGAGGGGGTGAGGAGGCGAAGAAAAGGATTGGAGACTTACCTGGAAATAGTGCGATGACTGAGAGACGGTGGTCTCCACACCTCCTCCTCCACCAGACAGAGGGTCTATCACTACAGACGACTTGGACATCTTGACTTGCACCATCTATTATTGAGAGGATGATGAGAGGAGGAGGAGGAGGAGGAGGAGGAGGAGGAGGGAGGCGGAGAAGAGGAGCAGCGGCACATAGATGTGATGATCAGGGGTCGGTTGTGTTACTGGAAGAAGAAACGAAGGATACAGAATACATCGAGATGCGGTAAAAAAAAATAAAAAAAAAAAAGAGGGAGAGGGGCGGGGGGAGAGGGGTGGGTGGGCAGTGAGGAAAATAATATGGAAAAAAACGCGAATGCTGTCCGAGTTCCAGGAATTAATAATGCCCCCTAAAAAAAATAAGAGGAATTAGTGGAGCTATAATGTATCCGATCACACGGCTGAAGCGTCGACGATCGCTTCTCTCTCTCTCGACCTATTCTCTCTCTCTCTCTCTCTCTCTCTCTCTCTCTCTCTCTCTCTCTCTCTCTCTCTCTCTCTCTCTCTCTCTCTCTCTCTCTCTCTCTCTCTCGCTCGCAGCTCCGTCAAGGCAGCTAAAATAAACCATACCAAAAAAAAAACTTAAAGTCAGTCAGACGATATTAAGGATCTAACTTCCGGTCCTTGGGATTCCAAAATAAAAGCTAATGATGAAAAATATATATATATTGTATTTTGCTGGGGGCCCCCTGGAACACCCCCCCAAGGACCCCTGGGGGTTCCCGGACCCCACTTTGAGAACCAATGCCCTACAGTGCCCACCTATCCTGTATCCCTGAGGAGGAGCGTGTCCACAGTGACACTGTCACAGGAGCCCAGCCAGCTGTCCAGAATGTGATGACAGTCAATGACTGGGCCAAACAGCGATCACCAGCCCCCTGGAGGAAAAAATACTCACATTTGCTGCTTAAGTAAAAGTATCAATAGTGCAATGTAGAAATATTCTGTTACAAGTAAAAGTCCGGAATTCAAAATGTACTTGAGTGAAAGTACAAAGTATTGGTCTCAAAATGTAGCCTACTTAACGTACAAAAATATAAAGTATTCATTATGCAGAATGTCCCATTTCACAAGTTTTCACACATCTTTGGAAGGTTGTAGATCGACTATTTTTCAAACGGCCGAAATGTATATAGGACTGAAGTGGTTAATGTATGTTTCGTAATAATAATCAAAATATACAAAGTAACTAGTAACTGACGTTTTCAAATAATAGGCTCTATGCACAGCAGCCATATTGGGAATGAAGTGGGCCACTTCCTTACTTCCTTCACAGGTGTTACCAATGATACTGTACTAATTAAGGCTCTGTTCCATTTAATGTGCCATAGTGCTTGTCTTATTTTCAAGGACCCCCATAACTCGTCCATCGGTCCATTTGGTTCCATTTGTACACTCTCAGAGTTACACACCCACCATAAGGGGCCATTTGGGAACCAAAATGGAGTGTTTCTAGTGAGCCAACATGCAACATATCAGCACCATGACCAGAATGGAACAGAGCCTTCATTAGTATCATTGGTAACACCTGTGAAGGAAGTAAGAAGAGGCCCAATTTCTTTCCAATATGGCTGCTGTGCATAGAGCTAGAGCCTATTGTAGTGGAGTAAAAGTACAATATTTGCTGGTCTGAGATGTGGAGTGGAACTGCCCTACTCCTCCTTCCACCCAAACAGTCCTACAGACATTCCAGAGGGATGAACCATGTGGCACGTGGCTTTACAGCAGCTGCAGGAAGGAAGCACTCACCGGGCCTTCCAATTTTGGCATATCCTGACAGACCATTCATCATGCAGTGGTGGAAAGTAACTAAGTACATTTACTCAAGTACTGTAGTTAAGTGCAATTTTGAGGTATTTTTTTCTTTACTGGAGTATTTCCAATTTTCGGTACTTTTACTTCTACTCCACTACCTCTCAGAGGCAAATGTTGTACTTTTACTCCACTACAATTATTTGAAAAATGTAGTTACCAGTTACTTTGCAGATATAAATTATTATAATATAAAACATACATTAACCACTTCAGCACTATTTTATACATAGACTATTTGAAATATAGCCGATCTACAAGCTCACAATGCATCGCAACGCGTTGTGAGCTTGTAGATCTGCTATTTTCAAACATTTTAGTACTTCTACTTTTGGTACTTTAAGTATATTTTGATGCCAATACTTTTGTACTTTTACTCAAGTAACATTTTGAACAACGGCCTTTTACTTGTAACAGAGTATTTTTATATTGCAGTATTGCTACTTTTACTTTAAGTAAAAATTATCAGTACTTTTTCCACCACTGTTCATCATGGACAGTGGGACCAGTGGCAGCTGGGTTTCTGGGCAACATCAAGAGTGGGTGAACGGACAGAGATTAGAGTGGTTGAGTGGTTCTCAAACCTTTTAATGTCAAGGACCCCTAAATGAATGTGTATTTGGCCGCAGACCTCCATCTGAAAATATTTTGTGCCAGGGACCCCATACAAGATTAGAAATGTGTTAGAAATGTCATCAATATTTATATTTGTTAAGATTATTATTTTTAAATAATCGATGTATACGGCTATAGGGAAAGAAAAAGTGTCTAAACTGATTTTGATATATATTAACAATACGTTAGGCAGGGGAACCCAGTCAAAGACCCCTGGGGGTCCCCGGACGCCACTTTGAGAGCCGCTGCATTAGGCCGCCGACCCCAATCACTCTGAGAGTGTACAATGGGTGCATTTGGTTCCATTTGTATACTCTCAGAGTTACAGCTCCATAAGGGTCCATTTGGTTTTCTAACTATCAATCATTTTAATGGGGACCACCTGGAACCCCCTCAAGGACCCCTGGTGGGCAAATTGCCGAAATGTATATAGGGCTGAAGTGGTTAATGTATGTTTTGTAATAATAATCAAACTCTACAAAGTAACTACCGGTAGTAACTAAAGTTTTCACATAATTGTAATGGGGTAGAAGTACAATATTTTCCTCTGAGATGTAGTGGAGTAGAAGTAAAAAATACTGTAAATTGTAAATACACCAGTACAGTACCTCAAAATTGTACTTAAGCACAGTACATGAGTAAATATACTTAGTTACTTTACACCACTGACCCTGACCAACATATTCCTAACTTTTATTTTGATAACAACGACAGGAAGTCAAATGCTTACTCAAGTCGAGCTTGACACATGTCTTTGATCTTTAATTATGCTTGCTTGACATTGGTCCCTCTAGCACTCTCTCTCTCTCTCTCTCTCTCTTTCTCTCTCTCTCTCTCTCTCTCTCTCTCTCTCTCTCTCTCTCTAGCACTCTCTATCTCTCTCTTTCTTGCTGAACTGTTTATCCATTATTATTTTTTTTAGAAATGTCCTGTTCTGCATCACTTTTGCGTAGTACTGGGGTAGTGGGTCATGTTGTCTCTATAAGCATTCTAGTGTATTTGAACAAATAGGCTCTATGCACAGCATGCCATAGTATCACTTCCTTCACATGTGTTACCATGATACTAATGAAGGCTCTGTTCCATTTAGTGTAGCACAGTGGTTCTCAAATTCTTCAATTTCCACGACCCCCATAACTCTCAGAGTTACACACCCGTAAGGGGCCATTTGGAAACCCCCATGGACCCAAATTTTAGACCCACACCTGTAAATGTCTTCACAATATGTGGGCTGTGCATGGAGTCTATAGCAGGGTTCCCCAATTAGTTTTCCCCAAGGGCCAAATTATGTCAAGGGTACCAAGCCGAAGGCCACATAACCTGCCTGTTTTTTTTTAGGTTTTCTGACCTCAATTACACCCAAAAAAACGGAACTTTGAACATTCAGTGGATTTATTTTCAAAATAATTGGGCTCAGAAAAATGCTGTCCCGTGGACTTTGATGTCAAAGTCCATTAATCCCGCCCCCTCCCCGCGGAGTAGAGGCGATGATTGACAGACAAAATGCCTCAACAGCGACAACCGCAGGCAAATAGGTTTTCTTTTCATTGCATCTGAAAAGGCTTCAGAACACAGAGAGAAAAAACCTGCCATGGCTCACTGGAGGGGATTTTTAAAACCTTTTAATACACGTTTAAAGGACCATGATAAAGCCTTAATGTTTCGTAAAACCTGCATGTCATGAAACCTTTAAATCCTGTGTTGAGGGTCACACAAGGAAATAATGCACTCTTGAAAGTTGAAACTAAATAAGTTGAGAACCAACCATTTATTTGGTTGTTACAGTCTGCGATCCGCCATTGCAGAGTGATCGCCTGTCAAAAATGGCTTGTTTTCACCACTGTAAAAAGATATGGAGATATGGACCTTTTTCTCAAGATCCTATCATTGGAACGGACGGAAGGTACGTTTTTTGGACTGGATTCACATCCGGCCATTCCATTTTACAGGGTCCTCGGATCATTCCTAAGTTGCGTTAGAGCGCCCCATGTGGGGAAAAAAAGTGTAAAACATGTACAGTAGATCTACGGTTATGGCACTCGACGGGTGTATTTGCAAACACGTCGATCTACGTGTTTGGCACTCAATGTGTTAATACTAACGGTTAATGGTTAACTGTAAAAATGATGGAGCCACTGTGTGGACACACTTGTGTCTTTTCAGGTGATCTATCCGACTGAAACTCTTGTTACACCATTTACAGTAGAAAGGTTTTTCTCCAGTGTGAATACGCTGGTGTTTGTTCAAACTATGTAACTGAGTGAATCTCTTGTCACACTGTTTACAATGGAAAGGTTTTACTCCCGTGTGGACACTCTGGTGATTGTTCAGATTACCTAACTCATTGAAACTCTTGTTACACAGTTTACAGTAGAAAGTTTTTTCTCCAGTGTGAATGGTGTTTGTTCAGATTACCTAACTGAGTGAAACTCTTGCCACACTGTTTACAATAGAAAGGTTTTTCTCCTGTGTGGACACGCTGGTGTGTCTTCAAGTGAGAATTGCGACTGAAACTCTTGTCACATTGTTTACAGATGTAAGTTTTCTTTCCTGTGTCAGTCAGACGATGTCTCTTTACTTCCGATTGAGTTAAAGTCCTGGTAAACTGTTGACTACTGTAAGGTCTTTCTTCTCCTGAGTTTCCTTGCTGCTGGCTTGTTGTCGGGAACAGTTGGTTCATGGTCAAAGCTGCTGCTATGCATGGGCTGTAATGGTCCAAGAATGTAATTAATGATGTGTGACCGTACGATCCAGGATTGGTTACAGGGCAATTACCAGATGAAAGTCAAATGTATGGATCTCTGCTGGAATTGTTCCTCTTGTAGGTGTTGAAGACTTCCTCGATGTCTCTCTCCATGTGTGTCATTCACAATGTGCAGTCTGGTTTTAAGCCGAGATGATTCAAAGCTCACGTCATGATTATGTTGTCGCTATGATGTCAGACATGCCCGAATATGGAGTTCCATGTCATTTACTGAGATAAAGTTTCGGCCCAGTCACCTCAATTATCTTCCAGTATGAAATTAACGAGCATCAATGAGAATCAGCTGCAAACTAATCTCTCAAGAAGAGATTCAGAGCTGCGCTACTGAACCTGTCGGGGGCCCTGTTCAGAACGTGTCATTGGCCTACAAGTCGCCGTGCCTTAGATCAGGAAGCGGGCCGTGCTTTACCCAATCAAATGTAGTAGGCGGGATTTACATCTGTGCGTTCGCTTCCCACTGGAAACAAACCCAAACTCATTTAACAAAAGCGTCCTCGGAGCCCACAAAACCACGGAAAGTTAGTAACATTTTAACTTGTTCTTCTAATATAGAAACAAGTGGGCTTATAACCAAAACCATCCATGTTCCGTGGGAGAAATGTTGTCAGTGTTCCGTGGAGAAATGTTGTTAGTGGGAATGAAAACACACACACCTCTGCAGTGCCCTAAAAGTGACTGGAGTCTGTCCTATACTGGACGTGCTTCAACTGTGTGATTTAGGCTAAATCTATATTCTTTTTTTGGCCTCATCGTTATTGAAGTTATTTAATCACCATCCAATATCTGCATTTAGGATTGTTGGAAAGGGAAATAGGCCTACTGGGTATAGGCAACAGCCCTCCACTAATTCTGTCTCCCTCTATTTCTTCACACTTGTTATTGGTTTTTCCTGATTCATGTTTGAGGGATTCACTAATCCAAGGATTATTATTGAAACGTTGTTTTGTGAGGAATGACCATATATTTTTATAGACAAGTTAAATCTTTCCTCTTCTACCCCGGATTTGAACCCGGTTTCCTGCACTCTCATGCTGAGCTAATAGAGCCTGCCTGCTTGCTCAGGGGATGAATCTTGGATGAATCTTGACCATCAGGCCAAAATGTGTGTCAGATCCTTGAGACATGACCTTTGACAGGAAATGTCTCAACAGAGCAGGGAGACAAAATACAACCACCCCAATTACCTTATATAAGTTATATTGTATTAACATACTCCATACAGATTGGACAAAATTACATTTTATTCGTTAAAACAAAAAACGAAAAAAACTTTAATCCAACAACAGTGCAGAATGTATGTGCTAATAATAGTAAAATAGTATTCTGTGTTTTAATTATGTCAAACTAATACTACTGCATGAGTAGCTGCACACTTCATCTACAAAGATTAAAGCATCGTGTTGATGCAACTGAGAAAAAGGCTGGCTAAATTAATTGGCTTGGCTATCCATTCCTTCCAGAATGGATAGCCCAGTGATTCAGCTCAGCTCAGAAATAAGATGGACCCATGCATACACCAGTGGTTCTTAAACTGTCATGTCAAGGACCCCCAAAATGATATGTATTTGGCTGTGGACCCCCATCTGAAAAAGTTTTTTTGGCAGGGACCCCCAGAAGAATCATCAAAAATAGCAGATCTACAAGCGCTGCGAGCTTGTAGATCTGCTATTTTTGAATAGCCGACGCTTGTAGATCTGCTATTTTTGAATAGCCGACGTATTTTGCATAAAGTGGATACAATTATTGTGATGCTACTGTATGTTAACTACTTTGGCTGGGGACCCCCTGGAACCCCCTCAAGGACCCCTGGGGGTCCCCGGACCGCACTTTGAGAACCACTCCTGTACAGTATGTTTATGCTTCAGGCTGCATTTATTTTTAAAGAATCGGATGCCTTCTGTGAGGAATGCCACTCAAGGTGACTTACAGAGATAAATTGATGGATATGTTAATCTTTGCTGTTCATAAAAGCATATATTGGTGAAATGGATTTTAAATAAGCCACTGACATTGGCACAAGGTAATAATTTAACTTTTTACCCACGGAATATTTGACATAGCATACTAGAGGTCAGATTGGACATTATATCATGGACATTCCTTGACTATTTAGCCAGTATATTCTTCTGGAGTGTACTTCCTGAATCATAGATCGATGGCTGAATGTTGAAAAGAGATTTTGCTGTCTGTATTTTGTAATAATAATAATAATAATAATAATAATGATAATAATAATAATAATAATACATTTTATTTACTTAAAGTTTTTGCAAAATCTGCAAAAACATAAGACCCTTCTTAAGTTGCTTCTTGGGGTAAAAAGTAGATGGAAAAACAAATTAAGGCATAAAGTAAAAGACCTATAAAAAACGTCTAAGCAAAAGCTTTGTTAAAAAGGTACGTTTTTAGTCCATTTTTAAAAGCATGATTGTGTTACTTTAATCTGAGTGTTAAAGGAGAACTTTTTTTTTTTCAACAAAGGTTATTTTTATTTAGTTTGTAATGATAATAATTAAAAGATGAGTGCTAAAAAAAATCATGTATTGCTTTCTATCGTTATAGTGATTTTAATGATTTTTAACTGGGGGGCATTCGATTCATTGGTAAATAGTCATGAACGCAGCCTCTGATTTCCGTGAAACTTTGTATGCACATCCCCACTAGGCCAAGGAAAAATGCCACCCTACATTTTTCAAATCAGCCTCATGGTGGCGCTGTAACAGGCAGATTCACGTTTTGGCCTTTACAGTTCAAGAGTTATAGGCCAAAACGTGTACTGCCTGTTACAGCGCCGTTTCGCGGAAATCGGAGGCTGCGTTCGTGACTATTTACCATCAAATGCCCCCGCCCCCCAGTTAAAAATCATTAAAATCGATAGAAATCGATACATGATTTTTTTTAACACTCATCTTTTAATTATTATCATTTCAAACTAATAAAATAACCCTTGTTGTAAAAAAAAACGAAGTTGTCCTTTAAAGGTCAATATTTACAGTTAAACTATCACTCAAGATTTTTTTGCTGTGTAGTATAGACACATAGCCTATCACTTATTAAAAGGATATTTCACTTCAGACACGCCCCCTTCCTATACAAACCCATTGTAACTTCAAACTCCATTTTAACCATGTCAGATTGAATGAAAACACCAGTCCTTTGGTTCTGGTGACTGATATCGTCCTTCTAATGCGTGAGGGGGCCGTGTTTTTTCAATTACCTTTTTCATTTATGTTTTATAATGTTTCTGAACAAACATTTAAATAAAATGAGTGAAAATCTAACATGGTTAAAATGGAGTTTGAAGTTACATGGGTTTGTATAGGAAGGGGGCGTGTCTGATAAAATGAATATCAAATATCTAAATACTGAATCAAGCAACTTAAAAACACAAAAAGCCTGAGTAGACGTTAAAATGACCCCAAACTGGTTTGCTCAGGGACACATAGACGGGATGGGGACGTGAACTGGGTGGGGACGTTCTGTGTCCCAGATGGCCTCTCTGTACCCATTCAGCTATGTGGCCGCCTGCCACCTAGGCTATTTTGAGGAATTTTTGCCTGTAATGACAGGCCCAAAATAGGGGCACCATTAAAAAGTAATAGATGGTATTGTGTGTGCTAGACAACATGGCCAATCGGATCCCATAAAACCCTTGTTGTGGTTACCAGGTGACCCTCCTATATATATATATTTCGGCCATTTGAAAACAGCAGATCTACAATGGCGATGCATTGTGAGCTTGTAGATATTTTCAAGAGATGTTTTATACATTTTGAACTTGTGAAATGGGACATTCTGCACAGTGAGTAGTACTTTTACTTTTGGTACTTTAACTACATTGCAGTATTGATCCTTTTACTTAATTAAACACGTGAGTTCTGGTTGTTTCAGCATGAATTCTGTAGGCTGCCATCACCTTCCTTAAATAATGGCCTATGTCGTTTCTTTTGGTAAACATTTTATTGCTGCCTAAATCATCTCTTCATGACACTGGCCATCGCCTATATATCCTTATTGAAAAGATCACGCTGTTACCACTCCAGTAGTATAATGGCCTCTATGCAGTGGTGGAAAGTAACTAAGTACATTTACTTAAGTACCGTACTTAAGTACAATTTTGAGGTATTTGTACTTTACTCGAGTATTTCCAATTTCCAGTACTATTACTTCTACTCTACTTCTACTTTTACCACTACATCTCGGATCCAAATATTGTACTTTTACTCCACTACAATTATTTGAAAACTTAGTTACTAGTTACTTTTCAGATATAAATTATTATATTATGAAACATACATTAACCACTTTAGCCCTATTTTATACGTAGGCTATTTGAAAATAGCCGATCTACAAGCTCACAACGCGTCACATCGCGACGCGTTGTGACTGTGAGCTTGTAGATCTGCTATTTTCAAACATTTTTGTACTTTTACTTTTGGTGGTAAATTTTGAACTTTGGACTTTTACTTGTAACAGAGTATTTCTATATTGCAGTATTGGTACTTTTACTTAAGTAAAGAATTTGAGTACTTTTTGTGTGGACTCTATGTCAAGAGTGTGACCTACAGTAGGCCATTTTATTTGGCGTAAGTCACAAAACAATTGTGACTTAGGCAAAATAGCCTAAGTTTGGAGTAAGTCACTTACTTGGCCAGGTTTACTGTTGCCTAAGTCAAAACACAAAAAAGTAATTTAATCCTCTGATGTTATATAATGGCAGACAGTGTTATTTGTATGTCAACAGTCATACATTGTTATAAATGTTTTGGGTGAAATTATTAAGAAATATATATTTGTTTTCTGTTTTCTGAAAAACATATTAGCAAGGTGACGCAATGTAAGCCTGAATCTCCTGAATGTCAGTTAACTTAAAGGAGTAGTTCACCTCCAAAATTTGAAAATAAGTCATTTTTTGGGTGAACTACTCCTTTAAGCCTTATTGGAAATGGAGGAAACGTGGATTTCTCATCAAAGCACCATTAAAAAAAAAAAAGTATAAATACTCTATTGTTGTAATACTACATCATCTTTCTTCAGTAAAACAAACAAAACACAACAGAACCAGATGTCAGAATAGGAAATAGAGCCTCTTTATTGCCAAGTGTGACCATGAGTTCATCATACAAGGAAATGACTTTGGCATATGGTGCCTCTGTGAAAGTCCAGCTGTAAAACTCTTTAACAATTGAGATTAACGACAAAGTAAATATGGACATAGCCTGTACAAGTCAAGAAAGAGTCACATCGACAGGACTTTGAAGAGCAGACATTTGAGAGGAGAGCAACAGGTGCTTATTGAGAAAGTGAGTCGTGGGTGGATTTGTGAATCGGACGTCATGTTCCCAAACATTTTTTACATTTTTAAACAAAGAGAAGGTTTATATGATGAAATTGTTAGGGTATAATAAGACATTGAATGGAATGTGTTAATATTTTTTATTTGACCTATTTAAGGGCTCCTGCTGACTCCTACTGTACGTACCTGACTCCTACCTGACTCCTGCTGACTCCTACCTGACTCCTACCTGACTCCTGGTGCACAGTGTAAGTAAGCTTTGGTTGAGAAGTGTGCATGGGGTCATGCCTATGTTCCCTCAGATTAGGGTTAGGGTTGCGGTTCGTGTTAGTTTTGAGGGCAGGGTTAGGGTTAGGGTTAGGCATATAGGACAATAGACTATGCACAGCAGCCATGTTATCACTTATTTCACAGGTGTTACCAATGATACTAATGAAGGCTCTGTTCCATTTAGTCTAGCACTGTGGTTTCCACGACCCCCACAACTCTGAGAGCGTACAAATGGAACCAAATGGACCCTTACGGGTCCATTTGGTTCCATTTGTACGCTTGGAAGCCCATGAGGGTCCCTGGACCCCAACTGTAGACCCACTGGTGTAGCAGAGTGTTTCCAGTGAGACAACATGCACAATATCAGCACCCTGACTCTGTTTGACTCTGTATCATTTACAGTAGCTCTGCTAGCCCCCAACAACTCACATCTGGCCATCAAAGACCACGGGACCTTTTTTATTGTGTAAAAAAGACATATTTAGCCACCACCCACTGTAAAAAAAAAAAGCTAAATTGCTAAAACTATAGAAAGCAGTAAATGAAAACATTTTTACACCCTTCTTTTATTTACTTTTATTACAAGCTAAAACATTAACCTTGGTTGTAAAAAAACAAAGTTGTCCTTTAAGCCATCACACGTTTAGCACTCACAACAGCAAATGACACTGATCATCTTCTACCGATCATCCACCTCAGACTCATGCCATCTGGACGAAGAAACAGACCTCTGAAATTGGAAGAAGATTGTTTTAGTAGGAGTTTTGTCCCTTCAGCCATAGCTGCACTGAACAAAGTGTCTCGTTGATATGATGGTTCTGTGCAGTGTAAAGTAATAATTTACTCAAGTGCTGTACTTAAGTACCATTTTGAGCTATTTTTACTTTACTGAAGTATTTTCAATTTTCAGTACTTTTACTTCTATTCCACTACATCTCAGAAACAAATATTGTACTTTTTTATATTATAAAACATACATTAACCACTTTAGCCCTATTTTACACTACCTAGGCTATTTTCAAACATTTTTGTACTTTTACTTTTGGTACTTTAAGTATATTTTGATGCCAATACTTTTGCATGTTTACACAAGTAACATTTTGAACACAGGCCTTTTACTTGTAACAGAGTAAGTAAAATATCTGAGTACTTCTTCACACCACTGCTTCTGTGCATGGGGACTTCATGTGTTTTTTCTGTTGGAACAGACTGTGAAGAGGAATAGGCTACATCCCTGAGGAGACAATAAAGACTATTATTAATATTAGTATACACTCCTGTGCATTTGGAATAGGGGAATTGTTTTTTTTTATACGTATAGACTTGTTAGATAATGAGCTTTGGGTGTGAGAGAGACCTGTACATGGGAAGGGCTTAAGAGAGTGCTTGGAACGGGTCCTGGTGGCATGCAGCTATACTGAGGAAGGCACTGCCAAGGCATTTTGGCCGCATGCACCAACAATGGGCAACATGTTGAATAAATAGAGAAACACATTTTTCCAGAGTGACGTGGGTCATTTTGAACTTTAATGGAGTCTTTTTGCCATGGAGTGATTCAGCACTGGATTTAATAAGAGATATATGTGGTCTCTGTCGGGTGGAAACCTTGTAAGTCCACATCAAAAGTAGCGACAACCTTAAAACGTGTCGCGCCGCGTTTGGAGCGTGTGGATGTGCTACTTTTGATACTTTTATGTGACGCTTAGTGTGATCAAGTAGGGCGTTAATTTATGAAAAAACACAAAAAGTTAAAATATGGAGATAAGAGGTTTCTGCCCGACAGCAACGATATATTTCTTGGTGGGTGCAGCACACTTGAACTCTGAAATACAAATGAAACAAGTTTCTGGATATATTTATATGGATGTGTATGTGGCAGTAGTGGCTCAGAGCCTCATGCCTGATGACCAAAAGCCTAATATCTCCCCTGGTACAAAGGGGAATTCCCCTTTTTTAGGTTAAGACTTTGACAGAGGCCAGTTTGGAATTGCAGCCTCCTGAAGGTGTCTCTTTAGGGCAGTTTTGAAAGTGAGTAGGATTTTACACTCCTTTACTCCTTTAGGTAGGGCATTCCACATTTTTTGTTGAATAGCATGAGAACGAGTTCATTCCCTTTGTTGAGCCAAATCTGGGTTGAACATGATCCGCGGAGCTGCCTCTGGTGTTGTGACCATGGACTTCATTTACATTTTGGAAGTATTTTGACAAATTCAGGGGGATCCCAATGTTGTGTCGTATCTTGCAAGTGGCCAAGAAGTAGCCTTGGTGGTGTTGTGATACCATGAGGAGCATGCATAATCGAAATGACCTTGTATGAGGGCCCCTGCAAGAATCTTCAAGGTATTCTTACCGACTAGAGAGGAGATCCTATACAAAAAGCGTGTTCTTTGGTTGACCTTTTTGACCACTCTTTCGGCCATTTTATCACCCTAGAGGTTTGCCTCCAAGATGTGTTTAATTTCCTCCTTTCTTGAGATAACATCATCACCCGCTTTGATTGGGAAGCTCTCAGCCTTGCTAAGGTTAGCACTAGACCTAAAGAGAATGGATGCAGTTTTTCCCAGGTGTAATGATAGTTTGTTGTCAGCGTTACTATTGTCACTGTTGTTTAGCACAGTACTCTGTGGGCCTCACAACATTGCATTTTGGCTTCTTCTTGTAACCTGTAACTATATGAGTATAGATAGTGACAAATATATTAAAAACCCTGATTCTTGAATCACTGTCCTTAACCGGGATGGCCACCAGAGGGAGTGGCGAGTTACTAAAAGTGGAGGGAGAGTAGGCTAATGTCAGAGAGAGAGAGAGAGAGAGAGAGAGAGAGAGAGAGAGAGAGAGAGAGAGAGAGAGAGAGAGAGAGAGAGAGAGAGAGAGAGAGAGAGAGAGAGAGAGAGAGAGAGAGAGAGAGAGAGAGAGAGAGAGAGAGAGAGAGAGAGAGAGAGAGAGAGAGAGAGAGAGAGAGAGGGGACAGTCAGCCTATAGACAGCAGTAGCAGACTATATCGCCACAGGGCGACCAGTATATAGTAGTTCAGTTAACCGTTCCGTTTATACCGGGGGATCCGATCCGATCCTTCGATCATAGGATCATAAAACGGTCGTATAATAACCGCCGCCACCCTGGTGACTGTCCTCCTCTCCACCCAGAACCACCACCACCACCCTGGTTCTCCTACTCCTCCACCACCACCCCGGACCACCGCGGACCACCGCGACACTCCGGCCACCAGCCAGCCAGGCTCAACCACCACGTCTCAGCCCTAGATAGGAGGAGGGCTGTGCTGTCTCCCGCGGTCTTTTCCCGGGAAATGATGATGACCATGGTGAGTGTTCTCTATAAGCCTGTTACTGGTGCAGCTGTCTACTGCAGGCCGACATGTATGTTATGTTATGTTCTCTCTGATCATGCGTGCGTGTGTGCGTGTGTACGTACGTGTGTGTGTGTGTGTGTGTGTGTGTGTGTGTGTGTGTGTGTGTGTGTGTGTGCGCGTGTGTGTGTGTGTGTGTGTGTGTGTGTGTGTGTGTGTGTGTGTGTGTGTGTGCGTGTGCGCGCGCGCGCGTGTGCACACACACAAACACATCGGCTTGGATGTTGTCGTGGTGGGATCCACTAGAAATCGCAACGGGCTGACATGACATTAGAAGTGATCCAGTAGCTCTCCGACACACTGCTTTCCCA
>NC_139947.1:8009960-8062460 GCF_963454915.1 Gymnoscopelus microlampas | reverse complement strand
ACGGCAACGATATGAGCTGTCAAATTGATATGGGTGGTTGAAAGCCAACACATCTAGCACAACCAGAGCAAACATTGGGCTACTGAGAAGTCCTGCATTGTTCCTCATATTGAAGGTAACAGCCCCTGCATAGCAAACAAAGGACATGTTTAAAGTTAAGGAGGCTTTTGTGGGAAGTGTTGATGGTTAATCTTTAACCAGTGGTGGAAAAAGTACTCACTTTTTTTTTCAATACTGCAATGTAGAATACCATTGCAGTATTGCATTGGTATTGCAATGGAAGTATCAATACCACAATGCATTGCGAAGCATTGTTAGCTTGTAGATCGGCATAGTTTTACTGAGGTTACGTTTAGGAATAAGGTTAGGTTCAGGCATAGTTTTACTGAGGTTACGTTTAGGAATAAGGTTAGGTTCAGGCATAGTTTTACTGAGGTTACGTTTAGGAATAAGGTTAGGTTCAGGCATAGTTTTACTGAGGTTACGTTTAGGAATAAGGTTAGGTTCAGGCATAGTTTTACTGAGGTTACGTTTAGGAATATTAGGTTCAGGCATAGTTTTACTGAGTATCTGGTGGCGACCGTTCCGAGGTCGCTGGATTTGACCTGGGGCGAGCGTGTTTTGGGGCGAGCGTTCTTGTGTTTGTGGAGTGGATCCAGAGCTGTTCATACAACTGCGCACCACATTTTAACCACTCGAAACATCCCTATTCTGGGCTGAACATTTTGGCAAAAATAGCAGATCTACAAGCTCACAACGCGGTTTGGTGTAGAGGGAGAAAAAAGAGCGGACCCAAGTACAGCGCCAGCCAACTCAGGTCAAGTTTACTGGGTATTTGCAGTAAGTAGGCTATAGTATTAGTCTTTTAGTGTCCTATATTCCAGTGCCATGCATCTGTTTAGTCTCTCATCTTTTGCCATTGAACGCGTTGTATTTTATTTATAGCAGCAGAGCCTACAATTCCCCTGCCCTCTATTAGATTTACTGTAGTTTGCAGTAGAGTTTTGTGCGTGCCTTGTTCCCGAGGTTAGAAAACCTTTCCAGACAAGAATCTCGATCTCAGTGCTTCTCAAACTGCGGACCCCCCATCTCAAAAATATATTGTGCCAGGGACCTCCAGTAGCAAAGATTTGAGTCATTATATAAATATTTTTAGTATTATATATTCAAAGATTTGCACAATTTTCAAGATTTTTCTAAAAACAGCAGATCTTCAAGCTCATAGTGCGGCACGAAGTTCCGCGCTATGAGCTTGTATATCTGCTCTTTTTGAATGGCCAAAGTATAAAATAACGGTTAAAGTGTTTAAAAGAATTGTGATGCTATATTAACAACCCCTGGGGGTCCCCAGCCTAAAAAACATCAGAAACTACATCAGTCTTGCAATCCCCATATGGGAGGACTCTCTTTCATCAAACTCCCCCAATAGGCTCTATGCACAGCAGCCATATTGTAATACATTCACAGGTGTTACCAATGATACTAATGAAGGCTCTGTTCCATTCTGGTCAAACAGAGTCAGGGTGCTGCTGATATTGTGCATGTTGGCTCACTGGAAACACTCCCAAATGGCCCTTTACGGGTGTGTAACTCTGAGAGTGTACAAATGTGTTCCATTTGTACACTCTCAGAGTTATGGGTGTCGTGGAAATCTGAAATTAAAAAATCTGAGAACTACTGTGCCACACTAAATGGAACAGAGCCTTCATTAGTATCATTGGTAACACCTGTGAAGGAAGCGACAATATGGCTGCTGTGAATAGAGCCTATACATTATCAGTCCTGACCCATACTGCCCCACAAAGCCAAAGTGCAGTAACTAGGTTTTTGGACACACACCAACTTATTTATGTATCCCAAAGGTCAAATTAGGCTACGTGATTTTGGGGGATAAACAATTACCTCAAGAACAGATATACACAATTAGTGTAATATCACTTATATGCCGATATCTCACTTGGCTGACCAGTTGAAACACTTTTAAACCCACCGGAACAACTCTACTTTGCCCCAGAATAGTAGGGTTACGCTAGGGTTCATGTAGTTAAGAGCAGTGGTGGAAAAAGTACTCCCATTTTTTACTAACGTAAAAGTATCAACACTGCAATGTAGATACTCTGTTACAAGTAAATGTCCGAAATTCAAATTATAAAAAAAAATTAAAGTAGAAAACTATTGGCATCAAAATGTACTTAAAGTACCAAAAGTAAAAGTACTCATTATGCAGAATGTCCCGTTTCAAGTTTTCAAATGTATACAAATCTTTTGAAAATAGCAGATCTACAAGCTCATAATGTGACGCATTGTGAGCTTGTAGAGTAAAACACACCTCAAAATTGTACTTGTACAAGTACAGTACTTGAGTAAATGTACTTAGTTACTTTACACCACTGGTTAAGAGACACCGGTCCAGAATTACTGCTGTAATCCTTGACACATGTTTTGTTTCTTTGTTTTGTTACTTTGCGAGGCAACAATCCTCACGCACGCTTTGTTGTCGTCCAGGAAATGTGTCACAACAACACTGTCACTATAGCACACTGATTTATGTGCAACAGGATATGTTGTTACAACTTCCAGGTAATTTAAGGATGAAAGCCGTTCCTTAGACATTTAGCATTCTAGGTGTCAGTGGGGAGAGGTTGGAAGTGGGCCGTTCCACAGGATGTCCATATGTCATGGTTTGATGTGTCGATGAGGAGGCCTTCATCACCTGGGGGGCCATTTCCATAACTGAACAGGGCTGGGCACTTCAAGCAGTGTTCATTTTGACAGCAAATCGTAATTTTGACAGCAAATCGTTATTTAATGTTTAGTCATAGTTCCATTTAGATTTGGTCATGTTTTAATCATCTGAAATGTTTTAGTTTTGGCCTAGTTTTAGTTGACTAAATATTGTGAGATTTTAGTCGACTAAATGTACTGTTGATTTAGTTGAATTAAGTGTATTTTTGGCAGGCCATGATGGCATCGTAATGCTTGATTTATACTTGGCTATGTGCCGAAAATAGCCGATCTACAAGCTCACAACGTGTCGTGTGGTTGTACATCGGCTATATTTGGCGCATGCCACTCACACGCAGCCAAGTATAAAATGACTTGTCTTAATTCTACTGGATCTCTTCTCCACTAGTCCCTCCCTAACATTTTAGTCTAGTTTTTAACTGTTGACAAAATTGTCAATATATTAAGTCATCATAGTTTTAGTCATCATAGCTTAGTTTTTATTTCAGTAAAAAGTCAATGTCAGTGATTGCTCAGATGTCCCACTTGTAGACTGGGATCACTTTCACTTTTTATGTCAGTTTGCATGTCCGGTGTAGAGATAATCAGCGGATACATAAACTTAATGGATACAGTTGTCTAGACCGGATGAAGCTGGTTAAAAATGGAATGGAGGGAGGGCGCTCGGGTGGTGCAGGGGTATAAAGTACCTGCCCAGTGCCAACAGGGGCAGTGGTGGCCTAAAGGTTAGAGGTGCGCCCTCGTTGCCGGAAGGTTGCCGGTTCGAATCCCCGGACCGACAGGAAAAATCTGGGTGGGGAAGTGAATGTTCACCACTTCCCCAACACCATTGAAGTGCCCTTGAGCAAGGCACTGAACCCCAACTGCTCCAGTGGAGCTGCGTAGTGGCCAACAGTATAAGACTGTGGTTGTACTAGTCAGCTCCCAGGTTTTAATGTGTCTGTCTGTCTGTGTGTTTCTATGTGCAGGGCGTTGCTGAAAATGAGCACTTGTGCTCAGCTACTACCCTGGGTAAATAAAAAAAATAAAAAAAAAACACCGTGGAGACTATGCGTTCGAATCCACCGGTGCAGGTGCATCCGGTTGGTTTGGCCGAGCGCCTATATGAACATAGCTGGGCGGGGAGGTCTATCTTTGATGGTGAATGTTGAACGGGAGCGGTAGGACAGAGGGCGCTATAGTGCATCCACCCGGTGGGGGCTCGTCACTGGCAGGTGAGCCAGGAGGGTACAACAACTGTCAGAAGCAAGCAGAGGGAGGATTCATTAATGAATTGGCATAACTATTAATTGGGAAGGAAAAGGGCTACACTAAAAAAAGGAATGGGAACCGGTATAGACGAATCCACAGACGCGCTGCCTGTAGGCGGCCATTGCTGCGGTGTCGCGGTGTAGGAGCGTTGACACCGCAGCTATGGCTGCCTACAGGCAGCGCGTCTGTGGATTTGTCTATAGGTAGGCTTTCTGCGGAATAGGCTCTATTCACAGCAGCCATATTATCACTTCCTTCACAGGTGTTACCAATGATACTAACTAATGAAGGCTCTGTTCCATTCTGGTCAAACAGAGTCAGGGTGCTAATATTGTGCATGTTGGCCCACTGGAAACACCAGTGGGTCTACAGTTGGGGTCCAGGGACCCTCATGGGCTTCCAAATGGCCCCTTACAGGTGTGTAACTCTAGAGTTATGGGGGTCGTGGAAACCACTGTGCTAGACTAAATGGAACAGAGCCTTCATTAGTATCATTGGTAACACCTGTGAATGTCTTCATAATATGGCTGCTGTGAATAGAGCCTATTGGTACCGCAGAAAGCCTGGTGACCTGGTTAACTAGTGGTGGTTCTCTGCTGGCTGTAGGAGGAGTGAAGACACAGTACATAATTAATACAGTATCATTATAATTATAGCTACTTAGTTACGCACTGGTGCCATGCATTGAGGATAGACCAAGCCCCCAGAGTCGATAGGGAGTCCAGTGAAGCTCATTGGAGATGGTGGCCAATCTTAGGTACTGCAGCTTATTACACGTGAACGAGCGGAAGTGGTTTCGACCAATGGGCTCGACTCACGAGCTTGCGCACAAGCTTGCGCACGGGGTTGGCGGAGGTGACGCTACTGCGCATGCGAGACGACGCGCAGAGTGACGCAAAGCGCGCCACATAGGCCCCAAATAGGCCTCGCCCATCACATTGTCCAACCCGGAAGAAGGGGTGAAAAGGGAGTATGCGCTGGGTGAGCAACTCCGTACAAGTGAATGGGCGGAGATTTTTGTTACATCTTCGTTATTTTGAAATCTATGAGATAGACCTACAAGCTGTAGGTCCATGCAGGGCTATGTTTGATGCATGACACACAATGCACAATCAAATATAAATGGGACATAATGTCCTGGAGGTTCCCCACCTCCATGCATATACCTCCCAGCATGCTTTGAGAGCCTGTGAACTCTCAATCTGGCAACCTATTCGGTGAAAAAAAGAGGGAAAACATTCTCTTAGTCCTCTTCCTCCCGGGTGCTTCTGTGTTTATTCCAACTAACAACAACACTAGGGTAGTGGTGTCTTGAGAGATTTGTGAAATCTTTGTGAAATTTATGTTGTTATTCATGCACTTTTGGCCTGTTAGGAGTATTTGTTAGGCTACCAAATAGCTGCTAAAAGAGATTATTTAATTGTGTGTATTTTGCTTTAGTTTGAGAATTTACGAGTTTGTATTCGTTGACTGACAACTTAGTAGTGTTCATAGTGAAAGAAATGAACCATCGACCATATTACTATGAATGTTGAGTTGCTCACTGGATTCTTACTCCAACTAAAGCTGACTGTTGGCTTTGAAGCGGTGTCCAGTATGTCATCATCTTTGAATGAAGTGACGACAGCGGCTGAGTTATTAGAGTCTTGCATGCAGTGGTGGAAAGTAACTAAGTACATTTACTCAAGTACTGTACTTTGAGGTACAATTTTGAGGTATTTCTTTTACTTTACTGGAGTATTTCCAATTTTCAGTACTTTTACTTCTACTCCACTACATCTCAGAGGCAAATATTGTACTTTTTCTCCACTACATTTATTTGAAAACTTGAGTTACTTTGTAGATTTTGATTATTATTACAAAACATACATTAACCACTTCAGCCCTATATGCATTTCGGCCATTTGAAAATAGCCGATCTACAAGCTCACAATGTGTCGCGATGCAACGCATTTTGAGCTTGTAGATCTGCTATTTTCAAAATATTTGTATACATTTGAAAACTTGTGAAAGACATAATGAGTACTTCTACTTTTGTACTTTAAGTACACTATGTCATCATATTTGAATGAAGTTGAGCTATTAGAGTGTTGCATGTCAGTCGGGGGATTTCTGGGCGAGTGGAGGGCTCGTTTCAATTGAAACACATCAAACAGCCACAGTATTTGCTGCCAATTCTGCCGGACAGATGGAAACCACTTTTTGTTTTTCTAAGATTTTTACCAGGTGCAGCCTAACCTCGGTCCCAGCCTCACTCATCTGCGAAAAGAAGAGCCTGGTCACGACCTAAAGCATCGAGTGTCTAGGAAGTCCGAGTGGACATGATTTCCGTTTCCCCCGGAAACTATATTTTTTGACCAATCACAACACTCGTTTTATTCACGGAGAATGTTAACAGATTTGTAAAGCATCAACGTCATTTCCTTGGGTGGTACTTCCGCCAAATTCAACCGTTTCCGGTTGTCAACTTCCTAGACAACCAACATCCCAGGTCTTGCCCAGGGTGGGTGCAGCCTGGTGTAGGAAGAGACTGATCAACTAGTCGTTAATTGCATCATTGGCTGTCCTTTACTCCTTTAAGCCAATGGGGACACTTCCCCTTTTTGCCTGTCCTTTAAGCCAATGGGGAGACGGGCCGTCCGCCCATGCTATGGGATCATACGCCCCATGCCGTGTTTCTCCGATTACTTTTTTCATTTATTTTATTTACATTTTTTATTGTATTTAATTTTTTTCATTTTCCAAAAAATAAATGAAAAAAGTAATTGAAAAAGCACGGCCCCCTCACGCATTAGGGCAGGATGAGTCACCAGAACCAAGGACGGGTGTTTTTGATGAATCTAACATGGTTAAAATGAAGTTTGAAGTTACAATGGGTTTGTATAGGAAGGGGGCATGTCTGATAAAATGAATATCAAATATCTAAATAATGAATCAAGCAACTTAAAAACTGTCTGGTGGGTTCACAAAGGCCTGAGTAGATGATAAAATGACCAAAAGTT
Source organism: Gymnoscopelus microlampas (assembly GCF_963454915.1). NCBI lineage: Eukaryota > Metazoa > Chordata > Actinopteri > Myctophiformes > Myctophidae > Gymnoscopelus > Gymnoscopelus microlampas. Next base: position 8,055,462 of record NC_139947.1, on the reverse strand, counting down.
TTTTTGAAAGTGAAATATCCCTTTAAGTACAGTACTCGAGTAAATGTACTTACACCACTGGAAATGATGGCAGTCGGATTCAAACTCGGGTACCTGCGACGTACTGTACAGTACAAGGAGTATGTGGTCCATGCACTATAGCAGTGGTTCTCAAACCCCCAAATTGATATGTATTTTGCCACGGCCCACCATCTGAAAATAGCTGATGTACAAGCTTGTAGATTTTTTTTGAATAGCCAATAGATAAATGGATAAAGTGGTCAAGATGATTGTGATGCTATGTTACTCCCAAGGACCCCCGGGGGTCCCCAGGCCCCACTTTGAAACCAATGCACTCCATGCTGAGCCAGCAGGGCAGCCTGCAGTGTAGATCACTAATAATGGAAATACAAACAACTAGTTTTCAGTGTGTTTTTTATTCTCAAAACAAAAGGCCAATCACACTCGGTCATGGTAATTAAGTTTGCGGAAGTTTGCTGTCCTACTTCTGTGAAACATGACTTTATTGCCACCCATTTAACAACGATACACCCCTGCCGTTTTATGTTCTGTTTGCTTTGCATTCTAAGTTTACATTTGCTGTAGTAAAACATCCGGGACAACGCTCCACACGTCCCAGACTCTTCTCCCTTCTGGCTCCCAAACTGTGGAACAAACTCCCCATCGCAGTCGCATAGAACTGCAGACTCACTCCCAATCTTAGGCTCTATTCACAGCAGCCATATTATGAAGACATTCACAGGTGTTACCAATGATACTAATGAAGGCTCTGTTCCATTCTGGTCAAACAGAGTCAGGATGCTGATATTGTGCATGTTGGCCCACTGGAAACACTCTGCTACACCAGTGGGTCTACAGTTGGGGTCATGGGCTTCCAAATGGCCCCTTACATGTGTGTAACTCTGAGAGTGTACAAATGGAACCAAATGGACCCGTGACTCACCTCTTCAGACTCCACCTCAGCCCGTAGCACTTGACCTAGCCTTGGCGAGTGGCGACCTTAGTTGCAGGCTTATGCAAAGGTCAAATGTAATTCAGATGTGTTAGATTACTTTTGTTGACCTGGCATCCTATAGTTTCTATAGTTTCAATGCACAGATTATTCATCATTTTTTGATATTATACCGTCTGGACTGATGATCCCAGATTACTATCTCTATGCATTTGATATTACCTCGCGTTTACCTTGCTTACTGTAAATCGCTCTGGATTCAGAGTGTCTGCTAAATGCCTAAATAGGCTCTATGCACAGCAGCCATATTATCACTTCCTTCACAGGTGTTACCATGATACTAATGAATGCTCTGTTCCATTTAGTGTAGCACAGTGGTTTGCAGATTTTTCAATTTCGACGACCCCCATAACTCTGAGAGTGTACAAATTTGTACACTCAGAGTAAGGGGCCATTTGGAAACCCCTTAAGGAACCATGAGGGTCCCTGGACCCACATTTTAGACCCACTGGTGTAACAGAGCGTTTCCAGTGAGCCAACATGCACAATAACAGCACCCTGACTCTGTTTGACCAGAATGGAACAGAGCCTTCATTAGTATCATTGGCAACACCTGTGAATGTCTTCACACTATGGCTGCTGTAGTGCCTATTGTAAATTGCTGTGTATGTATTTGTTTTCCTCCTTCTAGACCCAGAAAAAGCCCTGGAGATAGACCTTCTTCCCGTCGACCTCCATTTCTAATCAGCCAGTCTCCTCACGGTGTCCTGGGGGTTGCGTGGCACTATCAGGCCACTTGACCGCCTCCAGTTGCTCTCCCACCCTACAGAGAAACCGTCCCTCGCCCCTTCAAACGTCCGTCAAACGGGGATAAATGAGTGAACCGGCCGGAGAGGACAGGGCTGGGACATGTACCAGAACCCAGACAGGTAGGGCTGTCACCATTACAAATTTAAGTTGACCATTAATTGTCACTCAAATAATTGCGATTCACTATTTAATTGTGTGTGCATATATGACAAATAACTGAAATATACAAAGAAATTATTGACATATTTAATAATTTTATACATGTAAAACTAACAGAAATATCAGATCTACAAGCTTACAACGAGTCACTAAGTGACGCGTTGTGAGCTTGTAGATCTGATATTTCAGCTTTTTTAATATTTGAAAATGTGTGAACATTTTTCAACATGGAAACGATTATGACGGCTATGCAAAAATAATTGCGATTATCTCAAATAATTGCGATTTGGCGATTATGTAATAATTGTGGCAGTTCTACCAACAGCCAGGAGGTCATAGATCATCATAGGTCATTCAAGAAAGAAAAATCCAAGTATAGCAGGGCTGGGACTGTCGATTGTCTTCTTAGCTATTATTCTTTTGATTACTTTTTCAATTAATTGAAATCAAGAAGTTTGGTTTAAATGATATATATATTTTTAAATATATCAACAAATCAATTAACAACTTTTATTAATTATAAATCCATTATTTCATTATGGATGGATGTTTATAAATGAATCGATTAGTTTGATTAAACATACACGATTAAACACACATCTCTGGTTCTGGTGACTGATATTGTCCTTCTAATATGTGCCTTTTTTCATTTTCTTTTTTTTTCATTTTCCCCCAAAAATAAATGAGAAAAGTAATTGAAAAAACATGGCCCCCTCGCATATTAGAAGGAGAATATCAGTCACCAGAACCAGGGACGTGTGTTTTCAATAAATATAACATGGTTAAAATGGAGTTTGAAGTTCAAATCAAGCAACTTCAAAACTGTCTGGGGCGAAACACTAAAGCCTGAGTAGACGTTAAAATGATCCCAAACATGTTTGAAAGTGAAATATCCCTTTAACTTTTGCAACCCTTAAGTACGTACATAGCCTTTCGATCTGGGCTGTAAGCTTGTCTATTCTCATATGTGTGTTAGTGTTGATTTCGTCGACTAAAACTATGACGACAAATGTTCATTGACTACCTTTTTTCACTGACGAAAACAAAAAATGATGATGACTGAATGATGACTAAAATAGACTAAATATACAATTTTGTCAACAAATAAAAACTAGACTAAATGTTAGTGAGGGACTAGTGGAGAAGAGATCCAGTAGAACTAAAAGACAAGTCATTTAATGTTTGGTTGCGCTCAGGTGTTGCGCTCTGAAAATAGCAGATCTACAAGCTCACGTGTCGTGCTGCGACACATTGTGAGCTTGTAGACTCGGCTAACATTTCAGATGACTAAAACTAAATGGAATTTGATTCAAAAGACTATGACTAAAACTGAATCAAAATTTGCTGTCAAAATCAACACTAGTACTGACCCTCTGTTTCTGTGTCCCGGTGTGTCTGGGCCTATAACAGGATGTCCTGGTTCAGTGGGTTCCTAGTGGCCAGAGTGGACGACCGCAAGACCGCGTGGGGCGAGCGCAATGGCAAGAAGAGCAAGCGGAAGGGAGGCTCCTCTCTCTGCAACCCGCGGTACATGAGCTGCCTGCGGGACTCGGACGCCGGCATGGACTCGCCCTCCCATGGCGCCCCGCTCCACCAGCACCACCACCACCCCGGCGGCGGCGGCGGGGGGGGCAACTTCGGCGTCCGCTGCGGCTGGCAGGAGGACCACTACGGCAAAATGGGCGGGGGGGCGTCGTCGTCGTCCTGCGGGGAAGGGGTGGGGCTGAAGTCGGTGGACCTGGGCTTCGAGGACGACCTCAAGGGAAGGAAAGGAGGGTGCAACGGGGGAGGGGACGCGGGCGACGAGGGGGGTCCCGGAGGAGGAGGAGGGGTGACGACGGCGGCGGACTGCTGGCTCCGGGTGGTGCGCGTGTTCCAGTCCAAGAAGTTCGAGTCGCGCAAGCTGGAGCGCCTCTACCAGCGCTACTTCTTCCGGCTCAACCAGAGCTCGCTGACCATGCTGATGGGCGTGCTGGTGATCGTGTGCGGCGTGATGCTCGCCTTCCACTGCGTGGCCACGCGGCCGCCGCACGCGGCCTACGCGTCGGCGCTGGCGGTGGCCATGGCGCTCTTCGTGGCGCTGATGGCGGTGTGCAACCGCAACGGCTTCCACCAGGACTACATGTGGATGGTCAGCTACCTGGTGATCGGCGTGCTGGTGTCGGTGCAGGTGCTGGGCGTGCTGATGGTGCGGCCGCGCAGCGCCTCGGAGGGCATCTGGTGGTCGGTGTTCTTCATCTACATCATCTACACGCTGCTGCCCGTGCGCATGCGGGCGGCCGTGCTCAGCGGCGTGGTGCTGAGCGTCATCCACGTGGTCATCACCTGGCAGATCAACCAGGAGGACGCGTTCCTCTGGAAGCAGGTAAGAGATGATGGGCTTGCACCACCACACCACACCGCTGGTTCCCCCAACCGGGGGTCTGGGACCCCCAACGTCCGCATTGCTGCTGCTGGGTCATGAAATATATTTATATATATTTTTATATCTTCTCTCATAATAGACGATCTACTGTAGATCTTGTCTGTCTGGAGGTAGTCCACAATTCTAAACATGTTGCACGAAATTATAACTTGCATTTTTGGGTAGGCCTATACATTATATTATTGTATTATATATATTTTTTTAAATTAAAAGCGAAAATAGCCAAGCTGCAAGAGCTTGTAAAACTACCTATTTTCGCTCAAAGTGGTTCATATTTTTTAAAGAAACTGTGTGTGTGTGTGTGTGTGTGTGTGTGTGTGTGTGTGTGTGTGTGTGTGTGTGTGTGTGTGTGTGTGTGTGTGTGTGTGTGTGTGCGTGCGTGCGTGCGTGCGCGCGCGCGCGTATGTGTGTGGTGGGGCGGGGGGGTGTCTCAGCTTTTGTATGATGTAAGAAGGGGGGGGGGGGCTCCAAGGAAGAAAGGTTGGGAACCACTGCACAAAAATATAACAGACTGTTATAACAGATAATGGACATTTTGACTAAAACGGGAATAGAACCTTGTCTGACAACGGGAACATTATTTGAAAGCTCCTTCCAGTGTGTTTGCTTTATTTTAGATGGCTTGCAGGCCAAGGGTCCGTCCAGCACGGCTCTGCTTTGTCTCATCATGTTTTATGGCAGGCTTTTCCAACAGGCGTGTTTATAATATATCGTATTGCTTTGTAGAGACCATGTGCTTCACTCAGAGTGAAGTTGCAATCTGTTGCCAATTGTCTCTCTGTGCTGCAGCCTATAGGGTCTCAAGGAATTCTTTAAAACGCGGACCGCACGCATTCAGTCAAAACGTCGTAGTATTTATTCTACATAACCGTTGCTGTCGGGCAGAAACCTCTCATCTCCATATAACTTTTTGTGTTTTTTCGTAAATTAACGCCCCTATTTAATCACACTGCAGTGTCACACAATAGCATCAAAAGTAACAGATCCACAGCTTGTAGATCTGCTACTTTTGCTGTTTTTGAATTTGAATCCTGAAAAAGTAAGAGCGGTTTCACACTATGGTCCCGGGTGCGCACTCCAGGCCGCTTGGCAGGTGTCGCGCTAGTGTGAATGTTGCGCATCGTTCCCCGAAACGGATCGCCGTTCCGTACCCGAAACCACCTCGAGAGGTAGTCTCGGGTGCGATTCTTGCGTCCTCGGTTACGGTACACTGCAATGTGAAAGCAAGCGTATCGTTTGACGGAAGTGGCCCGCTATTTGTAATAGGTGACGGTATATAAACTCGACAAAGACAGTCAACAAAAACAGTAAACACGTCGCAGATCAATCCACAGGGGTTCAACCATGGCCGGATCCCGCGGGTTAATTTCATCATTAAATTATAAAATGAACCCGCGGGATGATGCGCTAAAACCCGCAATATTTATATATAAAACTTTTTTATTTATTTATATAAAACATTACATACAGAAATAGAATGAGAGCGCGAGATAGAAAGAGAGGCCGTGTCACGGCCATATAATGACAGCAGCAATATATATATATATATAGAGAGAGAGAGGCCATATATATATATATATATATATATATATATATATATATATATATATATATATATATATATATATATATATATATATATATATATATATATATATATATATATATATATATATGGATATCTTGTGGAGTTTCAGCTACTATGCATCCCAGAAATATATAGCTTATAAGGCTTTGTAATTTGAAATGTGTAAGTAAATATGGTAACTCATTTAGATGTAGGCCTACATAGGTTTATGGTTTCCCAAGGACTATAGCCGTTTCACTCATGATGCAATTTCTCTTTCATAACAGATGCATACATGTGCCAGATAATCCCCACACAAAGAGAGTAAAAAAAGAAAAGACGTTACTTTATTTAGTAAGACATCAGAAACAGTACATGGAAGTACAATTCACAATACAAGGTTTCAGTCATTCAGTCCGACTTCACTGTATAGGCTAGTTGCCTTTTCATAAATGATATATTTTTGTACTTAAGCTGTCGTGAAAGTTTATAATATTTAGAGAAATGTAAAGTTTCAAATACAAAAGTAGTAGTGGTTGTGAAGGTTAGCAAACTGGACATTTAGACTGAATGTTTCCTGTATCCTCATCTTGCGCTAATGCACACAAGTGTTTCACCAGGTTTTATTTGTGTTGTTTCTCATAAGCGTGCATCCGTTGTCTGTCAACAACACAGCAGTCTGTGCCTTGACTTCTGTGCGCTCAGTGCGCTCCTGACTCTCTCCCCAGCGGCAACCCTATATTTATGCGCGACCAGCACAAACATTGTCGCATAGTTGATGACGTCTGTGTCCACTGGCGAAGCACTATGTGCATGCCGCCACCTATAGGATCGGGGGTATATATGCAAGTGTATTCGGGCGCGTTAGAGCCTTGGCCAGTGTGAATGCTGGCCAGCCAAGCGCACTCGGGAACGGAGGGGTCTCGAGTGCGCACCCGGGACCATAGTGTGAAACCGCCCTAACAGTTTTGGACTGCAGCCAAATAGATACAATTGGGGGGAGGGGGTGCGGGGGGTCCTTGACAATGTTTGAGAACCACTGGCGTTATGAATGGAAGACAGACAGACAGACAGACAGACAGACACAGCATGTGGTTGGTCTGCTGAGGCGGTGTGGTATATCACAGTGTATATGTGTGAGTCCATTGTGTCTTGTGACTGCGTGTAGCATTGTTTGTGTATTTGTTTGCCAACTTATGGGACGTACGTACGGGGGTTGTTTGTGCTCCATGCCAAGGTCCAAGGGGTCCTGGCTGAAGGTCAGTGGGCTGAGTGGTCCGCCTCGCTGAGACGGACAGACGGATGGACATCCGCTCATGTCTCTTGTGTGTGGGTTTGTGTTGTCTGTGGCCCAGGGCAGGAATTTCAGGGAGGCCACGAAGGTCATGGCAGTCGTCGCCCCTCAGTTTGGCCTTGTGCCCCTCAAAAAATTGCCATGCCCTGAGACCACAGTGGCCTTAATGCCCCAGCTGACTGTTCCACTGTCTACTCTGTGTCTTTCTTGTCATGTAGACACCAGTGTCTCTTTCTTGTCATGTAGACACCAGTGTCTCTTTCTTGTCATGTAGACACCAGTGTCTCTTTCTTGTCTTTTGTTGAGATTCTGAATTCTTAACTCCTCCGAGTCCCCATCTTTAACTCACTTAGTGCCAAGTAAATACAAAAATAATTGGCCATTGTGCCAGCCATTTGTTTTTAATTTACAAGTTCTTGTTCGCATTCAATAACTTGTTGTTCTTGAATGCGCTCGAGTGTAAGCCACTTGCCTTCCCACTTGCCCCCCTCCCCTCTTCTTCTTCTCTCTCCCCACTCTTCTTTCTATGGAACTAACGTTGCGATGGGAATGATATACAAAAACGAATTTCACCCACTTTTTTACCTTGTAAACCTGTGATGTGACAATAAACCTGATTCTGATTCTGAGCTTTCACAACACTTCCGGTGCCTGACCGGAAGTGTCGTGAAAGCTCGGCTTACGGTCGCTATTAAAATGCGCGATTTAAAGCAAGACCTATAGGCGCAGGTTTTTAACTGTGGCGGATCCGTTATAGAGTTATGGAATTTCTTTACTGTACCACTGGTCCTAGCATATCATAACGTCATAATAAAGGTAAGAATAACGTTGGCCGCAATTCTCCTTTAAGTAGTCACAGAATATTTATCTTTAGTATGATCGATCCTCTGATGGTTGGTAATCACGGGGGCTTTCACTGGATCCATGGGGAAAAAAAAACATTTTCACTGCAACTCGCCTTTCACTTTCACTTTCACATTGAAAACAGCATGTCTGGGGGAAATGCAGGGGGAAAAAAAGCAACTCGAGTTCGAAACGGAAAAGTTTGTGAATAATACTGATTTAGGTCTCTTCAAAATCGGGATGGGCATCGGACCCAACAATCTGACATCGGGTGGGGGCTCTAGTGTGTGTGTGTGTGTGTGTGTGTGTGTGTGTGTGTGTGTGTGTGTGTGTGTGACAGAATACCATGATGATATAAAGCAGTGTCGCTCTCTCAACAAGGGACGCTTTGTCCTTTTTCTCAGAGGGTGGGGTGACAGCGAGGGGAGGGGGACAGGACAGTATGGTGGCTTGTTGTTTGCATTCTGTAACGGCCCGCAAACGGTTGCATAACTATCGGTTTCCTATTGAGACGATTATATAGGTGAGGGAATAAATTAGGGGGGAAATCGTCATTACGTTGAAAACAATGGCGGGGGGCTAGGGGACTCGGGGGAGGAATGTTTTCTCTACTTGACGGACAATCAGCTGTATAGGGGGATTGTCTCATCCACTCTGTCGCTCCCTTGACTGTGGGAAAAAAGGCTCTGAATACTTCTCAAGTGTAAGGAGAGGGTGGTCTACTATACTCTCTCTCTCTCTCTCTCTCTCTCTCTCTCTCTCTCTCTCTCTCTCTCTCTATGCATCAAGATATCTTTTTCCCACACTAGTCCAGTTCTATACCGTAGTTCAGTTCTATTAGGTTGTAAATCACAATTTATGGCAATATTCACAGTTTGAAGAAGGGGAAAGAACTAAGTAAACAACGACCGGTAGGAGACACAACTCCTTTGTATCTCCTACCGGAACCGCTGCCTACCGGTCCGCTGGTCATCAAATTATTGGCTTAGGAATGCGACAAAAACAAAAAAAATATCCATGAATTCAAGTCTCCATGGTGTGACTAATCGATAGGTGTTTTTTTTTCCCGATGTTTCTTTTTTTTACCCATCATTTCCCTCTATACCAGCTGTGGTGGTGTTTACCTGCAGAAAAACACACAGTTTTGGTTGCCCAAAAACATCCCGTCTACATAACAAACAGTGAAAAGAGAGAGTAATGAGAGAGTAATGTGTGCGTATGTGTTTCTGCAGGTAAATACCACCACACTAATCGACCGTTATGTTCCGTGGTTGCCCTGCAACATCATATATACATGATCTACCACGGTGCAATCCATTACAGACCGTGTTTTGTTTGCCATTGTTACGTGGCTGACATGTCATGAGATGAGACGAGGGCACACAGCCCCAGCAGCTATATGGTGCATGCATTCATAACGTCCTCTCTCTCTCTCTCTGTGCTAATCCACTGTGAACATCATCAATCACCTTCTTTACGCTCGTGTGCGTCGTGTGTTTCCTCTTTCTCCGATAACTCATTAACCGCGCGGCGTTTCGGTTGGTCTCAGTGCGGGTCGCCAAGATAACGATACGTTTGTGTGATTATGAAACGACGTGAGGCTGATTTAGTGTGAAGTTTATACTGTCTTCTCACCACTAAGTGGAACAGTTAGTGGGCCCCTGAGAACACTGGGCACCATGTTTATATATATATATATATATATATAATATTTCTTTTAAAATATATTTTATATTTGATTGTATATCGACAATTGTTTTACAAATGAGGTGCCAAATACATGTAATATATATTTTTTAATTACATTTAAAGTGGCACTACAGTATGTAACTTTTTTTTTATTATGAATAAAATGTAATTTTGTCCAATCTGTATGGTAGAGTATGTTAATACAATGTAACTATAATTGGGGCGGTTGTATTTTATCTCGTTGCTCTTCTATTGAGACATTTAGATCGTGTCAAAGGTCACGTCTCACCTAGACACAGGATCTGACACGAATTTTGACCTGATGGTCAAGATAAAAATGTATCCCCTGAGCAAGCAGGCAGGCTCTATTAGCTCAATGGTAAAAATGTCAGCACTTTCGCACGAAACCGGGTTCAAATCTGGGGTAGAAGAGGAAAGTTACTTTGTGCATGCAGCTTTACAGTAAGTCCCAACATTTCTACAAATGCTACTCTCTGTCTAGTGTTGTGATCAGGTGCTTATGTAATAACTGTGACAGGGCCTAATAATCATCATGGCACGGCCGCACGGATGACTCCGTTGTTATTAAATCCCTTGACCTGCAGATGATCATCAGAACGGGTGAATTTAAAAAGCAACCCAGATGGCATCATGTGATCTGGAGCAGCAGCCCAGAATTAGGTTAGTGATTGACTTAATGAAGAGATGGGAGCCATCATGGCAGAAAGGCTTTGTTGAGACACAGGCCGATGATGTCATGCTGCTACAGGCTGCAGAGAAACTTCATTAGGTTTTTCTTTTTTTTCTGAAGCGGAGCTTTGGAACTCTGGAGCTGATTGACCCCGCCCCCCCCCGCCTCACCATGCATGCAGGGGTCATGCAGGGGTCAGAGTTCACCGTCAGGCTAACATTAACTCACACTCGTTGTGAGCTTGTAGATCGGCTGTTTTCGGCACACAGCCAAGTATGAATCAGGCATAACGACACAATAACACGCACAATACATGTACTGCCTTCCTAAGCCGTGTGCAGTGTTGCCAGATTTTGTGAGAGAAAAAAAGAAACCAGGTCTATGAAAACAATCTCAAAAGAAGCAACTAGGCCACATGAGCACTTCAAACATTGGCTGTGGGTCCCTGGCACAAAATATTTTCAGTTTGCAGACATATTCATTTGGGGGTCCTTGACTTGAGAAACACTGGTTTAAACAACATGAGGAAACAAGCCCCAAAAAACGCTGTTAGATTTATTCTATCTATCAGACACTATATGAATTAATTACATCAATAAACGGAGAAAACTTCTTATTATAATAGTATTTGGGTTTATTCCAGAGAAGAGATCTTACAAGCGTCGGAAAAGCATGGTCCCAGATATATTCTTCTGACAACTATTGTACCAATATTTACAAGCAACTTTACAGAAAAGCAAGCCCAAAGTCACTTATAATAAGTGGACCTGGCAACACTAGCTGTGTGCTGTGCTGTTGGCAGAGGGACGTTAGTGTTGATATGACTGAATTTCACAGCTGCATACGAGGGACGATGGTTAGAGAGGATGTTGTCTGTTCCTGGTGTCACTTCTACTACTTCTACCGCTGTTCTTTTCTGAGGAGGCTCAGGGTCCTTCGGGGTGTGTAACAGGATGCTGCAGATGTCCTATCAGTCTATTATAATTGCTTGTGCCCTCTCTTCTTTGTGATTTGCCTGCTGGGGTGGGGTGGGAGGGGGGGCAGTCTACACAATGTCCAGCTGGGTCAAAGAAGTAGCCAGCCGGGTGCACGCCGCGTGTGCATGCAGGGTTTTTATGACTCTGTTAACATTACATACATGAGCATCTTTCTCCAGATGAAAAACTATTACTTTCGATAGGACACCCACTGTAGGGCAAATACACTTTTAGCTCGATAAAAGACCTCTCTACCTCCATTCTGTAATAACATGAACAGAAAAAAAAGGAAAAGATTCCTTTCACACAATATGAAAGGAATGATTAAGTTGCTTCTTATGGGATAAATCAATATGAAATTATTTTGAGACCATTATTATAATTCACACACAAGTCGTGTGCCTATTTATCCATTATTCTGTTGTAATAATTATTATCAGTATTGGCTTAAATGGTGCATTTATGTAGCGCTTTACATAGATTGTGCATTACATTCACCCATTCACACACACATTCATACACCGATGGTGGCGGAAACCATGCAAGGCACCAACCTGCTCATCGGGAGCAATTAGGGGTTCAGCGTTTATGCTCAAGGACACTTCGACACTAACTCTGGGGGACCACCACAGACCGGGATCGAACTGGGAACCTTGCGTTTTCCAGTTCACTCTACCCGGCCTCTCTAGCCCTGAGCCACTGCCGCCCCATGTTGCTGTGTGAGCTTGTAGATCGGCTCTGTTAGCCACACTACAGAGCCAACGCAGGTCCAGTTTTCTAAGTCTAGAGGGTTCTGTATGTCTGCGTGTAGTTGGGGCTGTGCAGTGTGCACATCCCCAGGTATGGACATGTAGGATCTATTGAAAGTAAACATTTTGCCCTGTGTTTAGATAACAAAACTATAAACTAAAATATATATAGGCTATATTTTACCATCATTTCCATCTATAACAGCAGTCATCAGCCAATGGAGTAGTGTGCCGGTGAAACACACTAGCCTCTCGCTGTATTTTGGTGCTTTCACTGTTTGTTTTGGTCAGTCTGGGAACCAAAATTCTGTTAGCGGAATCTGTCTTGAGAGATTAGTATTGGGAGACGGGGATGGTTTTCTTTGGTCTACCAAAACAAACACCAAACACCAAAATACAGCGAGAGGGCAATGTGTTTCTGCAGATAAACACCACCACCGCCACTCTAGTGACTGATAACTGCTGGCATACTGAAATGATGGGTATGTAAACACAGGGCAAAGCTACATTCTGTTCCTTTAATATGAAGCTTAGTTGTGTTATGGAGACGACGTTCCCTGGGAAATATTCACACTGTCCTTAATTGTGAGATTCACTCAATCAGCAAGTTGGCAGATATCCTCCCCGTTTTACATCTGTTATCTGCTGACAGCTGAAATCAATTAGCCATAGCTACGCATACTGCACACGCAGACGCGCACGCGCACACACACAAACCTGGGAAAGTGTGTGTGTCCAAATGTCCAAAACTGTTACTTGTCAGGATTCAAATTCAAAAGCATCAAAAGTAGCAGATCTACAAGCTCGAAACGCGTCGCTTCGCGCCGCGTTTCGAGCTTGTAGATCTGCTACTTTTGATGCATTTGTGTGACGCTGTAGTACGATCAAGTAGGGCGTTAATTTATGAAAAAAAGCCCACAAACGGTTAGAATATGGAGATGAGAGGTTTCATGTTATGTTATATAGTAACATAGTATTGTTCTGTGGATGCTGTGAGACACAGGGGGTTGTTGGAGGTCAAACGCTGGTTCCTAAAAATATACCCAGCAGCAGCCTCTTGTGTTTGTGCTACAGTAACTGTTGCGTCATGAGGGACAGTCTTATCAGGGGCTGCTTCAGAGCAACAGCGGTTCCCCCTCCCTAGCCCCCCCTCTCTGTGCATACCACACGCACGCACACACGCACGCACACAGTTTGTGTCCAGGGTGTGTGTGTGTTGCTGGTAGTGGGTCAGGCTGCGTCTCTGGGTTACAGTGAGCCTGGAACACTGTTATCCTGAGCAAGACCAGGGGAGGAGGAGGCATGGATGAAAACACACATACTGTAGATATGGACACACACACGCACGCGCACACGCACACGCACTCAACCTCAAGGAGGGCACCCAACTTCATAAAACCCAACCTCAGTGTAGACGGGTAGGCACTAGGCATCCATGGAAGTCATGCATGAAGGCCATCATGGCCTCTGTACCCCCTTCAACTTGTAGCTAGGCAGATACCGGGAATAATCGTTCACTTCCGGATAAAAGCGCCAAAATTGGTACACATACTCCTTGGGTAGTACTGTTTTGATAAAACCCGTTAGCCACCTGAAAATTCAAGATGGCGGCCATTTTTCAAGATGGCCGCCATTGAATATACAGTAATATTACATTTCCCAACAAAATCCCATAGATACAAGCGCCAAAATTGGCAAACATACTCCTTGGGTATTGCTCTTTTGATAAAAACCAAAGATTTTAAGATGGTGGCCATTTTTCAAGATGGCCACCATTGAATATACAGTAATTCGCAGTAATTTCACAATAAAATGTCATAGATATACACCAAAATTGGCACACACACTCTTTGGGTATTGCTCTTTTGATGAAACCTGTTACCCATGTAAAAATTCAAGATGGCAGCCATTTTTCAAGATGGCCACCATTGTACAGTAGGCTATATACAGTCAAATCACATTTAGAAGTAAAATAGTTTAGAAGCAAGCACCAAAATTGGCTCATATACCATTCTTTTAATAACATATTAGCAGCCACCTAAAAATTCAAGATGGTGGCCCTTTTTCAAGATGGCTGCCATTTAATATACAGTATTGCTACATTTTGCAATAAAATCACATAGATTAGCGCTGAGAGACAAGCGGATCTTGCAAGTGTAGATTACAAGTAGTAATAGCGCCCTGGGATCACCCTTCGTCTAGTCTCTACCCTTCGACCTGTTTGGCTTGGGTAACCCTGCCAGGAGTACAAGACTCCTGCCGACATAGTTCTAGTAGTCCAGGCGTTTCGGGCCAGAATCGTGCACTTTACGATACAAGCATGAAATTTGACACACAGTTAGAGCATGCCATAAGGAACATTTTTGGCTATAGGGCCATCGCAGATTTGTCCTGTGGTAACCATGGCAGCCATTTTCCCAAATGGCCTCCATCTGCTGTTATTTTACCAATAACTCAGGTGCTAGACCACCTAGGATCTTGATTCTGGTGACTAATCCTACATTTTCAAGGATGAGGAATACAGCGGTACTATTTACAACATTCTACTACCCAACTGCATATATCTGGCATTCAGTTAATTAAATAATAATAAACCCATCAAAATATGTAATGATGTAGTACAGTAGATGTTTTCAAACTGACACGTGAGAGTCAAGAATGCAGTACTTCACTGTTTCTTTTATTAGTAGTAGTATTGCATAATTATTTTCAATGGACTATAAGACACAACAAAGGCAGAGTACTCATGAGTCATAGCCTAATGGCATATAGACCAATTATTTGTTTACCAACATTGAGGCTGGACGCACAGGTGATTGTTTCACGCAATCAATTCTCAACCTGTTGTTTTGGGGTGCGCTGATTTCAGCACACCCCAACCCCCTCTTGTGTGTTGGCTAGTGAGGCGCGTCCTAGCGAGACCTGATAGAATGGGTTTCATTGCGCGCATACTGGTTCCGCGCAGACTGGTTCTTATCAGTGTGACGTCGTCTGTTAAGGGGTCTATTCAATAAATGTTAGTTGTTAGTTGCACAGTCCACCACAGTAGCAAAGGGCAGTACACTGAAGTGCTGCCTTAACACATCTGCATTGTCCACTGCATCCCTTTTTGCAACCACAGCGGAGGAGTTCCCGAAAGGCCAGGCTCGCTTCTGTGTGGTCCAGTGCACTTCCCATCCTCCTGTCAAAAGTAGAATCAGCTTTATTGTCAGATCACAGGTTTACAAGTGTAAAGAAGTGGATTAAATTATTTGTATTCACCTGTCTCCTTCCTCTTCCACCCCCATTCACCTGGGGATGGGAGTTCAGGGGCTGCAACCATCGCCTGTCCCCAACAATGGCCAGCTTGGTAGGCTGCCCTCTTTGTATGTTGAATCAGTGCAGCTCGTGTTGGGGGGAGTCCATCAATTGTTCTGCCCTTCTGGGTGAATAGCTGCTTCCGTGCCTGAATCACTGATGCCTGGCCGCTAGTGCGGTCATAGAGCAATACCACAAAACGCTCCAGAGGCTCCATCCAGTCATCTATTTTGTCTGGGATGGCAGCTAAGGAACTGAAGGCACGTGTGACGTCACCATAGGTTTTCCAGGTCTCCCATGCCGTCTTCTTGCCTCTGCCTCCAAAAGATGACACTGTGTCACATCCAGTAAAGGCATCGAACATGGGTAAGGCTAAGCATCGATCTGGGCCTAATGCCCTTGCCATCTCATGAGCTGCTAAGTTACGGAAACTTTTCCCAGTTCCAAAAGCAACCCACAGCTCAGTCAAGTGGAGGCGTTGGGCTGACGTTACTGCCAGGACTAGCACATCCGTGTCTACTGTGCGTATTGTCACCTTGCTATACCCTTTCTTCACAGCATCTTCTAGGTGTAATATGACACGAGTATCAGCCTCCTCATGTACTGTAGTTAGTTAGGTAGTTACTAGCATGTTGTGAATAGTACCACTGTATTCCTCATCCTTGAAAATGTAGGATTAGTCACCAGAATCAAGATCCTAGGTGGTCTAGCACCTGAGTCATTGGTAAAATGACAGCAGGTCGTGGCCATTTTGAAAGATGGCTGCCATGGTTACCACAAGACAATTCTAAATAGTACCACTGTATTCCTCATCCTTGAAAATGTAGGATTAGTCACCAGAATCAAGATCCTAGGTGGTCTAGCACCTGAGTTATTGGTAAAATAACAGCAGATGGAGGCCATTTTGGAAAATGGCTGCCATGGTTACCACAGGACAAATCTGCGATGGCCCTATAGCCAAAAATGTTCCTTATGGCATGCTCTAACTGTGTGCCAAATGTCATGCTTGTATCGTAAAGTGCACGATTCCATCAAAATATGGCCCGAAACGCTTGGACTATAGGGGTCATGGACACATGCAAACTGCCCCACCACGTGCTCCTTCAGCGCTGATCGGGTAGGAGGAATGGCTTCATATGGTCTCTGCTTCTGAGCAAACATGTCCAACCTTGCATCATCAACACCTTCAGCTGCGCTTGATCTGTCATACATCATGAGCGAACTCTCTCTCCTCCATCCTGATACTCCTGGACCTGTCTGCAGCGTTCGACACAGTGAACCATCAGATCCTCCTCTCCACCCTTAAGGGGATGGGTGTCTCAGGCTCTGCACTCTCCCTGTTTGCATCCTACCTGACGGGTCGCTCCTACCAGGTGATGCTGAGAGGGTCTGTATCAGAACCACACAGACTCACTACTGGGGTTCCCCAAGGCTCGGTTCTGGGTCCTCTTCTTTTCTCTCTCTACACTACAACTCTTGGTGCTGTCATCCACTCCCATGGCTTTTCCTACCACTGCTATGCCGATGACACCCAGCTGATCCTCTCATTCCCCCCCCTCTGACACACAAGTGGAGGCACGCATTGCTGCTTGTCTAGCTGACATCTCGGAGTGGATGTCGACGCACCACCTGAAGCTCAACCTGGACAAGACCGAGCTGATGTTCCTCCCGCAGAAGGGCTGTCCGCACCGAGACATGGCCATCACCATTGATAATGCTGTGGTGACGTCAACTCGGACTGCGAAGAGTCTGGGTGTGACCCTGGACGATCAACTGTCGTTCTCGGCAAACATCGCATCAGTGACACGGTCCTGCAGATTCCTCCTCTACAACATCAGGAGGATTCGCCCCTTCCTCACGGAGAAGGCAGCCCAGGTGCTCATCCAGGCTCTTGTCATCTCCCGCCTGGACTACTGCAACTCCCTCCTGGCTGGTGCTCCGGCATCTGCCATCAGACCTCTGGAGCTTGTTCAGAAAGCTGCAGCTCGTCTGGTGTTCAACCGCCCCAAGTTCTCCCACACAACTATCCTTCTCCGTTCTCTACACTGGCTCCCCGTAGCAGCTCGGATCCAGTTTAAAACCCTGGTGCTAGCCTATAGGGCAGTGAAAGGAACAGCTCCTTCTTACCTCCGGGCTATGGTCGATGCCTACACCCCTGCCCGACCACTTCGGTCTGCCACCTCGGGGGCGACTTGCCTCGTCACTCAAGGGTCCTTCTGGTCGATCGACACGGTCACGACATTTTTCTGTTCTGGCCCCACAGTGGTGGAATGAACTTCCCACTGATGTCAGGACAGCAGAGTCACTGCCCATCTTTCGCCGCAGGCTGAAAACACTACCCTTCCTCTTTGTCTTGTACAAGAAAATGCTACACATAATAGACTTATAACATAGCATGATCCCCTAATTTAGCAGAAGATTAGGATTCCGGGGCTGATATATGGTACAAGGAAGCCAGTGAAGTCAGTCCATGGGTCCAGATTCAGATTCTACATAGTGAAAAATGTATGATTTGACACCAAGATTACTCAAATAGGACATATTATGGTGATTTTATTCAGAAATGCATTATTAGTGTATATTCAATGGCGGCCACCTTGCAAAATGGCCGCCATCTTGAATTTTTAGGTGGCTGCTAAAATATTATTAAAAGAATGGTATATGAGCCGATTTTGGTGCTTGCTTCTAAGCTATTTTACTTCTAAATGTGATTTGACTGTATATAGCCTACTGTACAATGGTGGCCATCTTGAAAAATGGCTGCCATCTTGAATTTTTACATGGGTAACAGGTGTCATCAAAAGAGCAATACCCAAAGAGTGTGTGTGCCAATTTTGGTGCATATCTATGACATTTTATTGTGCAATTACTGCGAATTACTGTATATTCAATGGTGGCCATCTTGAAAAATGGCCACCATCTTAAAATCTTTGGTTTTTATCAAAAGAGCAATACCCAAGGAGTATGTTTGCCAATTTTTGCGCTTGTATCTATGGGATTTTGTTGGGAAATGTAATATTACTGTATATTCAATGGTGGCCATCTTGAAAAATGGCCGCCATCTTGAATTTTCAGGTGGCTAACGGGTTTTATCAAAACAGTACTACCCAAGGAGTATGTGTACCAATTTTGGCGCTTTTATCCGGAAGTGAACGATTCGCCTGTTTTTCGCCTGTTATCTGCCTAGCTATTGGCCTTATATGCCCTTCAAATAATGATGCACCGTGAGGCCACGGTGGCCTTGATGCCCCGGCTGCACCGTCCCAGCTGATTCCAGTGTCTTCTCCTTGTGCCTCTTTTCCTGCTATGTGAGGTATTTATTTAGCAGACATATCTTAATCCAGAGCGATTTACAGTAAGCAAAGTTGACACAAGGTAATACATCAAATGCATAGAGACGGTACTCTAGGATCATATAATCGGCCTCAAGACCTGAGGCTGATTCTTACTTACTGTATGTCTTCTAAATCCTAACAGTTTTCTGAAAAACGTAGGTTTCTATATCAGTGGTTCTCAAACCTTTTCATGTCAAGGACCCCCAAAATGATATGTATTTGGCCGCCGACCCCCATCTCAAAATATTTAAAGAGGTGGTGCCATGGTTTTGCACTTTTTCTGTTTTTCATGTGTCTATGAAGTTGATAGAACTTTATTAAGCCCCCTGGTGGTGGTTTTATGGTGTTTTATGTCTTCTCTGACTATTTTGAGTTTCTTCCTGGAGGGTCAAACGTGGCAATAGAAAAACAGGCTTTAGTGACATAGTAAAAACATGCCCTCCCCCTCATTATCATAACACAGCAGGTGTGGGCATGAGGAGGAGGGACTAGGACAGGTGGGTGGTGCTAAGGTGATGGAGGAGGTGCTAAGGTGAGAACCAGGTATACTTAATGAACTGGAGGCGTGTCCACATAAAAACACATAAAAAATCTTCCTCCTAGTATAACCATAATACCTGATGAGTATGTTTTGGGGGGTACCCCGTCTTTAAATGTTAAAAATGAGTTAAAAATGTTCGCTTTTAAAATATATATATTCAAAGATTTGCACAAATTTTCACGATTTTTCAAAAATAGCAGATCTACAAGCTCATAGCGCGGCACGCGGAAAAAAATCGCCGTTTTTTTTTTTCTCGCCGTTTGGTGCACTTCCCAAGGTTGGTGCCGTGTGCTGCGCTGCTTTTATCCGCCAGTTTGGGACGTTCACGGCATATTTTGCACCATCACGGTGCGTTCATCATCGGTGACGAGTGCCTGCAACACAGCCAGCAGCTTGCTGCTTGCGAGTCGCACGACCGACTGCGTCAGGATTCGAGGCCACACTCACACAATCACGTGCACTGCAGCATGCGTCCCCTCCACCTCCGCCTCCTCCCCATGGGTGTGTATTGTGTATGGGCGTGCATCACCGTGCATGTGTGTGAGTGTGGCTTCAGGAAGTAAATTCCTAGCCTCGATCTCCAGGCTTTTATTTTTTATTTTTGCTAAAAAATAAAAGCTTGGAAATTCCTGTCCCAGCTGTTGGTACGCAAAAGCGCCTCGCGTCGTCTGATGTGCCGCGCAGAATTTATTTTGGCGACGCATGCGCACCTGCACACCAGTTATGTGCACCCCTGATCATAACGTCATGCTCTGAACATGCATGTGGCCTGCCCAGCTGACCACTTAACACGGCAGCCTGTAGCGGCCTGGTCCAGAGAAGGTGGAAAACCACTTGAGTCAGACACCCTGCTATCAGGGAGGAGGAAACGAAGGCGCTGCGATCAGGAGGAGAAACCGATATTCTCCCCACGCAGTCACTCACTCACTCACTCACTCCTCAACTGGCCTCCCTGATAAATAATTTGTGTGTGTGTGTGTGTGTGTGTGTGTGTGTGTGTGTGTGTGTGTGTGTGTGTGTGTGTGTGTGTGTGTGTGTGTGTGTGTGTGTGTGTGTGTGTGTGTGTGTGTGTGTGTGTGTGAGAGAGAGAGTGTGTAACACGGTCAAAGATTGGTTCCTAAAAATACCTCAGCCCCTGCTGAATTTTCTGCTAACTATTGCGTCATATGGAACAAGTTCTTATCGGAGTCTGCATCAGAGCAACATCGCACGCGCACGCACGCGCACGCACGCACGCACGCACGCACACACACACACACACAGGTGTGGAACCACTCGCATATCGTTGCTGTCGGGCATAAAACTCTTATCTCCATGTTCTAACTTTTTGTGTGTTTTCATAAATTAATACCCTACGTGATCACACTACAGCTACACACAAAAGTATTAGATCTACAAGCTCGAAATGTGCCGTGAAGCGACACGTTTCGAGCTTGTAGATCTGCTACTTTTTGAATCCTGAAAAGTAACATATGAGATTTCCACAGAACAGAGAAGATATTCAGAGGGCGTATAGGCACAAAGTCACACAAACATGCGTTACCTGGTGTATTTTGGGACCTTTCACCCCCTGACCAGTAGAGAGCTGGTGCCCATTAGACACAAGCAGGGGAACAGAGGCCTTTTAGACAACAAAGACCAGTGGTTCCCAAACTTCTGTAGCTCCAGACCCCAAAAAAGATACATTTGGCGTCTCCCCACCCCCGGGGGACCTAAACTTTACAAAAATACATAATGAACTAACCACTTGAGCCCTACTTCAAAGATAGTGAAAATAGCAGATGTACAAGCGCAAAACGTGTCTTGATCGTGACACGTTGTGAGCTTGTAGATCTACTATTTTCACTATAAAGATTTTTGTTTTCATTTGTAGATTGTTTTTGGAAAAATGTTTTCGAAAATATGTGTAAAATCTTAGATTTTCCTAGATTTTTGAGATTTTTTTTGTGGGGAAATATTTCTTTTTTTACTTGCAACACATAGAAATTGATCCACGACCCAAAATTGGGTCCCACGTTGACAACAACACATCCAACCAAGGGAACAGTTCATAGGTATTGCTGTTGGCCAGCAGCTTGTCTGGGCTCTCTGACTACGTGCTTTAAAAGCATGTTTGGTGATTCCTTAGATAAGATAAGAAGGGAACCGTGTCAATAAGTACCGAGTTCACTAATGCACCTTTAGTACAATGCATGTGCCTTTCTACCGGCTGCCACAGCGTGGCTGCTATTGTTTTCACCGCGCGCGCGCGCGTGTGTGTGTGTGTGTGTGTGTGTGTGTGTGTGGGGGGGTGGGGGGGTGGGAGGGGGTGTGTGGGTGGGTGTGTGAGTCATCACTGTGTTCCTGGAGACACTTATTAGTAGCAGGAACTACCATAGCATGGCTGTTGGGCAGAAACCACGTATCTCCATATTTCACCTTTTATTTTTGTGAATTAACAAAGGCACCACACACAGTGTGCAATGTTGTATTATATTTCAGTGCCATTTGTATTTACTGTTAGTTACTATTGTTACTTTATTGCTATTTTCTGCTGTTTGGTCTTGCTGGCAGTGTAGAGGAGCTAAAACTAGAGCATTTTATACCCTTGTATATCTCGTATTAGGGGGCATGCAACCTCAATGTAGATGGGAGACCATAACGATGATGAAGATGTGGGGAAACCCAACCTCCTCAATAAAGATGTGGGGACACTCAACCTCCTCAATACTGTAGATATGGGGACACCCAGGGCCTTGTATTAGAGAGTTGCGTCACCTCGGGGGCAGAAAACAGCGCCGGTCATGTGGTTCATGTAAACTCGAAATAGTGACAAATGCTCATAGACTTCAGTGCATTCTGTAAACTTCCGGTTCAGGGCTTTGTCACTATTCGCCAATAGAAGGCTCTGTCGAAAGAAGACCGATGAAGTGAACACAGGTGACGCAATTCTCCTTATATCGCTGTGTGTGTGTGTGTGTGTGTGTGTGTGTGTGTGTGTGTGTGTGTGTGTGTGTGTGTGTGTGTGTGTGTGTGTGTGTGTGTGTGTGTGTGTGTGTGTGTGTGTGTGTGTGTGTGTGTGTGTGAGTGTTTCTTATTATTTAAGAAAGTTTGGGTATTAAAGAAAACATGTATAACAAATCAGATTTTCCTGATTTTACAGAGCTCTCAACTAGGTTTGGCCTGCTTAAAGTCCCACTTTGGGTCATTTTATCGTCTACTCAGGCTTTTGTGAGCCCCACAGACCATTTTTCAGTTGCTTGATTCAGTATTTAGATATTTGATATTAATTTGATCAGACACGCCCCCTTCCTATACAAACCCATTATAACTTCAAACTCCATTTTTAACATGTTGGATTCATCAAAAACACCCGTCCTTGGTTCTGGTGACACACCCTGCCCGCCTAATACGTGAGGTGGCCGTGTTTTGTTTTTTTTATTACTTTTTTCATTTTTTTTATTACATTTTTTTATTGCATACATTTTTTTTCATTTTCCCAAAAAAATATAAAAAATAAATGAAAAAAGTGATCGGAAAAACACGCCCCCCTCGCGTATTAGGAGAGCAGGGTGAGTCACCAGAACTAAGGACGGGTGTTTTTGATGAGTCTAACATGTTAAAAATGTTATAATGGGTTTGTATAGAGCGTGCCAACGTGTCGTTACCACGGGGGGGGGGGGGGGGGGGGGCATGGCATTGGGCAATGTTAAGTCAACCTGGTTTTTACCCCTCAAAGATGTCTGCCGCTACCAAAAGACACTTGTTGACGCCCCGTTCAGGATTTTTGGCACGCTCTATAGGAAGGGGGCATGTCTGATAAAATTAATATCAAATATCTAAATACTGAATAAGGCAACTTAAAAACGGTCTGGGGGGCTCACAAAAGCCTGAGTAGACGATAAAACGACCCAACGTTTTTTTTTGAAAGTGAAATATCCCTTTAACTTACATCAGCACTTGTTTAAGTGGCACTCTTTTATTTTTGGCTAATTAGGGACTTTGTTAAACACCAATTAGCACATTATCCTAATCCCCCCCCCCCCCCCCCCACTCCACGTACCTTGGTGCATACCAAATGGACCCGTAAGGGTCATTTACGGGTCCATGTGGTTCCATTTGTACACTCTCTGAGTTACAGTACTTTTCCCCTTGGGGTCCATTTGATTCCTAATCCTAACTATCAATAATTTAGCTGGGAAACCCCCTGGAACCACCCTCTGAAGGACCCCTGGGGGGGGGGGGGGGGGGGTGGGGGTCCGCGGAAACCACTGCTTTATAGAGTTCACTGTATAAACGTCCAGGCTGTTATAAATTATACCGTAACAGATGTTAGCAGTCAATCTGCTTACAATGTTCTTAGTGCCCTGCCCCGGGTTAGTTTGAATTCTGCGCCGACGTTTGATACGCTCTCGGAGGTGTTTTTCATGAGGAAACCGGACCCCCAACCCATGTTCAACCCGCGTAACAGCTCTATTTGGAATCTGTCTCTGTCGGGTGGAAACCTCATACGTCCAAAACTGTTACTTTTCTGGATTCAAATTCAAAATGAGCAAAAGTAGCAGATCTACAAACTCAAAACGCGGCGCGAAGCTGTGAAGCTGTAGTATGATCCAGTAGGGCGTTCCGTTCATTTATATATAAAAAAAAAAAAGTTAGAATATGGAGATAATATGGAGAAAAGTAGTCGGTATCGCTGTCACATCACAGATAGAAGGTCCTGGGTTCGATTATCGCCGGGGACGCTGTGGGCGCTGGGGGCGTGTCCTCTCCTCCGCGTCATCAGTGCCCATACCCTGGGTGGGGTTGGCGAAAGGGCCTTTCTGTGTGTAGTTTGCATGTTCTCCCCGTGTCCCCTAGGGCATGGGTTCCCAAACTTTTCAGCCCACGACCCCAAAATAAGGCGGAAATTGACTCGCGACCCCACCTAAACCTGGAGGTCATTTATACACATAAACTAAAATAAAAAAAGCATTTGTATTGTATTAAAATGGTAAAATGTACCATTTGTGATCATTTTAGATTGTATTTCATCCATTCTGTTGAATTTAAAGTAAAAAGAAAATTTTATTTTTTTATTTTTTTTATTTTTTAATGACCCAAAATTATTTCGCGACCCCACGTCAGTCTCCCGCGACCCCAAGTGGGGTTGCGACCCCTACTTTGGGAACCCCTGCCCTAGGGTAGGTACCCTCACAAAAAACATGCAATAATCCTGGTCTCTATACTACCTCCCCCTGGTCAGCCGGGGCGCCTGATGCAGGGAAAAGGAACTGGTTGGAATAACGTGTTCCTTCCACGCGCTACGTCCAACCGGGGACACTCGTAACTAAAGTTTTCAAATAATTATAGTGGAGTAAAAGTCTGATATTTGTATCCGAGATGTAGTGGAGTAGAAGTAAAAGTATTGAAAATTGGAAATACTCCAGTAAAGTAAAAATTCCTCAAAACTGTACTTAAGTACAGTACTTGAGTAAATGTACTCAGTTACTTTACACCACTGTCATCAAGACATATAAAGACATACACTACTATACAAGAGGTCATCAATACTAGGAGCAATACATATTTACAGAAAAACTGTGGGGTGGGGGGGGGTCATTTATTTTGTCAAGCTAGAAGACTTGTCTAGGTCCAGTTGCAAATTGTGGACAGGTGCTCTTTTATGGTGGTTTTGAAGGAGGATGGGGAGTCACACGTTTTGATGGCTGTTGGTAGGCAGTGCAAGTTTGTATTTAGTTGTAGTCATAGTCTTTTGATCAAATTTCATTTAGTTTTAGTCATATTTTAGTCATATGAAAGTTTTAGTCTACTTTTAGTCGACTAAATATCATAAGATTATAGTCAACTAAATCTACGATTGATTTAGTCGACTAAAATGTTCATTTTCAGAGCGCAACACCCGAGCGCAACCAAACATAAAAAGACTTGTCTTTTAGTTCTACTGGATCTCTTCTCCATCTCATCCTTCTCATCCTGTCTTAGTTTTAGTCATGATAGCTTAGTTTTTTTATTCGTTTTTATTTAGTTTTCGTCAGTGAAAATAAGGTAGTCGACAAACGTTTTTCGTCATAGTTGTAGTCAACACTGGTGGTAGAGTATTCCCTGTGTTTGTGCCGAATCTGGGGGGGGGGGATTCACCCCCAGAAGTAGGACGTTGGGGTTTCATGTGGTTGATATAACCATGTGCAAGTGTCTGTCTCTGGTTGACAGCAGTAGGGAGGAGGAGGGAGAAGGAGGAGAAGGCAGTAGTGGATAAAGTACTCAAATGTTTTACTTAAGTAAAAGTATCAATACCGCAACGTAGTAATACTCTGTTGCAAGTAAAAGTCCGGAATGAAAAATGTACTTCAGTAAAAGTACAAAAGTTTTGGTATCAAAATGTACTTAAAGTACCACAAGTAGAAAGTACTCATTGTGCAGAATGTCCCATTTCATAAGTTTTCAAATGTATAAAATGTTTACAAATCATTTGAAAATAGCAGTTCAACAAGCTCACAATACGTCGCATCGGGACGCATTGAGAGCTTGTAGATCGGCTATTTTCAAATGGCCAAAATGTATATATATAGGGCTGAAGTGGTTAATGTCTGTTTTGTAATAATAATCAAAAGTAACTAGGTAACTAAGGTTTTCAAATAATTGTAGTGGAGTAAAAGTATAATATTTGCCCCTGAGATGCAGTGGAGTAGAAGTAAAAGTACTGAAAATTGGAAATACTCCAGTGAAGTAAAAAATGCCTCAAAATTGTACTTAAGTACAGTACTTGAGTACATGTACTTAGTTACTTTACACCACTGGGAGGAGGAGGAGGAGGTGTGAGGCTTGCGGTGGCTAACTGTAGAATAAGACACCCTGCGTGGAGGAGGAGAGGAAACGGAGGCGCTGTGCGACGGCAGGAGAAAGCGATATTCTCCCCACGCAGCCACTGGGCCTCCCTGATAAATAATTTGTGGGTTTGAACGTCGGCAGCTGCATCTTAACGAGGCTACCTGTCACATGTTACACTGCTCACACAACACCGTGAGGACGCTGACCGATGGGGAGCTCACACACACACACGCACGCACGCACGCACGCACGCACGCGCGCGCGCGCGCACACACACACACACACTAGGGCTGTCACGATTACAACGTTTAAGTTGACGATTAATTGTCATACAAATAACTGTGATTAACGATGTAATTGTGTTTGTTGGCATTGAACACATAACTTCAATACACAAAGAAAATACTGACATATTTAATCATTTCTTTTTAATAGTGGAAATAGGGGAACATATACAATTGCGTTGTAGGCTTGTAGATCTGCTATTTCTACTATTTTTTGGAATGTATGGCGAATTCCATACATTGCTGGTCCACAATAACCTACCTGACCTGGCGGAGACCTGTGCTCCGAAGAGCACCTTTTCTAGTTGCTATTGTTATGTTATTGCAATTATTTTTTTGTTATTTTGTCTTGTCTTGTTTCTGCTAGAAGACCGGAACCTAAGACTTTCTATATACTTATCATTGCTGCTGCCAGGTGGAAAACCATTATGTCCAAAACCGTTCCTTTTTTAAATTATTTCAAACTAGTGAAATAGTGAATAGAGGATCTACAAGTCACATACTGTAGATCTGCTATTTATCACTGTACCTTTGTGTGACAATCTTGTATGATGAAGTAAGGATTCATTTATGAAATAAAAACTACATAAAAAGAGTACATTAAAGAGATATGGAAATGCAAGGTTTCTACCTGAAAGCAACAATACGGGATGTAACAATAAAAATGTTGAATCTGGAGCACGCCACAGCTTGCTCCAAGGACCTAGTTGGAGTTGAAGTGATTTCTGTCATTGTTATGCTTCATTTATACCTTTTTGCACCCCGCTGTCTGCATAATGAGTACTTTTACTTTTGGTACTTTAAGTGTAACGTTGATGCCAATACTTTTGTACTTTTACTCAAGTACATTTTGATTACACAGACTTTTACTTGTAACAGAGTGTATTTCTACATTGCAGTATTGATACTTTTACTTGAGTAAAACATTTGAGTACTTTTTTCCACCACTGCAACACACAGAAATGTGCAGGGAGGGTTAATTGGCATAACGACTGAATTCCGGAGGAAAAAATGAAGATAAATAAATATATCTGCTATTTTTGGAGCGCGACACCGGTTCACCACTAAGTCAAAACCATGCCTCATGGCTAGATGTGGTGTGCAGAACTCGCTCGAGTGTTTTCAAATTCTGTTTTTATGAGGTTTTTTTTATAGAAGCTGGTCCACAACAGCCTGTGTACGGCTGTGCACCAATAAGAACATAAGAAACCTTGTATCTCTGTGTATTTCGTAAATTAATGCCGGGGACCACCAGTGGTCCTTGGGGGGGGTGGGTACCAGGGGGTCAACAGCAAAATGAGTTGAGTGTCACAATCATTTTAACCACTTAGCTCTCGCTATTAAAAAATAGCAGATCGTTGTGAGGCGTTGTGAGCTTGTAGATCTGCTCTTTTCACTATTTCATTTACAAAAAAAGAGAATAAAAAAAGCAAAGATTTTGGGACATACAGGGTTTCCAAACGCCAGCGACGATATTTGGAATTATACGTCTGGGAGCGTCATTTCTGAGAATGTTGAGTGTGTGTGTGTGTGTGTGTGTGTGTGTGCGGCGGAGAGGGGGGGGGGGGGGGGGCTGCTAACCAATCAAGAGTCTCCCTGGGTGCTTGTGTGTTCACTTGGCCCGAGCAGTTGCCAAGGAAACGACTACGACTCAAGCAGTGGAGACCCAGATCAGTGTGTGTGTGTGTGTGTGTGTGTGTGTGTGTGTGTGTGTGTGTGTGTGTGTGTGTGTGTGTGTGTGTGTGTGTGTGTGTGTGTGTGTGTGTGTGTGTGTGTGTGTGTGTGTGTGTGTGTGTGTGTGTGTGTGTGTGTGTGTGTGTTGGTTGGTGGATGACCAGTTCAGTTTATACTGTTGCATCTCTTCTAACACATTCAGGAAAATATGTTCATTTAAGATACAGTACAAGCTTTTGATTTCGTCGCTGTCGGGCAGACATCTCTAAATCTCCCTTGCTTTAACTTTTCGTGTTTTTTTTTTTTGTAACGCCCTACTTGATCATACTACAGCATCACACACACAAGCATCAAAAGTAGCAGATCTACAAGCTCGAAACGCGACGCGTTTCGAGCTTGTAGATCTGCTACTTTTGCTATTTTTGAATTTTAATCCTGAAAAGTCACAGTTTTGGACATGTGAGGTTTCCACCCGACAGAGACGATTTCATTTGTAACATCTCACATACACACAGACATTTATTTTTATATACAATTACTTTCAGCAATAACGACAATACATAATTAACCACTTCCACCCAATATATGCTTCGTTGACCTCGAGTCCCCCAGGGGTCTATGCAAGGCCCCTTCCAATTATCTTTGCCGAAAATAGCCGATCTACAAGGTCTTGTAGTTCGGCGTATTATGTTCGCCACCAGAATAGGGACGCTAGTTTTTGTGTTTGTAGTAAAAATGGGACCCGTAAGAGTTATTTACGCTGCGAAAACGCGTAAATTATGCTTTCACATGCTGGTATACGAATCTAAAGTGGATTTGGCCTTTGTGCTTCTTCTCAGAACGTTGGGTGGAAGGATATCCAGGTTTTGTGAACCCTCCTCCAGGTTGTTTTGCTCATAGGCTCTATGCACAGCAGCCATATTATCGCTTCCTTCACAGGTGTTACCAGTGATACTAATGAAGGCTCTGTTCCATTTAGTGTAGCACAGTAGTTCTCAGATTTTTGAATTTCAGATTTCCACGACCCCCATAACTCTGAGAGTGTACAAATGTTTGTACACTCTCAGAGTTACACACCCGCAAAGGGCCATTTGGGAGTGTTTCCAGTGGGCCAACATGCACAAAGCCTGGTAAACCCTCCCTCCGGAAATCTCATTTCCATTTGATTTCAGAAAGGAGTCTGGTCTGAAACGCCTTTCTCCAATAATCGCTCTGCTCGCCGAGCCGACGAGCCTATCAGCGTCGTCGCTCATTGTTCTGTGATTGACAGCGACAGTTGGCCAATCAGGTGGCGAGTTCGAGTGAGCCCGAATGAACCCGAGTGCAGCCTGAGAGCCGCCGAAAAAAGACGAACGTCAGCCATTGTTGTTTGTGCGAGTGCCTTCACTTCTTACTTTCAGTTTTATAACGCTTTCAAACTTCTTTTTTGAGGCACGGAATTTACTTATAAGATATCGTTTGGATAGAATTTAGTTGTTTAACTTCATATATGTGGTCAATTAATCATGACAGAGCCTATTTAAAAATATAAATTTAGAGAACCGGCAGGGGCGGGGAGTGACACGCATGTATCCCAATAAGGCAACCTATTTTCGGCATTGCCGTCCCAAAAGTCCCGTTGCGTCACATAGTCTGGAGCTCGTCAAAATGAACTGCTCATTGGCTGAAGGGGAAAACGATCATTGGTTGAAGGGGTTGTCGGTCAACGGTATTACTCCCGCCCAACTCCAGCCCACAGCGATTATTGCAGAAAGGCGTTTCAGACCAGACTCCTTTCTGAAATCAAATGGAAATGAGATTTCCGGAGGGAGGGTTAACCAGGCTAACATGCACAATATCAGCACCCTGACTCTGTCTGACCAGAATGGAACAGAGCCTTCATTAGTATCATTGGTAACACCTGTGAATGTCTTACAATATGGCTGCTGTGCATAGGGCCTATTGGCTGCAGGGCTGGCTTAACCCATTTAGACCTGAGGACGATTCTAAAAACGCCTTCTAAATCCTGACCTAAGTTTTCTGAAAAACTTGCTATATACTGTACATAATAAGCAAGAAGAACCACAAAAGGTGTTCCCGTCTTGAAAGGTATAGTTACAAATAGGGGTTCCCGCCTCAAAATGTTTTCCTCCCTCCCCCTCTGGTGACATATTGGACAGGTCCTAATGAAACATGCTGATTGTAAAGAGAGGTCATTCGAGTGGAGGTGAGGGGTGGCGTGTGTGTGTGTGTGTGTGTGTGTGTGTGTGTGTGTGTGTGTGTGTGTGTGTGTGTGTGTGTGTGTGTGTGTGTGTGTGTGTGTGTGTGTGTGTGTATGTGCGTGTGCGTGTGCGCGCGTGCGTGCGTGCGCACTTGTATTGCTGTATAGCACTTGTATTGCTATACAAGTGAAGTATTCTGGTTACAACACATTTGAGAGATTCATAGGTTTAGAATAAAGGAAACATATTCAGGTTAGGGTTGGAGCGAGAATTAGACATTTAGAGGTTAGGTTTTAGGGAAAATAGCCGTTTGTAGAACTGTCATTTTTCCCCCCCAGTTATTTTCAGCTATTTTCAATGCTGTCCTGCAATTGTTATGTCCTCGCAAGTATAGTAACATAAACCTGTGTGTGTGTGTGTGTGTGTGTGTGTGTGTGTGTGTGTGTGTGGGGGGGGGGTCACGGAAGCTTACATGTGGTCAGCTTAGCTTTGATGCTGCTTTGTTTGTCTTCTTTCTGCTCGGAAATTGTGTTTGGAGTTTGGCTTAAGGGCCACTTCACCCACATTTCAGACCTTATCTTCATATATAATTGGTCCTCCTCACTAATGCTCATTATAAGATGTGTCTGCCTACTCACTCTGTCTCAGATGTGGGCCTGTGGACAGTTCAAACGTTGTACGTTGAATAGTGTCGCTATTTGACGTGTCGCATCACGACATATAAGTGAGAAAACTGATGTTAAACCCTCTTAAACCCTATGTGCTCATGGGTTCATATTTGGTCCCCTACTTTTCCCCCCTCTATACCAAATGTCTTTGGTTTTTGGGGGGTTTTGCATAGTGTTCCCTGATTTTGCTTAGCATGCTGCTTAGCTAAATTTAGGGAACATAAGCCATTAAGACCCGGGAAGCATCTGTGTCGTTTTAGATTTATTTGGCATTGCACCGAGTGCCGCGATATGAGCTTGTATATCTGCTATTTTTTGATAGCCAAAAAATCTTAAAATGACACAGACGCGTTCCCGGTCTTAATGGATTAAGAGCGGAGCCATTAACGTCAAGTTTAACTGTAGTCCATGTGTTACATCTACTTATGAGTGTTCCTGACTGACATGAATCTGTTTTGGTTTTTGCATTGGAGCGTACTGGAGCTTTATTTAGTGAGAATTTGCTGTAGATGTTTACAGTGGAATACTCTGATGCCATGTGGGCTCGATCTTTGATAATTCCAAAATCTGCCAGGATTGTTTGTGGAGGACAGCTGGGTACATAGTTTGGTGTCAATTGCGCAACAAATGTGGTTGGAGATGGATTTGATTAGTTTGACAAAAAGAGACCAGCTCAACGCATACAGTATCATCGCAAAAAACTGTTTATAAGACATTTGTAGAATCCCCCCAGAAGCAAAGATTTGAGTTACAAATGTTCGCTTAAAAACAAATAATCAACGATTTGCACATACTGTATGTTCACGATTCTTCAAAAAATAGCAGATCTACAAGCTCATAGTGCGGCCATACCAGTTGACGAAGTTTGTCATAGGATTTGAATTATTATGCAAAGTTGTGTTTATTTTCATGGATGGGAATTAAGGCAGATTTTCCTGATTGGAAGAAAGAAGAATCAGGAATATTAAGAGGGACTGGCTATCCTGATCCTAGTCCCTGAATAACTAGTCTTTTTGATTGATTGATTGATTGATTGATTGATTGATTGAATACTTTATTAACAAGTCTGTTAACAGTACAGTAGTACAATCAAAGGGGGCTTCTTTCCAATGTGGTCCATTGTACTCAATTCATCAATAGATATTGATACATACAATATAACACACATTGGTAGAAAACTCAGCAGCATCAAAAGGTATATGTTTGTTCTGCTAAGCCCAGTTGTATTTTAAGGTCAGCCATTCCTTTAGTTTAGTCCATATCTTAATCTGTTTTTGGTCATAGCATTCCACAGTCACGCCCAGCCAAGCTGCCCACACCCTAATTATCTCCAAATCCCCCTCCTCAATAATTATAAATGTCATCTTCGGTCTTTTTGGGTGTTGTCTGGGTTGGATTTTAGGGGGGGGGTTGTTGGATGATTTTCCTCTGGTGTTGAAATCCCCCCCCCCCCCCCACATATGTTTTTATGTCAGTGGGCATATCGTCGCTGTCAGGCAGAAACCTCCTGTCTCCAGATTTAAACTTTTTGCGTTTTCTCGTAAATGAACGCCCTCCACTTCAGTGCTTTTCAACCTTTTTCATGCCAAGGACCCCTAAATTGATATACGTTTGGCCGCGGACCCCCATCTGAAAATGTTTTGTGCCATGGGGACCCCCAGAAGCAAAGATATCAGTTCATTTTCGCTTTAAAAAATATAAATATTCAAAGATATGCACACTTTTTCAAGGTTTTTCAAAAATAGCAGATCTACAAGCTCATAGCGCCGCACTCGGTGCCGCGCTATGAGCTTGTCTTATCTGCTATTTTTGAATAGCCAAAGCTAAATGGTTAAAAATGACGCTATGTTAACTCATTTCTCTGGGGACCCCCTGGTACTCCCTCAAGGACCACTGGTGGTCCCTGGACCACTGGTTGAAAACCACTGCTCCACTTGATCCACGAGCTCGAAACGCGGCTATTTTCAAAAGATTTTGTATACATTTGAAAACTTGTGAAAGACAAAATGAGTACATTTACTCTTGTACTTAAAGTACATTTTCATACCAATACTTTTGCACTTTTACTCAAGTACATTTTTAGTACTTCTACATTGCGGTATTGATACTTTTACTTAAGTAAAACTCTTTGAGTACTTTATACCGCCGCTGTGGCATAGTGGAAAACTGCTCGGCTATAACAGTCCTGTCTCGTTGTGTACACTGTGGTTTTAGAGGAGGACCAGACCAGACCACCAGGCAGACTGTGGAGGGGGAGCAGGGTGGGGAGGGGGAGCAGGGTGAGGAGGGTGGGTTTCTTTATCTGACACCCTGGTTCTGCTCATTTCAGATAAGACCACAGGGCAGGCAGAACTGTGCTGTGTGTGCTGTGTGTGCTGCGTGTGCGTGTGTGTGTGTGTGTGTGTGTGTGTGTGTGTGTGTGTGTGTGTGTGTGTGTGTGTGTGTGTGTGTGTGTGTGTGTGTGTGTGTGTGTGTGTGTGCGTGCGTGCGTGCGTGCGTGCGTGCGTGCGTGCGTGCGTGCGTGCGTGCGCGTGCTCAGGCTGTGTACACAAAGCCCAACACCGCTGCCTGGCACCACACACACACGCACACACACCCCCCCACACACACACACGCACACACACACACAGTAAATGGCAGAGACTTATAGACGCATTTCCAGACAACGTCACACTGATAAGAACCAGTAGGCAGGGACCAAAAGAACCCGACCTGCTCTTTAGATGCAATGTAAAAGCGGTGACTGTAAAAATGCATCCCATCAAACTTTCAGATGCTGTTTTCTCCTCCCAGTGTGGAGGAAGAAGGTTTAGGATGGATGTTTACTGTGATCTCTGCCTCTGGAAATCTATACCTTGGTTTATGTTGTGTGTAAACCATTATAGTGATTCTCAAAGCTGTTGTTCCCCAAAACCTCACCTCCAGTCGCCGAGGGAGCGCTCTATGATCGCGGCACCAGAGCCTGCTTGATCACACAGCTGTATCCCCCCAAACCTCTTTTATGCTCCGCCGTGCGAAGGTGTTGTGCGCAGAGAACGGCCCGAGAACGGCAGACCTCCAGGCTCACAACGGTCGCATCCACGATACGATGTGAGCTTATATTTCAGCTGTTCTATAGGCTCTATGCACAGCAGCCATATTGGAAATAAATTGGGCCTCTTCTTACTTCCTTCACAGGTGTTACCAATGATACTAATGAAGGCTCTGTTCCATTCACTAGAAACACTCCATTTTGGTTCCCAAATGGCCCCTTATGGTGGGTGTGTAACTCTGAGAGTGTACAAATGGAACCAAATGGACCCGTGTACAAATGGAACCAAATGGACCCGTAAGGGTCCATTTGGTTCCATTTGTACACTCTCAGAGTTATGGGGGTCCTTGAAAATAAGACAACCACTATGCCACACTAAATGGAACAGAGCCTTAATTAGTGTCATTGGTAACACCTGTGAAGGAATTAAGGAAGGGGCCCAATTCATTCCCAATATGGCTGCTGTGCATAGAGCCTATTGCGCGCAATACAGTTGCGGGGTGAAGTATATACGTCTCGCTAGGGAGAGCCTCACCAGCCTACACACAAGAGGAGGTTGAAGTTAACTGAAACCAGCGCTCCCCAAAACAACCGGTTTGGGGATCTGTTGGGAATTGATTACATGAAACCGGCACCCGCATGTGCAGTCCCAATGTTTTGTAAACAAACAAATCCGTCTATAGACCGGAGGGAGCGGAGAGAGGAGGAACCCTATTAATCGAGAGAAGTCAGAAATAGACAGAGCACAATGCAGAGATATCTTTTATTTTCTCCTTCTTTTGTGAGCGAAAAAAGAAAGGAGCAATCTATCAAAAAAGGGACACGTCGTCCACTGGCACTCAAAAGAAAGGATCAGCCAACTAGAGCCCGAACCATGGCACATTTTTGACTCTGATTTTGGATTACCGATGTTTTGACCGATATTTTCTTAACCCACTAAGACCTGAAGCCGATTCGACAAATGTCATC
The DNA here is from genome assembly GCF_963454915.1 of Gymnoscopelus microlampas. NCBI lineage: Eukaryota > Metazoa > Chordata > Actinopteri > Myctophiformes > Myctophidae > Gymnoscopelus > Gymnoscopelus microlampas. The sequence goes on along the minus strand of NC_139947.1, from coordinate 8,020,496 downwards.
TAAATCCCAACAGTTAAAAAAAAAAAAAACGTATGTTGCTGTATCGGTGGTTCTCAAACCATTTCATGTCAAGGACCCCCCATCTCAAAATATGTTGTTCCAAGCAAAGATTTGAGTTAAAAATGTTTAAAAGAATATGTATATTCAAAGATTTGCACAAATAGCAGATCTACAAGCTTGTAGCGCGGCACTCGGTGCTGTGCTATGAGCTTGTATATCTGCTATTTTTGAATAGCCAAAGTGTAAAATAATGCTTTTTAGCTCAAATCTAAAAATGACACAGATGCGTCCCCGGTCTTAATGGGTTAAGAAAAATCAGTCATTGTTCCCCGCATGGAAAATGGCTTATAATTTCTACCGCGACTCGCTTCCCACTGTTTCCTGTACTGTCCTAAACTAAATCCAAGCTTTTTTCCCTTAGATTAGGAACAAGCTACTAGAGCCCTGAACCATGGCAGGCCAACATTCGTGTCAGATCCTGTGTCTAGGTGAGACATGACCTTTGACACCATCTAAAAAATGTCTCAATTAGAAGAGCAGGGAGACAAAATACATCCACACCAATTGTAGTAAGTTATATTGTATGAACCCCATTCAAACCAGGAAAGCATCTGTGTCGTTTTAGATTTCTTTGACTATTCAAAAATAGCAGGTATACAAGCTCGCAGCTTCTAGATCTGCTGTTTTTGAAAAATCGTGAACATTTGTAACTCAAATCTTTGCTTTTCTGGGGGTCTTAATGGGTCTAACCCTTTAACCCATTAAGACCTGGAACGCATCTGTGTCATTTTTGATTTGAGCTAAAAAGCATTATTTTATACTTTGGCTATTCAAAAATAGCAGATATACAAGCTCATAGCGCGGCACCGAGTGCCGCGCTATGAGCTTGTAGATCTGCTATTTTTGAAAAATCAAGAAAATGTGTGCAAATTAATATATTTACTGTATATTATTTTCAATCGAACATTTTTTACTCAAATCTTTGCTTCTGGGGGGTCCCTGGAACAAAATATTTTGAGATCGGGGGTCGGCGGCCAAATACATATCATTTTGGGGGTCCTTGACATGAAAAGGTTTGAGAACCACCGATATAGAACCTTTAGAAGACATAAGTAAGAATCGGCCTCGGGTCTTAATGGTAAAGACCCAAGGCCGATTCTACAAAATGTCTTCTAAATCCTAATCCTATAGCAACATATATATATATATATATATATTTTTTTTTAAACTTATGTTGCTATAATATCAGTGGTTCTCAAACTTTTCCATGTCAAGGACCACCCAAAATTATATGTATTTGGCCGCGGACCCCATCTCAAAATATTTTGTTCTAGCGACCCCCTATAGAGGCAAAGATTTGAGTTACAAATGTTTGTTCTAAAAATATATATTCAAACAAAGATTTGCACACATTTTCTAAATGTTTCAAAAATAGCAGATCTACATGCTGTGCCGCGCTATGAGCTTGTATATAGGCTATTTTTGAATAGCCAACGCTAAAATCTAAAATGACACAGATGCGTTCTCGGATTGAATGGATTAACATACTCTACCATACAGATTGGACACAATTACATTTTATTCTTAACCCATTGAGACCTGAAGCCGATTCTACGTCTCCTAAATCCCAACAGTTTTCTGAAAAACGTATGTTTCTATATCAGTGGTGCTCAATCTTTTTCATGTCAAGGACCCCCAAAATGATATGTATTTGGCCGCGGACCCCCATCAGAATATTTTGTTCCAGGGACCCCCCCAGAATCAAAGATTTGAGTTAAAAATGTTCGCTTTAAAAATATATATATTCAGAAGATTTGCACACATTTTCACGAATTTTCAAAAATAGCAGATATACAAGCTCGTAGCGCGGCACTCAGTGCCGCGCTATGAGCTTGTATATCTGCTATTTTTGAATAGCCCAAAGTGTAAAATAATGCTTTTTAGCTCAAATCTAAAAATAAAACACAGTTCCAGGTCTTAATGGGTCAAAAAAAAGTGGCATAGTGCTGTTTCAAGCAAACTTCAATATATGACAAAAACACTTTAATCATACAGTACAATGAACAAGCAAGCAAGTAAATGTGAAATACATGTGAACGTCATTTTAATGAACCACTTAGGCCCTATTCCAAAACAAAGCCTGTTAGAGTTGTAGATCTTCTATTTGTGAAATGTTTTGAAAACTAACACATTGGCTGCATAATTGCTTATAATGTTGTTAGAGTCAAATAACGACCGATCTATATCAGTCTGACCCTGGGACCACAAACCTACACGAGTGACCCTTGTTCCGTTTGTGTCACCCCGAGCAAAGAAGTTGTCAGTGTGTTTAACCCATTGATACCTGGAACGCATCTGTGTCACTTTAGATTTCTTTGGCTATTCAAAAATAGCAGATATACAAGCTCATAGCGCGGCACCGAGTGCCGCGCTACGAGCTTGTAGATCTGCTATTTTTGAAAAAATCTTGGAAATTTTTTTTTTTAGATTTTTTTCAAAATGTTTCAAAATTTCAAAACTTTCAAAAAAACTCAGGTCTTAAAGGGTTAAGGTACCAGAGTGTGTGTTTTATAGAAGGCCTGATCCAACGCAGATGTTCTAAGGAGTTCCAGATGCTTTTCAAAGGCCCAGTGCACTCTCCCTGGCCTCGTTTCAACAACAATATCCCATCAGTCATTGTTCCCCGCAGGGAAAATGGCTTATAATTTCACCGTGACCCGCTCCCCACTGTTTCCTGTACCGTCCTAAGCTAAATCCAAGCGTTCTTTTCTTTTTTCTCCCCTCTCATCAGCGATGGTCTATTACTGGTGTATTGAAATGACCGCTATGGTCCATAACTCACACAATGTCTTATTTGTGCACCGTGGTGGAGAGTAACTACGTACATTTAGTCTAGTACTCAGTGGTGTAAAGTAGCTAAGTACATTTACTCAAGTACTGTTCTTACTGTAAGTACACTTTTGAGGTGCTTTTACTTTACTGGAGTATTTCCAGTTGTCTATACTTTTACTTCTACTCAACTACATCTCAGAGGCAAATGTTGTACTTTTACTCCACTACAATTATTTGAAAAATGTAGTTACTTTTCAGATATACATTATTAGATTATGAAACATACATTAACCACTTTAGCCCTATTTTATACCCAGGCTATTTGACAATAGCCGATCTACAAGCTCAAAACGCGTCGCATCGCGATGTGTTGTGAGCTTGTAGATCTGCTATTTTCAAACATTTTAGTACTTTTACTTTTGGTACTTTAAGTACATTTTGATACCAATACTTTTGTACTTTTACTCAAGTAAATTTTGAATTCCGGTCTTAAACTCGTAACAGAGTACTTCTACATTGCAGTATTGATACTTTTACTTAAGTAAAACATTTGAGTACTTTTTCCACCACTGACAGTGCTCAAGTACAGTTCTGAGGTACCCAGTGAGCCATAGTCGGCTATTAGACCTCCGTCTAAAACCTCCGTCTATATATAGACGTAATTTCAGCGGCTATAATATAGACGGTCTATATATAGGCGCTTAAAAAACAGCTAATCAACGTCTAGGCTAAGAATAGACGTTGAAAAAACGTTCACTTTTAGACCAGTTATAACCTGGTTTTAGCCTAGCCGGCCGCTAGACGTATTTTAGACATCTAAAAGCCCATAAATGCGTAATATACTTGAGTATTATACTTCTACTCCACTAGCGGAGACGTATTAGACTGAAGGGAGCAGAGAGGAGGAGGAGGGGGAAAAAATGAATTGAGAGAAGTCAGAAATAAACAGAGCCCAATGCAGAGACATCTTTTATTTTCTCCTTCTGTTGTGAGCAAAAAAAAGAAAGGAGCCACCTCTCAACAAAGGGACACGTCGTCCACTGGCACTCAAAAGAAAGGATCAGCCAACTAGACCCCGAACCATGGCACATTTTTGACTCCGATACCGATTTTTGGGAATACCGATTAATTACTAACGCCGATGTATTGACCGATATTTTCTTTTACGCAAACAAATATCCCATCAGGTCATTGTTCCCCGCGTGGAAAATGGCTTATAATTTCACTGACTGATTCCATTTGACTCCCTTCCCACTGTTTCCTGTACTGTCCTAACCCATTCAATCCGGGAACGCATCTGTGTCATTTGAGATTTTAGCTGATATACTGTAGCAGATATACAAGCTCATATAGCGTAATGCTCCAAAAACCTTTCAGATTTGGACGTGGTAGGTAGGTAGGTAGGTAGGTAGGGTTTGTTCTAAGTACAACAGAGCTATACAGAGATCAAATACAGAATGAACCAACTGCACCAAATCTCTTTACCGAAAATAGCTATAATGTTCGCCGGCAAAATATGGGCTCGCTAGGGTTCCATGTGGTTAAAGCCTTTATTTATACTTTGCGGTGTACGACCGCATAAAAGCGATCGGAAATTGGTTATTTCCGTACGGCGACGTTTTCAGATCAGCGATTACAGGCTTACCACACACACAGAGACCTCAGGGTGTGTGTGCCAGACGTGTCCCGTATCTCTTACACCAGAGGTTCTGAACCAGTGGTCCGGGAACCACCAGTGGTCCTTCGGGGGGTTCCAGGTGGTCCCCAGCTAAATGATGGAGAGTTTGTAACCAAATGGACCCTTATTAGATCTTGAGAGTGTAAAATGAAACCAAATGGACCCTTACGGGTCCATTTGGTTTCATTTTACGCTCTCAAGAGTTAAACTATTGTTAAACATCTGAAGAATTGTTATTTTGACCAAAGTTTGCCTGTTATCTCTCCTATGGTACCAACATCAATACAGCATGGAATAGGCTCTATGCACAGCAGCCATATTGTAAGACATTCACAGGTGTTACCAATGATACTAATGAAGGCTCTGTTCCATTCTGGTCAGACGGAGTCAGGGTGCTGATATTGTGCATGTTGGCTGACTGGAAACACTCCCAAATGGCCGTTTACGGGTACGGGTCCATTTGGTTCCATTTGTACACTCTCAGAGTTATGGGGGTCGTGAAAATCTGAAATTCAAAAATCTGAGAACTACTGTGCTACACTAAATGGAACAGAGCCTTCATTAGTATCACTGGTAACACCTGTGAAGGAAGCGATAATATGGCTGCTGTGCATAGAGCCTATTGTGGACAAAATCATATCCAACGATATCAAATGATTCTAAGTTTTGGGTCTGAGAGGCTAAATCTCATCAAACGGTGGTTCCGTCGCGCACATGCCGAATAAATAATGGGCCTTGATATGAAAAGGGTTGAAAACCACTGTCTTAAACAAACACCCCTCCCTGCCACCTCTCCTCTCGTTTCTGCTCTGCCTGCACCCACCCTGAACCTTGGCAGGGGACCGTCGGCCGGCCCGGCCGGCCTTTGGAGGGAGACTGTGGAATGTGTGTGATAGCCGCTAAGTGGGAACGATAGCCTGTCCCTGACAGCTCTCACAGTAGTGGGGCAAGTAACCGAGTACATTTACCCGAGTACCGTGCTTAAAGGACAACTTTGTTTTTTTACAACCACGGTTTATATTTTAGCTTGTAATTAAAGTAAATAAAAGGTGAGTGTTATTTTTTTTTCATTTACTGCTTTCTATAGTTTTAGCAATTTTCACGATCTTTTTTTACAGTGGGCGGGGGCATTCTGTCCGGTGGCTAAATGTCTTTTTTACACAATAAAAAAGGTCCTGTGGTCTTTGATGGCCAGATGTGAGTTATTGGGTGCTAGAAGAGCTACTATAAATAATAATAAAGAAAATGCTGGGTTATTGTGTAAAATAATACATATTTAGCCACCGGACAGAATGCCCTCCCACTGTAAAAAAGATGGCGAAAATTGCTAAAACTATAGAAAGCAGTACATTTAAAAAATGTAACACTCATCTTTTATTACTTTAATTACAAGCTAAAACATAAACCTTGGTTGTAAAAAAACAAAGTTGTCCTTTCAGTTCATAATGTAATGAGTATCTGTGGTTGAGCATTTGCAATTTTTTGTTTACTTGATGACTTTCACTACATTTCAAAGACAAATATTATACTTTTGAGCCTGAAACTGAAAAAAGTAAATTATCGATTACCTATTTCAAATATAGTGAAAATAGGGGATCTACAATGCGACACGTTGTAGATCCACTTCGTGCTGTGTTTTGAGCTTGTAGATCTGCTACTTTACCTAATTTACGAAAAAACACAAAAAGTTTGAATATGGAGATTAAAGGTTTCTGCCCGACAGCTGGCTCCCACACAGTGGTGTAAAGTAACTAAGTACATGTACTCAAGTACTTAAGTACATTTTTGAGGTACTTTTACTTTACTTGAGTATTTCCAATTGTCAATACTTTTACGTCTACATCTCAGAGGAAGGAAAATATTGTACTTTTACTCCACTACAATTATTTGAAAACTTTAGTTAATAGTTAATTTGTAGATTTGAATTATTATTATAAAACATACATTTACCACTTGTCAGCCCTATTTAAACTTTGGCCATTTGAAAATAGCAGATCTACAAGATCACAACGTGTCGCATAAATCTGCCATTTTCAAAAGATTTGAATAAATTGTATACATACAGTGTGATACCTTGTGAAACGGGACATTCTGCATAATGAGTACTTTTACTTTTGGTTCTTCATTTTGATGCCAATACTTTAGTACTTTTACTCAAGTACATTTTTATCACCAGACTTTTACTTGTAACAGAGTATTTCTACATTGCAGTATTGCTACTTTTACAAGACCTGGAACGCATCTGTGTCACTTTAGATTTCTTTGGCTATTTTTGAAAAATCTTGATTTTTTTTTTCAAAAAACTGTTAGGATTTAGATTTCTTTTAAGAATCGCCTCAGGTCTTAATGGGTTAAAAAGAGCACTGCTCCCACTGGGTGTGACCGTGCCGGGCCATGTGGCGCTCAACCACAAGAGACTCTCTCTCTCTCTCTCTCACCATGGAGCCTCGAACGCCCAAGACAACCACATACAGGGAGGCACGCCCTCCACAAAGCAAAAATCATGTCATCATCATTTATATATGAAACCGTGGTACATGTTATCATTATTATATCATTATGATTATCCTTATATTATTGTGGAATTACTCCAGGGATTTCAGAATGAACTCACAGTATACTGTGTATCGTTGTTGTCGGGCAGAAACCTACATATTTTTCATAAATTAAAGGGATAGCATGGAGACTTGAATTGAATGCCTGTTATCTCTCCTATGGTACCAACATCAATACAGCATGGAATAGGCTCTATGCACAGCAGCCATATTGTAACACATTCACAGGTGTTACCAATGATACTAATGAAGGCTCTGTTCCATTCTGGTCAGACGGAGTCAGGGTGACTCTTTGTGTCTCCTACCGGAACCTTATTATTGGCTTAGGAATGCGACTAAAACGAAACAAAATCCATGAAATCAAGTCTCCATGGGGTGACTAATCCATAAAAAAAAGTCATTTTGTGGGTGAACTATCCCTTTAACGGCCTATTTGATCATACTACAGCGTCACACAAAAAACATCAAAAGTAGCAGATCCACAAGCTCGAAACGTTTTGAACTTGTAGATCTGCTACTTTTGATGTTTTTGAATTTGAATCCTGAAAAGTAACAGTTTTGGACATACTGTAAGAGGTTTCCACCTGACAGAGATGAGATTCGAAGGAACATTCATAATTAAGGCTGGAAAATGAAGTAACGGCATTTTGGGGAAAGTAAAACGTATTTAATCACTTTCCCTCACTTTCACTTTTCGTCCCTATTTCAGGCATTATCGTCTATAGGCGAAAATCCCAAAAGTTTCCAAAAATAGCAGAGCTTCAAGCTCAAAACACGACATGTTGTGACCTTGTTGATCAGCTATTTTCGTCCGTTTAAGTATTTTATAAGTGTCATTAATGTTGAAGTTTCCTTCGTTTTCAAAGGATTTAAACTACAAAAATTTATACAAAATAATGAGAAACACCAACATTTTTGGCGTTGACGCTTCAAAGTTCATTTCCATCTTAGCGGTGTGAACTTTGACCTTTATCAGACTAGTATCCATTCCAGGACTTTGGATAAACGAGGCAGGAAGATCGTCACTGCAGGTGTGAGCTGAAGTGTTATGATGTTCCTTGACACTCTGGCGTTACACACACACTTACTGTACACACACACACACACACACACACACACACACACACACACACACACACACACACACACACACACACACACACACACACACACACACACACACACACACACACATTTGTATTACTATACTTTTGAGGACATGGATGTAGTCTTTCGATTTGTATTCATTTTAACGTTACCACTAAAGCTGAAAATAGCAGATCTACAAACTCACTGAGAGCTAACGGTGCGTGTGACACCGGTGTGCAAATCAGGCATAACTCTAAGCCAAACCCCTACACCGATTGCCGCGCTATGACCTTGTAGATCTGCTATTTTTGAAAAATCGTGACTTTTTTTTTCCCATATTTTCTTCATATTTTTTTTTATGATTTTTAAAATGTTTAGAAGCGGCCTCAGGACTTAATGGGTTTAATTAAACCAGGAAAATTGCCCTCACAACCATGTGGTATTATTCGGTCCTCACAAGTATAGTGATACAAGTACACGCACGCGCACGAGCACACACACACACACACACACACACACACACACACACACACGCACACACGCACGCACACACCAGGGTGTGAACAACGTGTCGGCGTTAGGTGTTGGCCGGTTGAATGGTTAAGTGGAAAGGAGAGAGAGAAGCAGGGTTGAGGTCAACCTGCATGCTGTTTTAAGATGCAGGGGAACAGAGACACAGATGACCTGCAGCTCTGTAACACCACCTTAACACTCGATAGATTACAGGCTCATATGTCACGAGTACAAAACGGAAACCATGCAGCCAATCAGAATCAAGGAATGGGACTAGCCGTTTTAGAAACTGTGGTAAGGTACTGGTTGACAGGTGGTACTGTCTGAAAGTCAAAGTTCTATAGGCTCTATGCACAGCAGCCATATTATCACTTCCTTCACAGGTGTTACCAATGATACTAATGAAGGCTCTGTTCCATTTAGTCTAGCACAGTGGTTTCCTCGACCCCCATAACTCTGAGAGTGTACAAATGGAACCAAATGGACCCTTACGGGTCCATTTGGTTCCATTTGTACACTCTCAGAGTTACACACCTGTAAGGCGCCATTTGGAAGCCCATGAGGGTCCCTGGACCCCAACTTTAGACCCACTGGTGTAGCAGAGTGTTTCCAGTGAGCCAACATGACTCTGTTTGACCAGAATGGAACAGAGCCTTCATTAGTATCATTGGTAACACCTGTGAATGTCTTCATAATATGGCTGCTGTGAATAGTGCCTATATCTCTCCTGAATAACAGCGTGTGCTCCATTAGTGATCAGTGAGTGGTAGATGTCGGATGTCAGCAGTTGCACATCGAAGTTACAGAGTGCAACATCTGGGTGATACTGATAGAAATCTAATATTATTTAGCATTTTGTTAGCACTACGCCCTCTCAGCCATGATGAGATACAAGGTAAACTGAGACCTCTTGTGGCTATAGGCTCTATTCACAGCAGCCATATTATGAAGACATTCCAGGAAACACCTAACTGGAAACGCTCTGCTACACCAGTGGGTCTAAAGTTGGGGTCCAGGGACCCTCATGGGCTTCCAAATGGCCCCTTACAGGTGTGTAACGGGTCCATTTGGTTCCATTTGTACACTCTCAGAGTTATGGGGGTCATGGAAACCACTGTGCTACACTAAATGGAACAGAGCCTTCATTAGTATCATTGTTGGTAACACCTGTGAAGGAAGTGATAATATGGCTGCTGTGCATAGAGCCTATTGCTTCATTATATCGTCTCTGTCGGGTGGAAACCTTGTATGTCCAAAACTGTTGCACCGTGCTTCGAGCTTGTGGATCTCCTACTTTTCATGCTGTTGCGTGACGCTTTAGTATGATCAAGTAGGCCTTTAATTTACGGAAAAACACAAAAATGGACATAAGAGGTTTCTGCGCGACAGTGACAATATACTGTATGTCTCAATAGAACAGCAGATAGACTACAACCACTACAGTTGTACATACTCTTTTGTTGTTTTTTCGCTGAAAAAAAAGTTACATAGTGTGTTAAGAACAGAGACAAACTCACAGAGCCAGAGATTCAACAGAACAAATCCTGTTCATTTTTTTTCTTCCCAGAGGCTTTCTCACCTCAACGTCACATACTGTATATATGAATTCTCACCTGAAATATTATATATATGTCTAGTTAAAGGATATGATATATTACATTTGTGTAAAATATACATTTGTCCCCGTTTTCCCCCTTGTTTCAAGTCGTCATGAAGAACACTCTCTCTGCTGAAACAAGGCCCATTGAAAAGGTCTCCTATGGCCTTAAAAGTCCATGTTTATAGACCGGGCTGTCAGGGCCGCTAGACTTCCTGCTAAAGTAAATGGCCACTGTGCTAAATCCATTATAAAGCAGGAGAAATTATAAA
>NC_139947.1:7989960-8007460 GCF_963454915.1 Gymnoscopelus microlampas | reverse complement strand
GGGTCGTGGAAATCTGAAATTCAAAAATCTGAGAACTACTGTGCTACACTAAATGGAACAGAGCCTTCATTAGTATCACTGGTAACACCTGTGAAGGAAGTGATAATATGGCTGCTGTGCATAGAGCCTATCCTAGACCACTAATTTTGAAGTAAAAAAAACACAAAAAGCAGTCCTTTTAGTATGAGGTGTGTATGATGACATGTAGTGTGATGCTGGTGGGTGGATGAGACGCATAATGTAGTTCATGATTGGGGTGTGGGAAAGAATCGATACGAATAGCGATTCTCATGTTGGACGATTCAGAATCGATTATTTATTTATTTTTATTTAAAAAAATATATATATATATTTTTTTTATAGTATTTTTGTGTAATGACATTTTTGAGAAGTGGCAAGTTCCGGGCTGAATCGATTCTGAATCGGGGGAAAAAAAATGTAATCGAGAATCGTTTGTTTTGAAAAAATCGGAATCGTGACCCAATAGGCTCTATTCACAGCAGCCATATTATCACTTCCTTCACAGGTGTTACCAATGATACTAATGAAGGCTCTGTTCCATTCTGGTCAAACAGAGTCAGGGTGCTGATATTGTGCATGTTGGCCCACTGGAAACACCAGTGGGTCTACAGTTGGGGTCCAGGGACCCTCATGGGCTTCCAAATGGCCCCTTACAGGTGTGTAACTCTGAGAGTGTACAAATGGTTCCATTTGTACATTCTCAGAGTTATGGGGGTCGTGGAAACCACTGTGCTACACTAAATGGAACAGAGCCTTCATTAGTATCATTGGTAACACCTGTGAATGTCTTCATAATATGGCTGCTGCATGTGAATAGAGCCGATAATCGGAATCGAATCGTGAGATAGCAGACGATTCACAGCCCTATTCATGATGTGAGCACGTCTCTGAATGAACGCGTGGGTATACCTGTCTCTCAAAGTGTGTGTGCGTTTGGGGGGGGGGGGGGGGGGCGGGGGACTCTGGGGAGGGGATACATCAGATACATATTCACATTATACCATCTACAATATCGATGCAATATAATAGAAAAACAAACACATATACTGTAGGCTACATATAATCTACAAAAATCACATCTCAGGAACCACAACTTGGTTCCCTATATTTAGAAGCAGCTTCTAGTGCTGCTGAACCAGCTCTTTTTCCTATACATCAGGGGTCTTCAACGTTTTTCAGTCCAAGGACCCCCTTAGCTGAGAGACGGATGAAGCAGGTACCCCCGCTACATATTGTATAATATTGTGTCTTTTTCATAGATTTCATAGATAGCTTCATAGACTATCAGTGTTATGTGAATTGATGTTTTTTTGTTTATTTCAGACATTTAACCACTGAAACCCTCAATACTTAGTAAACTTGACTGTTGGCTCTGTACTTGATCTGCTCTTTTTTCCCCTCTGCACCAAACCTCTTTGCCGAAAAAATCCGATCTGGTGTGTGCTTGTAGATGTATGAGCTTGTAGGCGTTGTGAGCGTGGTGCAGCTTGTAGATCTGCTATTTTTGGCTAATTTTCTCCTCAGAAATTCTGTATTATATTATATGGATTTTATTAATTTTTTTATATGGCATATAACATAAAGATTTGTCGGCCCCCCTGTAGTAACTCTGAGGACCCCCTAGGGGTCCCGGACCCCCTGTTGAAGACCCCTGCTATACATGTTTTGAACCTGCAAGGCACCAAGTCGGTGGGGCTCCCTCTGGTGGCTGTGAACGACTGTGAACGTGTCTGACCTTTTTTTGAAGTAATTACAGAGATATATCTAGGAACTGAGGTGTTGACTATCTTCTGCACTCTGCACAATATAATCCATCAAGACCGGGAACACATCTGTGTCATTTTAAGATTCATGTGGCTATTCAAAAATATCAGATCTACCACCTCGTAGCGCGCTACGAGCTTGTAGATCTGCTATTTTTTCTTTATTCTGAAAATGTGTGCAAATCTTTGAATATACATTTTTTTAAAGCGAGCATTTGTAACTCAAATCTTTGCTTCTGGGGGCCCCCTCGAACAAAACATTTTGAGATGGGGGTCCGCGGCCAAATAAATATATATATTTTTTTCCTTCTAAATCCTAACAGTATGTTGCTACTACATCAGAGGTGCTCCAACTTTTCCATGTCAAGGACCCCCAAAATGATATGTATTTGGCCACGGACCCCCATCTCAAAATATGTTGTTCCAGGGACCCCCCAGAAGCACAGATCGGAGTTAAAAATGTACACTTTAAAACATATACTTATATTCAAAGATTTGCAAAGATGTTCCACGATTTTTCTTAAAATAGCCAAATAAATGTTAAAATGACTCGGATGCGTTCCTGGTCTAAATGGATTAATCGGTGATACCCTCTCCTCTACCCTGAGCCACTTTAGCTGATCAAAGTGAACTGGAAACATTTAAAGCAGTACTATGTAACTTTCCTCTTCTACCCCGGATTTGAACCTGGTTATCTGCTTAGGTGCTGACAATTTTACCATTGAGCTAATAGAGCCTGCCTGCTTGCTCAGGGGATACATTTGATCTTGTCTAGGTGAGACATGACCTTCGACACAAAATCTAAATGTCTCAATAGAAGAGCAGGGAGACAAAATACAACCACCCCAATTGTCTAAGTTATATTGTATTAACATACTCTGCCATACAGATTGGACAAAATTACATTTTATTCATTAAAAAAGTCACATGCTGAGGCTTTAAATTTAATTACAATGAACAAACAAACTAGTAAATATAAAATTACGCACAAATGCACTTTTATTTAACCACTTAAAGCCCTATTAAACAAAATAGTAGATCAGCTATTTTTGAAATGTATTGACACTTTAAGAATAAAAGGAAATACGTTTGAAAATGTTGTCTAATGCCCAAAATAGGTATGCCAGGTTGAAAAACATGCTTAAAGGGATAGTTCACCCAATTTTTTTTTGTTATTTCGGCCCATGGAGACTTGAATTCATGGATATTGTTTTGTTTTTGTCGCATTCCCAAGCCAATAATGTGATGACCAGCTGACCGGTAGGCAGCGGTTCCGGTAGGAAATACAAAGGAGACTCTTTGTGTCTCCTACCGGAACTGCTGCCGGTCATCAAATTATTGGCTTATAAATGCGACAAAAACAAAAAAAAATCCATGGGGGTGACTAATCGATAGAAAAAAAGTAGTTTTTTTTTGGGTGAACTATCTTTTTCAAATCTGGTCATATCGGCTGCGTAATAGCCGATACACCACTGCAGAAAAAAGTCTAATAAATGTCTAATGATAATGGTGTTGGAACATGTGCCACAACCAAAGCAGGGGAGGAGAAGAGACCACGATGACATAATAATGTAATTATCCCTGCAGTGAAGTGTAATGACCGATAACAGAGCTGGGGTCAGCCAGTTCACATGTGGAGGGCTGGGAAAACAGCAGGTAGCTACACGGTATGACAGTACGCTGGTACAGGTACACAGTACCGGTGGTGGAAAGTAACTAAGTACATGTACTCAAGTATTGTATTTAACCCATTAAGACCTGAAGCCGATTCTACAAATGTTTTCTGAATCCTAACAGTTTTTTGAAAAAAAAGAAAGAAAACAAATCAAGATTTTTCAAAAATAGCAGATCTACAAGCTCATAGCGCGGCACTCGGTGCCGTGCTATGAGCTTGTATATCTGCTATTTTTGAATAGCCAAAGAAATCTAAAGTGACACGGATGCGTTCCAGGTCTTAATGGGTTATGGTATTTTTTTAGGTATTTCTTACTTTACTGGAGTATTCCCAATTTTAAATACTTTTACTTCTACTCCATTACATCTCAGAGGCAAATATAGTACTTTTACTCCACTACAATTATTGGACAACTTTAGTTACTAGTTACTTTGTAGATTTAAAATATTATTACAAAACACACATTTCAGCCCTAAATAGACTTTGGCTATTTTCTACGAGCTCGCGATGCTGCGACGCATTGTGAGCTTGTAGATCAGCTATTTTCAAATGGCCGAAGAAATTTATATAGGGTTGAAGTGGTTAATATATGTTTTGTAGTAATAATCAAAATCTACAAAGTAACTAGCAACTAAAGCTTTCAAATAATTGTAGAGTAAAAGTACAATATTTTGCCTCTGAGATGTAGTGGAGTAGATGTAAAAGCACTGAAAATTGGAAATACTACGGCAAAGAAAAAATACCTCCAAATTGTACTTAAGTACAGTACTTGAGTAAATGTACTTAGTTACTTTACACCACTGCACACACACACACCCTCTTGAGAAAAGCACGCAATTAGTTTTAGACTGTGAGCTCAAACACAAGGAGAGTGTGTGACACACACACACACGCACATGCACACACACACACACACACACACACACACACACACACACACACACACACACACACACACACACACACACACACACACACACACACGCTCACACACCCTTTCTTAAAGCGACGCGCACCGCCGCACATGGACCAGTCCAACAACAACAACGACACAATATTCTCACAAACATGGTTACAGATCTAGAGCAGAGGTCCCCAATGTGAGGTCTTTGAGGGACCTCTGGGGGACCCCTCCCCCCAGAGGTCCTTGAGGGAGGGGATTCCAGGGGGTCCTCAGCAGAATTTAACCCATTAAGACCTAAGGCGATTCTAAAAACACTTTTTCAAATTTCTAAATCATAACATTTTGAAAAAAATATAAAAAATATTTTCACGATTTTTCAAAAAATAGCAGATCTACAAGCTCATGGCGCGGCACCGAGTGCCGCGCCATGAGCTTGTAGATCTGCTATTTTTGAATAGCCAAAGAAATCTTAAGTGACACAGATGCGTTCCAGGTCTTAATGGGTTAATAATACTGTATAGCATCAAAATCTGTATAACTGGATCGCAACGTGTTGTGAGCTTGTAGATCTGCTATTTTCAAAATAAAAATCCTTAATTTTTTTTTTCATTTTGGACACATTTTTAACAAAAATAAATCTTGTATGGAGGGGGGGGGGGGGGCCTGGAACAACATATTTGCAGACAGAGGTTCCGCGGCCAAATACATACGTATGTATACGTATATATATATATATATTAATTTCCTTGACATGACTTGGAAAAGCAGTGATCTAATAAACATGTCTTGTAGATCTAATCTAGAGTCATACTGCACACACACCGAATCCCTGACTAATGCACGTATAGAGAGGAGGGAGTGGGCGTTTTACCTGCACACACACACACACACGCACACGCACACGCACATGCACACGCACACGCACACCACTCTTGTCTCACGACTGTTTTTGCTTGAACAGTGAGAGTAATGTAAACAGAGCTGAGCACTATGTGCCATCTGCCTAATGTCACTGTGCACCTCTCCCCCCGCGTGCGCGCGCGCACACACACACACACACACACACACACACACACACACACACACACACACACACACACACACACACACACACACACACACACACACACACACACACACACACACACGTACGTTTGTGTTACTATAGGCCTACTTGTAAGGACATCACAAGCATACAAAATAATAGCTGCAAATAGTTGTGAGCTTGCAGATCTTCTATTTTCCGGCGTGTGACATCGATCGCCGCACACTCAGCTCGGTATAAAATAGAGAAAACTCTAAACCCCATAAACAAAACCTCTAAATGTCTAATCTTAACCCTAACTCCATCCTCTATATTTTCCTCATTGAAAGTCTTAACTCAAATCTTTGCTTCTTAGAGCCCATGGAACAAAATATTTTAGATTGCGGGGTATGTGGACAACTACATATCATTTTGGGGGCCCTTGACCTAAACAATGTCAGAGAACCACTGATACGCCCCCCTCATCTAGACTGAGTGGCAAAACATAGAGCAGCATGGAGTGTTGGAGTTTGGAAGCGCTCGTTGGAAATCATTCAACGGTCCAGCGTACCACCTGTTTCTAAATGTCACATGATGCAGGAGGCAGCAGGATTATTATTATTTTTTTACGTTATTGGGTCTATTCACAGCAGCCATATTATGAAGAAATTCACAGGTGTTACCAATGATACTAATGAAGGCTCTGTTACATTCTGGTCAAACAGAGTCAGGGTGCTGATATTGTGCATGTTGGCTCAATGGAAACACTCTGCTACACCAGTGGGTCTAAAGTTGGGGTCCAGGGACCCTCATGGGCTTCCAAATGGCCCCTTATGGGTGTGTAACTCTGAGAGTGTACAAATGGAACCAAATGGACCCGTAATGTGATGATGTATGGGCTGTCAAGGCCAAAACGTTGTTCTTTGCCACTCAGGAGGCGTTCCCGCATAACTTCCAGGTACAATGATGATGTCACACGCATAGCCTCTATAGCAGATCTACAAGCTCATAGTGAGTGCCGCGCTATGAGCTTGTATATCTTCTATTTTGCAATAGCCAAAGAAATCTAAAAATGACACACAGATGCGTTCCCTGTCTTAACGGGTTAAACGATGGCCACCTGTTTCGGCGTCACGGCTTTTTGTTTAATAGCAGATCTACAGGCTCACACAACGTGACACGTTTGTGAGCCTGTAGATCTGCTATTTTCTGCTCTTAGTCGTATGTTTAAACCTGCTTTTATTTCCCCTTGCTTTCTGTGATGCTCTTCAAACTGAGCCACCTCGGTTCACCTCGTTTCTCCTCCTGCGCTCCTCTCCTCCTTTGTCACCGGTGTCTTTTGTTCCCCTTTCCTCCTTTGTATTGTGCTTCCATATTATTGTCGGGATTCTTCTCGCTTCCGTTTGTTGTTTGCCCGGCGCTGACAGCTTGCATACGCTCCTGCCACTTACAAGGTCAACAGGTCGGTGGAAATAGGTCAATGGAGAAGTGCGTGCGTGTGTGTGTGTATGTGTGTGTGTGTGTGTGTGTGTGTGTGTGTGTGTGGGGGGGGGGGGTCAAAGCATAAAAAAGGGCATTGTGGATTAAAAGATTATATTCTATTTTAAGCCGACTGTCCCTATACTACCTTGGATTTACCTTGAAATAATTTGCACAACTCCACCAAACATTTCACATTGAGTTACTGTATTTCTTGCCTTTAGTTTGCTTGATCGATCGATTGAGTGATTGTTTTTGCATGAACATAATCGTCTCTGTCAGGTGGAAACCTCATATGTCCAAAACTGTTACTTTTCAGGATTCAAATTCAAAAATAGCAAAAAGTAGCAGATCAACAAGCTCAAAACACGCTTTGCGCCACGTTTCGAGCTTGTAGACAATTATTTATTGTCGCATACTGTACTATACCTTTTAAAGGAGCATGAAACCCCAGGTTGATTTTGTAGTTTGTTTCGTGGTTCAGGTCAGAAAACTACAGTCGGGTCAAAAACATGACCTTAAAGCACACTGTGATGTAAGCAACACACAGCTGCAGCTAATCAAATTAATAATGGGTGTGTTAGATTCACTGACAGTACTGTTGACTACTGTCTACTGTCTAACACACCCATTATTAATTAGATTTGATTAGCTGCAGCTGTGTTGTTTACTCGCCTGTAGCTTAATCCAAATGGACGCTTTTTGTTTTCAGCTGCGTGTACAGCTGCGTTATGGAACCAAATGAGCCCGTAAGGGTCCATTTTGGTTCCATTTGTACACGCTCAGAGTTAAATAAAAACATTTTTTTCACAGTGATTTCACAGTGTAGATTGGGGTCCTCGAGATAAAATAGATTATATCAAATGGGGGTCTGTGGCCTAAAGTATATCGTCTCTGTCGGGCGGAAACCCCATATGTCCAAAACTGTTACTTTTCAGGAGTCAAATTCAAATATAGCAAAAGTACGTGACGTGTTTTGAGCTTGTGGATCTGCTACTTTTGATGCTTTTGGGTGACACTGTAGTATTGATTGATTGATTGATTGAATACTTTATTAGCAGTTTGCAAAAAAAAAGCACAGTAAAGTACAGTTGAATACAAGGTCTGCTAAGAGGATTTTAAACCCAAGAAAGCCTATGGCTTGTTTCCATTTGGGTCCTTTGTACTCAATTCATCGAAACATTAATGACATACAGATACTATACACTACTATGCAAAACATAATATAAACACTTTGAAAACAAAAACTAAAATATGTACAGTAAACAGTTCGAGGGGGTGGGCTAGGCTTTGACTTTTTACAGGGGACAGTTTTGAATTGCAGCCACCTGTAAGTGCTCTTTTAGAGTTTTGAAGGAGAGTAGGGATTTACACTCCTTGGACTGTTGGTAGGGCGTTCCACATTTTTGTGGCATAGCAGGAAAACAAATGTAACCCCTTGTTTGAGCCAAATCTGGGTTAAACGTGATTAGTGGAGCTCCCTCTGGTGTAGTGATTGTAGACGTTTGTGAAGTAGTTTGACAGGTACATGGGTGTGGTGTGGTGTATCTTACAGTATATTCCAGGCCCCCAGCTTGTTTCCAAAGTGTAGTTGCTTATTTGGGCTCGCTTCCTGATGTTGTTTAAAGCCGCACTATGTATGACTTTCCTCTTCTGCTCCGGATTTGAACCCGGGTTCCTGCGCAAGTGCTGAAACGTTTACCATTTGAGCTAATTGAGCCTGTCTGCTTACTCAGGAGATAAATTGAATCTTGACCATCAGGTGAAAATCTGTGTCAGATCCTGTGTCTAGGTGAGACATGACCTTTGACACGATCTAGATGTCTCAATGGAAGAGCAGGGAGACCAAACAATACTTAACATACTCTACCATACAGATTGGACACATTTTTTATTGTATTCCTTAAAAAAAAGTGACATAGTGCCGCTTTAAACCAGTGGTTCTCAAACATTTTCATGTATTTGTCTGTGGACCCCCATCTGAAAATATTTGGTGGCAGGGACCCCCATACAAGATTTGTGTTGTTAAAACATTGTTTTCACGTTTTTTTTTAAATAGCTGATCTACGACGCGTTGTGAGCTTGTAGATTGTCTATTTTCAAATAGCCGATGTATATAGTTTTAAACTGCTCACTTGGCCTATAGTCGCTTCTTTTGGGCTTGTTATCGTCGGTCGTAGACCTGGTTTCGCTTATTTCTCTCGCTAAATGTGGCAACACTGTATCCCGGAAGCCCTGGATAAAAAACATTCACAGAACTCCCCCAGAATAGAACCACCGACCCTGAATATCAGAGACAGACAAAATATTGACGTTTAGATAACTTTGTTTTGGAAGACATCGTAGCCCTGTGTGTCTCCTAAGGGACGATACGGGAAAACCCTCTTTGACTCAGCTCAAACCTTTTCCTCCGCTCACCCTTATTAACCCATTAAGACGGGGAACGCATCTGTGTGTCATTTTTAGATTTCTTTGGCTATTAAAAAAATTTGCAGATATACAAGCTCCGAGTGCCGCGCTATGAGCTTGTAGATCTGCTATTTTTTGTTTGAAAAATCGTGAAAATGTGTGCAAATCTTTGAATATAATAAATTATATTCATTTTCAACTCAAATCTTTGCTTCTGTGGTTCCCTGGAACAAAATATTTTGAGATGGGGTTCTGCGGCCAAATACATATAATCTTGGGAGTCCTTGACATGAAAAAGTTTGGGAACCACGTATTATAGCAACATACGTTTTTTTTCCAAAAAATACATTTGTAGAATCCCCCAGAAGCAAAGATTTGAGTTACAAATGTTTGGTTTAAAAAATATATATTCAAAGATTTGCACAAATGTTCATGATTTTTCAAAACATAGCAGATCTATAAGCTCGGCAATTTTTTTATAGCCAAAGGAATCTAAAAATGACACAGACGCGTTCCCGGTTTTAATGTGTTAAACTGATACAGGATGTATCATCTCAGGCCTTCCTCTTGGCTACCTCTACAGCCTGTATTTAGCATTGGGTGGTGGAAAGTAAACTCATTTCATTTACTCAAGTACTGTACTTTTACTTGACTTGAGTATGTAAATGTTTTTGTACTTTTTTTACATCACACATCTACTTTTTACTCCGCTACAAATTATTTGTCAGCTTTAGTTGCTAATACTAATACAAAACCTGCATTAACCACTTAAGCCCTGTTTTATACCTCGGCTATTTGAAAATAGCTGATCTACAAGCTCATATGTGACGCGTTCAGTGTTGCCAGATTCTGTGAGAGAAACAAGCAACCAGGTCTAGGAAAACCAGCCCAAAAGAAGCGGCTATGGGCCACATGAGCACTTTAACATATACTGTACTGTACATCAGCTATTTGAAAATAGCAGATCTACAAGCTCACAACGCGTTGCGATGCGACGCGTTGTGAGCTTGTAGATCGGCTATTTTCAAATAAAATATTGCGGGGACATTATAATAAGCAGATCTGGCAACCCTGGATGCGTTGTGAACTTTTTTTTAAAGGTTAGATTTTTTTTTTTTTTTGCTTTGGTACTGTAAGTGTATTTGGGGGCGGCAGTGGCTCAGGGGGCAGAGCGGCCACTTGGGAAACAGAAGGTTCGATTCCCCCGGCCGTCTCCCCCTTGCTTAGCGCCGGAAGTGTCCTTGAGCAAGACACTGAACAAGACCCTAAACTGCTCCTGATGAGCAGGTTGGTGCCTTGCATGGTTTCCTGTGCCGTCTGTGTGTGAATGTAAATGCACATTATAAAGCACTTTGGATAAATGCACCATTTATCATTCATATTCTGGTACCAGTACTTACAATTTAGAATGTAGGCATTTAGCGCAGGGTTCTCAACCTTTTCAGGCCGCGACCCCCAAAATAATGATATTATTTCCCACGACCCCCCGCGTGCACGCGCGCGGTCCCGTTCGCGCGCGCGAAGGTTAATTTAATTACAATAGGTTATTTGATAATTGTTTATTATCAAAACATTTTTGCAAAAAGTGGGTAAATTGAGTAAATTAACTGATAAAACATGAATTAATGATAACATAAAAAAATATTTTGTTAAAAAAAAAAAAAAAAAAAACTTTTTTTCTTCTTTTTTTCTTCAAATTCACCAAAAAATCTGGCGACCACCCCAAATTATTTGGCGACCCCCCTGGGGGTCGCGACCCCCAGGTTGAGAACCACTGATTTAGCGGACGCTCGTTATCCAGAGCGACCAGGCTTCGTCCACACGTACACGGGTATTTTCATAAACGCAGATATTTCGTTTTCGTTTTTGAAAACCTCCGCGTCTACACGGCCCTGTTTAAAAAAATCTCTCTGTCCACACGACAACGGCTAAACGTTAAACGACCCATGCAAAAACTCCGTTTACCGTGTCCACACGGGAACACATAGCCGGAGTTTTTAAAAATCTACACTGTGGCAGGAGTTTTCCAAAAGATGCGTTTACATGGAGCAAAAACGCGTTTGCGTGTGGACGAACCCCCCAAAACGCATATAAAAAGCTACGTTTATGAAAATACCTGTGTACGTGTGGACGAAGCCGTACAGTAAGCAAGGTGAACACATACATCAATAGGCCTGTTGACCACTAGGCTCTATGCACAGCAGCCATATTATCACTTCCTTCACAGGTGTTACCAATGATACTAATGAAGGCTCTGTTCCATTTAGTGTAGCACAGTGGTTTCCACGACCCCCATAACTCTGAGACTGTACAAATGGAACCAAATGGACCCTTACGGGTCCATTTGGTTCCATTTGTACACTCTCAGAGTTACACACCTGTAAGGGGCCATTTGGAAGCCCATGAGGGTCCCTGTAGACCCACTGGTGTAACAGAGTGTTTCCAGTGGGCCAACATACACAACATCAGCACCCTGACTCTGTTTGACCAGAATGGAACAGAACCTTCATTAGTATCATTGGTAACACCTGTGAATGTCTTCATAATATGGCTGCTGTGAATAGAGCCTATTGCAGAGAGACAATGTAGTGCCTCAGTAAGCAAGGATCACAGGTAAACCAAGAACCTAGCATGCAGTCTAAACAATATACTATCACAATAATAATCTGTACGATTAACCTAGCATCTGTCTCAATTACCTGCTATCTTAATTTTAACATTGTGGTCAAGACTTTAACTGAAGTTGGTGGTATGAATACTTATACTTAAGTAAAACACCAGAGTACTTCAGTGTGTGATGCAGGATCTATCTTGGCAGGCTAGGCCTTCCTATTGGCTGACTCAGGCTGTGTCTAGTGTCTGAACATCTGAACGTCGCCTCTGGACCGCTGGTG
Source organism: Gymnoscopelus microlampas (assembly GCF_963454915.1). Classification (NCBI taxonomy): domain Eukaryota; kingdom Metazoa; phylum Chordata; class Actinopteri; order Myctophiformes; family Myctophidae; genus Gymnoscopelus; species Gymnoscopelus microlampas. The sequence continues at coordinate 7,995,291 of NC_139947.1, read as the reverse complement.
GACTCTTAAGTACTGTACTTATAAGCACTATTTTGGGGTACTTTTACTTTACTTGATTACCGATACAGTATTTCCCCTTTTCAATACTTTATACTTCCACTGTCTCCACCACATCTCAGAGGCAATTCTTGCACTTTTGCCTCCACTGCAGTCTAATTGAAAATAGCAGATCTATAAGGTGACATTTTGACGCATTGTGAGCTGGTACAAATGTATCTGCTATGTTTGAAAGATTTTGTCAACACTTTTGGCGTGAAAAAAACTTTGTGAAATGGAACATTGCGTTGAAAGAATACATTCACTTTTGGTACTTTAAGCATATTTTGCCATCATATCAATACTTTTACCTATTGTTTTTATAGTAAAATGCAATACTTTTGCACTTTTTAAAGTCCAAATTTCGATTACAGGACTTTTACTTGTAACACTTCTTCTTCCGCCTCTGTCTCTGGAGTGAAAAGTTCTAGTAACATTTTGAGTACAGGAGTGTTAATCTTGACAGCAGTTTTAGTCTTAGTCTTTTAAATAAAAATCCATTTAGTCTTAGTCCTATTTTTGTCATCTGAAATGTTTCTGTTCTAGTCTAGTTTTTGTCAACTAAATCTACACTTGATTTGGTCAACTAATATGTATTTTGGCAGGCAGTGATGGCGTAATGCCTGATTTAGATGTGTGCCAAAAATAGTCGATCTACAAGCTCAGCGACTTGTTGTGAGCTTGTAGACCTGCTAATTTCGGAGCGTGACACCGACATGCAGGCAAGCATGAAATGACATGTCTTTTAGTTCTACTGGATCTCTCACAATCTCACAATCTCACAATGCGTTGCATCACGGCGCATTGCGAGATTGTAGATCTGCTATTTTCAAAGATTTTTATACATTTTATACATTTGAAAACTTGTGAAATGGGACATTCTGCATAATGATTTCTTTCTACTTTTGGTTCTTTAAGTACATTTTCATACCAATACTTTTGTACTTTTACTCAAGTACATTTTGAATTCCAGACTTTTACTTGTAATAATAACAGAGTACTTCTACATTGCAGTATCGATACTAAGTAAAAAAAAAAAAAAATTGTGCTTTTTCCACCACTGCTTTCACTTAGAGTAAATAATCAAGAGTTCTTCCTCCACTGCCTGTCTCTGGAGTGGAGAGCTCCACTCTTCAGGCTGTAAACAAGAACACATCTCAACAAGGAAGTGACCCTGTGACAGGTCAAGCACAGTCAGCCTTTCCCATGATGCAGAAGTAGAAGTACTCCAGTTACAGAAAAAGACCGGAAATACAAATTTACTTGAGTAGTACAAAGTACAAAAGTATTGCAATCAAAATGTACTTAAAGTACCAAAAGTAAAAGTACAGAAATGTTTGAAAATAGCAGATCTACTAGCTCACAACGCGTCGCAATGCGACGCGTTGTGAGCTTGTAGATCGGCTATTTTCAAATAGCCTAGGTATAAAATAGGGCTAACGTGGTTAATGTATGTTTTATAATGTAATGATTTATATCTGCAAAGTAACTAGTAACAAAGTTTTCAAATAATTATAATGGAGTAAAAGTACAATATTTGCTTCTGAGATGTAGTTTAGTAGAAGTAAAAGTATAGACCATTGGAAATACTCCAGTAAAGTAAAAGTTCCTCAAAATTGTACTTGAGTACAGTACTTGAGTAAATGTACTTGTGGGGTGGGGGTTGTTGTCAGGACAGTCGTGAACGTCCCCCCAGCGAGCTGAGACATGAAAGCGCTGCCTGGCTCGTCTCAAACCCAGAGTGAAGGACTTTATATAAAAAGCGGGCTGTGAAAATTATTAGCAGCCGGCCAATGGACTCCTCTGAAGAGCTAAGTGGAAACTGATCCTACAAATAGAATACATGTCCTGTGGCCTAAAGGAAGTTTGTTCTGTGTGTGTGTGCGTGTGTGTGCACGCGCGCGTGTTTGTGTGTGTGTGGGGGGAGGCTGTTCATTCTGGTCTGGTCATTCATTTTGGTGAGGATATGTTTCATCCCTGCTTCTGGTCAGACGGAATTAAATACTGTGCATTAGGGGTGTATCGATACATTTTAACAACCGATACGATACGCATCGCGATACATGGTTGACGATACGATACATGGACGATATTGGTTCATTCATGGCGATACGATACGATTCAATGATTTAAAATCGATACAGTATTTAGCAAATAAATCAATCTGTGTGAAACGTGAGGATAGAGCAGGTTTTTTAATGGAAACATGTATTATTATGGATATAAATAAGTAAACACAGTGATTCTCTGGCAAATATATGGACATTGTATGTGAACACATATGGACAAACCCGCAAATTGACATGAACACAGAGAATACACACATTTATCGATAAGTGTAGCGATATGTAATGGAAAAGCAATTAAACCCCTCTTTCTCTTTTTTCTTCTTAAAATTGCTAAATACAACGCACAAATTGATTATTTGCATTGCAACACGATTCGATACGATACAAAGTCAAACACTACGATATAAAGCTGTTTGCATATCGATATAGTACTGTAGATCGTTGACACTTTGTATCGATTCAGCGATGCAGTTACTGTATCGTTACACCTATACCTTCATAGAAACCTTAGGAATCTGTCAAGCACTGTATTTTTTAGTGCACACATACATCCTAGGAGCCAGGACAAAAATACTTGTAAGACCTAACAAGAAATATCCCCCCGAACCATGATCATGACATTCTACAGTGAAATAATATGTTATTTTCAATACTGATGCTTACAGTAGCTGCAGTTTTTGTGATTGATGTTCTCCAGTTCTCTGCAGTTCTTATACAGTACGTTCACATACAGTACAGGGCCCTCTCGTCACTATCCGCTGGCTGTTTTGTTTACATAAAGTTAGTCAAAGTTACATTCAAATGTCCTGTTTATATAATGCTGAGTGTAGAAATGTCCGCTATCAGAGACGATAAGCTCTTTACTTTTCCCCTTCGTTTAGTTCCTGTGACCTTGTACCACTTCCTGGAGTCATTGGTTTGGACTTCTGTCCTTCTGCCAATTGCTTAGCAACCTTTTCAAACTTCAAATGTTTTAAACATTTTTTTTTTGAAGAATTCATGAAAATGTTTTGTGGACTCTGTGCGCGGCACAGAGTACCGCACTATGAGCGTGTAGATCTGCTATTTCAAATCTTTGCTTCTGGGGCGTCCCTGGAACAAAATATTTCGATATGGGGATCCGCGGCCAAATCATTTCGGGAGTCCTTTGACATGAAAAAAGTTTGAGAACCACTGATATTATAGCAACACGTTTTTTCAAAAAAACTGTTAGGATTTCGAAGACATTTTGTAGAATCCCACAGAAGCAAAGATTTGAGTTACAAATGTTCGCTTAAAAGCAAATATATATATATTCAAAGATTTGCACAAACTTTCCACGATTAAAAAAAAGAAAAGCAGATCTACAAGCTCATAGCGCGGCACTCGGTGCCGAGCTATGAGCTTGTATATCTGCTATTTTTTGAATAGCAGAAAGAAATCGAAAAATGACACAGATGCGTTCCCGGTCTTAATGGATGAATGTTAATAATACACGACTTCCTGATGGACATAGAAACATAATAATCATAATCTCCCTCTCTCTCTCTCTCTCTCTCTCTCTCTCTCCAGGTGAGTGCCAACGTGCTGATCTTTCTCTGCACTAACATCATTGGGATCTGCACCCACTACCCTGCTGAGGTCTCCCAGAGACAAGCCTTCCAGGAGACCCGGGGGTACATCCAGGCTAGACTGCACCTGCAGAGAGAGAACCAGCAGCAGGTAAGCTGTCTAGTCTATTACGCACGCACGCACACATGCACGCACGCACACACACACACACACACACACACACACACACACACACACACACACACACACACACACACACACACACACACACACACACACACACACACACACACACACACACACACAGACACACACAGGCACACACACACACACACACACACACACACACAGGCACAGGCAGTGGTGTAGAGTAACTACTGTAAGTACATGTACTCAAGTACTGTACTTAACCGCATGTCTAATGAATCAAATCAAATCAAATCAAGATCTACAACCTTGCAGATCTACTATTTTCGGCTTTTGTGTTATCCTACTATAATTCTAGTAACCGCTGTCTGTAGTGGTGAGTGAGTGAGTGAGTAGGTGAAGCTACCCGGTTCTCCTCACTGGCTGGAGCAATTGCTCTGATTTCGCACACAGCCATTGACCATTACCATCTCAACTTAACTGTGAAGCCTGTTTTTCAATTTCATCAAATCTCAGCTTCTTATTAGCGTTTTTGTGTAAAACACTGTCACCATGGTTACGGGGCTGCCCAGCTATGGGACGAACTGGCTCCCGGGTTGCCAGATCATGTGCGCATATCCCCCCACGGATGCGTCGACCGGGTATGGTCTAGTAGGGTTAAAACATTTATTGAATGGCACTCATACAACCTCTGTCCTAAAAATATTGATGTCCTCACAAGTATAGTAATACAAACGTGTGTGTTTGTGCGTGCGCGTGTGTGTGTGTGTGTAATAGAACATTGATTCTCAAAGTGGGGTCTGGGGCCCCCAGGGGTCCTTGGGTGCCAGGGGGTCCCCAGCAAAATGTGTTAAAAGGAAAACAAAGGGATATAAACACAATAAAGTCAGCGACTTATTTCCACTGTGGTCCTTGGTCTGCAATGTTTTGGTTCCGAGACACATCTTTTCCTACCTCTAATCAATCATAATCTTAACACAACCATTTTTGGTTCTCATAACCAGTGTTGATTTCGTCGACTAAAACTTTGACGAAAACATTTCGTCGACTACCTTTTTTCACTGACGAAAACTAAATAAAAACGAAGGTGCGATGACTAAAACTATAAGACTAAATATGGTGACAATTTCATCAACAAATAAAAACTGGACTAAAATGTTAGGGGGGGACTAGTGAAGAGATCCAGTAGAACTAAAAGACAAGTAATTTTATGTTTGGTTGCGCTTGGGCGTTGAACATAGCAGATCTACAATAGCAGATCTGAAAATAGGAGATCTACAAGCTCACAACGCGTCGCAGCGTGACGCGTTGTGACTTTGTAGGCTGCCTATTTTCATCATGCAACCAAGTATAAAATCATCCATTACTACGCCATATGACTAAAACTAAATGGAATTTTATTCACAAGACTATGACTAAAGCTGAATCAAAATTTGCTGTCAAAATCAACACTGCTCGTAACAATGTCTAATTCTCAAATTCTACTATACTGGCTCTCCCAAATAGTAGTACGCACGCACACACACAC
>NC_139947.1:7854960-7987460 GCF_963454915.1 Gymnoscopelus microlampas | reverse complement strand
CAAAAAAGAAAAATGTCACGATTTTTCAAAAATAGCAGATCTACAAGCTCATAGCACGGCACTCGGTGCCGCGCTATGAGCTTGTATATCTGCTATTTTTGAATAGCCAAAGAAATCTAAAGTGACACAGATGCGTTCCAGGTATTAATGGGTTAATGAATATTAGTGAGGACAATCGTATGAAGATAAGAGCTTGTTGTGAGCTTGTAGATCAGCTATTTTCGGCGAATGTTCGCCCCCCTCCCTAGTAGTAGTAGAGTTCTAATGAAATAAGTAACGGTGTGATCCTCTCCTCCACAGTATTCTGTTTGCAGACATCGAGGGGTTCACCAGCCTGGCCTCTCAGTGCACAGCTCAGGAGCTGGTCATGACGCTCAATGAACTGTTCGCTCGCTTTGACAAGTTGGCCTCGGTAAGACACTAACACTGCCCTCCTTTTCCTGCATGGCCTATGGTGATAATGTGAGTTGAATTCTCGCCACCGGGATGGTTTACCAGGCAACTCTTTTCCTATCTCTCCACGTTGACATGTGTACATTTCAAAAATTGCATTAAGGGAATTCTTGGACAAAAAGCGTTTCACTGCAGTTGCCCGGTGTCTCTCTCATCATGTTAATGGTCAACGTTGTCTGTTGGCTGGAGGGTAGAAACCTTGTATGTTCGAACCCTTCCTTTTTTATTATTATTATAGATAAGAAAAGAAAATAAGAACAAAACCTAAAACGTTGATGAAAAAGTTGATACATGTATAACCGTCTCATTGGCGTCCTCCCATATACCACTTGTGCAAGGACGCGCTGTGGTTGGTCAATACGCTTGTGCAAGGATGCGCTGTGATTGGCTAGTAGCCACTTTGAGTGACAGTTGGGGCAAACACTCACCAAAACATGATTTACGTTCGGCACGGCAACTCGCTCGCTTTAGCTCGCTCGGTGGTGCCTCACGTGGGCTCATGTTCGCTTGAGACGGCGTGCCTCCGTCGTGGTCAACAACTATACGGTCTAAAAAAAATAGCCCGCAGTTGTTGTAGGCAGAGGCAATTCCGCGTTGGCCACAAAAGGGGGGCGTGGTTATAGCACAAGTTGTATAGGCTTTAGTATGTCGCGTCTCATTGTCATAGGCTCTATTCACAGCAGCCATATTATGAAGACATTCACAGGTGTTAACAATGATACTAATGAAGGCTCTGTTCCATTCTAGGCAAACAGAGTCAGGGTGCTGATATTGTGCATATCTAAAGTTGGGGTCCAGGGACCCTCATGGGCTTCCAAATGGCCCCTTACAGGTGTGTAACTCTGAGAGTGTACACATGGAACCAAATGGACCCGTAAGGGTCCATTTGGTTCCATGTGTACACTCAGAGTTATGGGGGTCGTGGAAACCACTGTGCTACACTAAGGCCTAGGCTACACGTATAAGGATCTTTTACTAAACGGATATTTTAGTCCTCCGTTTTTAAAAAGAATCCCTGGCCACATGACAAAGATTTAAAAAAATCCCTGTCCACACGTAGACGCAGAAACGCATTGATCAGCGGCAAGTTTCAAGTTCAGATTTTATATTTACATTTATTTTATATATGAGGGGCCAAATACAAATACATTGTAATCACATGTTAAGGCCCAATACTGCAATAGCTGCATTATTTTAATAGCATACGTGAACAGCATACGTGAACATAAACGAAAGACAACATTATTAGGGCGCAGCTGCAGCGCAAACAGTAGCCATGGTTCACATGACGCTTGTATACAAGCGTCATGGTGCCGAGTCCCTGGTTTATAGTGGTGTTCGTTTTTTTTTTACATTGCCAACTCTCACATGTACATAAACGTTCAGATTTCAAATATAAAGTGCTTACCCCCGAGCCACGGATGCTACAAGGCGATCCGGACCGCGATAAGTACCCGTATCTCCCGTATTGTTCAATAAAAAGCATTTTTTTGGTAATGAATCAGAGTGCAATACACCTTCCAACCATTAGTGTCGCATGGTTGAAAGCATCGGAGACAATTTGGAGAAAATGGCCGGCGATCGGATTAAAATGTTTTTTTATTGAACAATACGGGAGATACGGGTACTTATCGCGATCCGGACCGCCTTATAACGTCCGTGGCTCGGGGTAAGCACTTTATATTTGACATCTGAACGTTTATGTACATGAGAGTTGACAATGTAAAAAAAATCGAACACCACTATAAAGCAGGGACTCTCGGCACCATGACTGTCATGGTATGCCAGTCATGTTTCAGGGCTGAGTTTTACTTCATCAATTCATTCCATGGGCGGTCGTCCCAAAACTCCCCGACCCGTCCCACGAACCTTTGGAGCGGGCCACCCGCGGCCGCTCCATGGTCGCTGGATTTTGACCCGGGGCGATTGTGTTTTAGGACCACAGACCCCACATTCAACCTGTGTGCCCGCCGTGTGCTCTACTCGGCGCAGAGAAAGAGGGTTTTCGTCACACAGTGAAGGAGCTACTTTTCCCACCACTGTCTTATTATTAATTATGACATTATTTTGCCATAAATGAGCGTGCCTTGTTTCATAGACTGTAAGTGTTGCTCTCTCTCTCTTCATTTATTATTATAATGACCATGAGCGGTCCGGTGTGTATTATTATATTATTTATCTATTATTATAATGACCATGTGCGAATGCGCGATGACGTCATCGTTTCTCAAAATCTCCGGATTACATGTCCACACAGATCCACTGAAACGCATGTTTTGGAAAACCTTCACTTATTTATCCGTTTACAAAAATATCCATTTTAGCGGCCAAAAACACCGTTTGCGTGTGGCTGAAAGGCCCAAACGCACACAAAAATGTGCGTTTAGAAAAAGATCCATGTACGTGTAGCCTAGGCCTAAATGGAACAGAGCCTTCATTAGTATCATTGGTAACACCTGTGAAGGAAGTGATAATATGGCTGCTGTGCATAGAGCCTATTATGCTTCATAGTGGATGATCTCCTTTCCTCCTTTTAAATCGTCCTCTCTCTCTCTGTCTCTCTCTCTGTCTCCCTCTCTGTCTCTCTCTCTGTCTCTCTCAGGAGAACCACTGTCTGCGTATTAAGATCTTGGGGGATTGTTACTACTGTGTGTCCGGACTGCCTGAGCCAAGGGCTGACCACGCCCACTGCTGTGTGGAGATGGGCGTCGACATGATAGAGGCCATCTCGTGAGTGGCATCTGTGTCATTTTTTGATTTTAGCCATAACCATTACTTTATACGTTGGCCATTCAAAAATAGCAGATCTCGCGCTACGAGCTTGTGGATCTGCTATTTTTGAAGAATCATGATTATTTTTTGCAAAAATTCTAATCTTTGCTTCTGGGGGTCCTTGGAACAAAATATTTTGAAAATACATATCATGTTAGGTGGTCTTGACATTAAAAAGTTTGAGAAGCACTGATTATAGCAACATAAGTAAAAATAAAATAAAAAATAAAAAGATTTATAACACATTTGTAGAATCCCTCAGAAGCAAAGATTTGAGTTACAAATGTTACATGAAAAAAAAATACATGAAAGATTTTTGCGATAAAAAAAAATAGCAGATCTACAAGCTCATAGTGCGGCACTCTGTGCCGCACTATGAGCTTGTAGATCTGCTATTTTTGAATAGCCCAAAGAAATAAAAAAATGGCACAGATGCGTTCCCGGTCTTTATTGGGTGAATCGTGAACTGTGGAGTTACGCATTACCAGGTTGGCTAACGTAACGTTCTTTTGCCGTGTCACGGTCGCTTCTTGGCAGGTTGGTGCGCGAGGTGACGCGGGTCAACGTCAACATGCGCGTGGGCATCCACAGCGGGCGCGTCCACTGTGGCGTGCTGGGACTCAGGAAGTGGCAGTTTGACGTGTGGTCCAACGACGTCACGCTGGCCAATCACATGGAGGCGGGAGGCAAAGCAGGGTGAGGCGCACGCGCACACACACACACACACACCCACACACAGATACATACATTTTACACCTTAAAGCGACACTATGTAACTTTTTTTAAGGAATAAAATTACATTTTGTCCAATCTGTAGGGTAGAGTACAGTATGTTAATACAATCTAGCCTATTTTATAGTTGACCATATGATGATGAAAATAGCAGATCTACCAGAGCTTGTAGATCTGCTATTTTTGGGACATTTGAACAGGTTGCCTATAATGCCATACCCGAAATAGGGCGGCGAGCGTATTTGTTTTTGATTGATTGAAAACATTAACGCTAAAAGGATAACAAAAATAAGTCCTGAGGACTTGTTTCCATTGTGGTCCTACAGTATGTATTCAATTCATCAACAGCGTTAATGTGGTTGTTCCTGGTGTGTGTGTGTGTGTGTGTGTGTGTTTGTTTACCTTTCCGTCAGGCGTATCCACATCACCAAGGCAACGCTGCAGTACCTGAACGGAGACTACGAGGTGGAACCCGGGTTCGGAGGGGAGAGGAACGCCTACCTGAAGGAGAACAGCATCGAGACCTTCCTGGTTCTGGGCTGCAGCCAGAAACGGGTCCGTTTTTGGCATTTTGGGAGTTTCACTGATTTCACTTTACTTTTAGTTGGTTTTGTGAGTCCATAAGGTGTTTTTTTTTGTGGGGGGGGGGGGGGGGTTGATAGTTTTAGTTTAGTTGTTCAGGTGTATTGAGGACAGATTTGATTTATAGAAGCTGAAAAGGTAATTTATAATATCAGATATGATGACAGAAGATGATTTTACATGCATTCTATTTAGTTTTTAATTAGTTTTGCATTGTTAACCACTTGAAATCAACTATCTTGGATTGGAACATTAGGCAAAAATAGAAGATCTACAAGCTATCAACGTGTCGGTGTTGCAAAGCTATGTGAGCTAGTGCACAGTTAGAGAGAGAGAGAGACAGGAAACAGGGAGAGAGAGAGACGGGGAGTGAGACGCGGCAAAGGTCGTCGGGCTCGGGAATCGAACCCGAGACTCGCTGTCAGGCTGAGTTAGAGCGTCCACGGAGAGAGGCCGTGACAACAGCCCCCTGGAGCGTGGAGCGGCATTCACCCCCCGCTCAGCTCCACACATTATGATCCGGTGAGCTTGTAGATCGGCTATTTTTGGCAAAGAGATTTGATGTAGACGGAAAAATACCCCAAAATCCAAATACAGTTGCACTAGGAATAGAGGGTTATGTGGTTAATAATATTAAATGATTAGTTATTATTGTTATTATTATGTTTTTACTGGGATAGTTCACCCAGAATTTTTTTTAATTTTCTATCAATAGGCTCTATGCACAGCAGCCATATTATCACTTCCTTCACAGGTGTTACCATGATACTAATGAAGGCTCTGTTCCATTTAGTCTAGCACAGTGGTTTCCACGACCCCCATAACTCTGAGAGTGTACAAATGGAACCAAATGGACCCATTTGTACACACTCAGAGTTACACACCTGTAAGGGGCCATTTGGAAGCCAAAGAGGGTCCCTGGACCCCAACTGTAGACCCACTGGTGTAACAGAGTGTTTCCAGTGAGACAACATGCACAACATCAGCACCCTGACTCTGTTTGATCAGAATGGAACAGATCCTTCATTAGTATCATTGGTAACACCTGTGAATGTCTTCATAATATGTCTGCTGTGAATAGAGCCTATTACACACCCCATGAAGCCTTGAATTCATTCCTAAACCAATAACCGGCGGGAAGATACTAATCTCTTAAAGTTCACACTTTGAGTCTCCTATCGGCGCCGCCGTCATCAAATCGTTGGCTTAGGAATGCGAGAAAAACAAAAAAATCGAAAATGAATTCAAGGCTTCATGGGGTGTGTAATCGATAGAATAGAAATATTTTGGGGGTGAACTATTGCTTTAAGTTCTTACTTTAGGTTCAGTTTAAATTAAATGATTATACCGGTGGCGATGATAATGATGAGACTCTCCTACAGAGACATGTTTCATTTCAGTTCTCCTACAGGCAGTGGTGTAAAGTGACTAAGTACATTTACTCAAGTACTGTACTTAAGTACAGTTTTGAGGTACTTTTACTTTACTGGAGTATTTCCAATTGTCTATACTTTTACTTCTACTCCACTACATCTCAGAGGCAAATATTGTACTTTTACTCCACTACAATTATTTGACAACTTTAGTTACTAGTTACTTTTACGTTTAATTATTACGTTATAAAACATACATTAACCACTTTAGCCCTATTTTATACTTAAGCTAGTTGAAAATAGCCGATCTATAAGCTCACAACGAGTCGCAAGAGCTTGTAGATTTGCTATTTTCAAACATTTTAGTACTTTTACTTTTGGTACTTTAAGTACATTTGGATACCAATACTTGTGTACTTTTACTCAAGTAAATTTTGAATTCTGGACTTTTAGTTTTAACAGAGTACTTGCCGTATCGATACTTTTACTTAAGTAAAACATTTTAGTACTTTTTCCACCACTGCCTACATGTTTCATTTCAGTTCTCCTACAGGGACATTCATTTAAGTTCATTGCCTCTATGTTTACGTCTCCCTGTGCAGAAAGACGAGAAGGCCATGATGGCCAAGATGCAGCGGCAGAGGACCAACTCCAACGAGGGTCTGATGCCCCGCTGGGTCCCCGACAGAACCTTCTCCAGGACCAAGGACTCCAAGGTCTTCAGGCAGATGGTAAGAAGACGTCCTAAGAGTCTTTTTAAATCAGTTGGCGAGTAACATTCATTCTTTAGTAACTGCTGTAATCCATTCAATCCGGAAACGCATCTTTGTCATGTTAGATTTTAGCTCTAACCATTATTTTATACTTTGGAGATTCAAAAATAGCAGATCTACAAGCTCATAGCGCAGCACCGAGTGCAGCGCTATGAGCTTGTAGATCTGCTTCCTTTTTAGCGGCGCTAGCCGCTCTATACCTGACTTTGTCCGTGTGCGTACGTCAACGTTCTGATTGGTCAGGTGCGTACGTCAACAAAGTGCGTACGTCAACAAAGTGATTGGTCAAGCTTCGCGTGACACGTGACTATAAACACATTATAAACACATATCAATGACAAAATGTATCAAAGGCGTCGCTACCTTCACACAGGGTGTGATTTTTTTTTCAATCGTGATTTTTTTGTGTGCAAATCTTTGAATATATATGTTTTAAAGCGAACGTTTGTAACTCAAATCTTTGCTTCTGGTGATCCCTGGGACTACATATTTTGAGATACATCATTTTTGGGGCAAAATCCATCATTTGTGTTGTTTTCAGGAGAGAAAGTAAGCGTTGAGGCGAACAAGGAGAAAGGCAATCAAAAAGTACATAAAAACTGATATCAGTCTCTCCTCCCACAAATTGTCCTTCTCCTTCAACCAAAGAGCATTCGTGGATCTCAGTTCTCCTTGTGCGATCTCCAGTTGATCCCGCAGCTGCCCCTTCAGCTGCCTGTTCTCCTCGTCCAGCGCCTCCTTTTCCGCCGCCAGTCGTTCTAGTCGTTGTTTCTCGCCCCCCCGTTTGTCCTCCTCCTTCGTCGGCCGAAGGGCGCACGCCTCCTCCTGGGAGAGGAGCACTTGGATCTGGAGTTCCATGTGCCTTTTGGCCCAAGCCTCCTTTTCAGCGGCCAGTCTCCGTTGTTCCTCCCGCCGGTATCGGAGCAGACGCTCTTTGAGGCCGCCGTGTCTCACTGTGTCTTTCTCGTCCACCAGCTTTTGGATGGGTACGAGCGTTTCTTCCATTGCCTCGAACTTGTGCTCTTTGAAGGTCATTTCTTCTGTAGTCGGGCACACCTTCGACGTGCTCTCATCTTCTTCCTCCATAGCTCAGTGCTTCGCTCTGCGGACAGATCTGTGTCTGTCTGTCTTTCTGTCCTGTCCATAGTATATATATACACTGTAGAGGTCCCTGACGTCATCAACACGGTTTCATAGTGCTGACGTCATTGACTTATTTGACGACTTAATCTGGGACTATTCCTGGTAAAAAAATAATAATAATAAAGTATTATGATTATGCCATCTATGCCCATATATGGAGAACTCTGATGTCATCAGTATTTATAGGCTCTATTCACAGCAGCCATATTATGAAGACATTCACATGTGTTACCAATGATACTAATGAAGGCTCTGTTCCATTCTGGTCAAACAGAGTCAGGGTGCTGATATTGTGCATGTTGGCCCACTGGAAACACCAGTGGGTCTACAGTTGGGGTCCAGGGAGCCTCATGGGCTTCCAAATGGCCCCTTACATGTGTGTAACTCTGAGATTTATGGGGGTCGTGGAAACCACTGTGCTGCACTAAATGGAACAGAGCCTTCATTTGTATCATTGGTAACACCTGTGAAGGAAGTGATAATATGGCTGCTGTGCATAGAGCCTATTGTAACTTCAAGGCAAACCTAATCTGAACCATGAGTTCCATGTCCTAAACCATAGTTTCTTTCTCTTTCTCAGGGAATTGATGAGTCCAATAAAGACAAGTAAGTGTTGACCGTTTCATTTGCAGTATGAACATCACTTCACGTTCACTTTTATTTACGTCACCGTACACTTTGGAATAAATAGTACAATTTGAAATTTGTGTGGACGCGCACACACACACACACACACACACACACACACACACACACACACACACACACACACACACACACACACACACACACACACACACACAGATGTACTGTATTGTCACACAAACAATTGCACAGCTCTAGACAACAATGCACAACATGAAGATACAATTCAGCTGAGAAATAATTTATAATATATATACTATATTAAATTGTTAAGCACAATTATTTGTGTGACCATTAACCGTCAACTGACAGCTATAATCAGTATTTTTGCTTTATTCCATGACCACGACAGTATAGTGAGTGTGTTATTAGCAAGTGACACTAGGGGGAGCCATAGCACGGGGCTCAACTCGTTGTTCTGTTGACCTTTTTGTAACTGTTCGATTCCTCCTTCACCATATGGTCTACTTTCCTCCCTGTGCCGTGGTCAGCCGCTGCGTCCAGGAAGCCATGAACCCGGAGGACGAGGTCAACGAGTTCCTGGGCAGAGCCATCGATGCCCGCAGCATAGACCAGCTGAGGAAAGACCACGTCAAGAAGTTCCTGCTCACCTTCCAGACCTCCACCTTGGAGAAGAAGGTGTGAATGACACACACACTCCTCTTTTTAACCCATTTGGGCTATTCAAAAATAGTAGATATACAGATATACAAATATACAAGCTTGTAGATCTGCTATTTTTTGAAAAATCTTGACAATTTGTGCAAATATTTGAATATGTATATATTTTTAAAGTGAACATTTTTAACTCCAATATGTGCTTCTGGGGGTCCCATATTTTGAGGGTCAAATACATATCATATCATTTGGGGGGTCCTTGACATGGAAAAAGTTGAAGCACCACTGTTATAGCAACATATACTTTAGGATTTAGAAATCATTTCTAGATATGTATTTGGCCACGGACCCCCATCTCAAAATGTTTTGTTCCAGGGACCCCCAGAAGCAAAGATTTGAGTTACAAATGATTGCTTTAAAAATATATATATTGAATGACAGAAAAATTACACAGATTCTTTCCCGTTCTTAATGGATTAATGATTGTTGTTGTGAACACATGGTTATATTCACTTACAAGGACCCCCAAATTGATATATATTTGCCCGCACCCCCATCTGCAAAGGTTTTGCGCCAGGGACCCCCAGAAGAGAAAATGTATTTAACACATCGGGTGCCAAACACGGTCTGAACCGTGTGTTTACATAGTGGCGCTTCGGTGCCGAACACGGTCTGAACCGTGTTTTTAGTCTTTTTGTTTTTTTCGTTTTTCTCCGCGCGGGCGGGGCTAGAGCAGCTCTGGGAGCTCCCATTGTAATCCTGCGAAGGAAGTGCCAGATCGCTCACCGGAAACAAAAAAATAATTCCCATCCGCTTCCTGTCTATTTCCTACTTTGAAACGCCTATATCTCCGAATCTGTTTCCTGTGGGGAAAACCGGTCATGCGCGATGCGCGATCCCCCCCCGTTGTAACTCGCGAGGGAAATGTTATGGTTCCAGGCTGTAGCCAGGCTCATGGCACAACATGAATCGATGCTTTTTTTCGTGTGGAATTGCTCGTCGCGGAGTCTACAGATTTAAACAGTAAAGCCCAGTCAATGGGGAGAATGCTGGCACCCAACGTAAGTTGTTATGAAAAAACGCTGGCACCCGATGTGTTAAAAATGTTTTCAAAATGATTCACAATTTTTGATATTTTTCAAATATTAAAAAAGATTGCAGATGTTCAAGCTATCAGCGTGGCACGAAGTGATGCGCTGTGAGCTTGTATCTGCTATTTTTGAGTAGCCAACATATAAATGGATAAAGTGGTTAAAATGATTGTGATGCTATGTTAACTACTTTTGCTGGGGATCACCTGGAACACTGGTTCCGTTGATACAAGCCAGACGTGCGCTGTGTATTTATAAAAATCTGATTTGATTCGATTGATTAAAATAATTATGCTCTGAGAACATGCACTGATTGTTACTCATTCAGTGCCAATGAAATAAAAAAATATGTGCGTACTGTGCCAGCAATTTTTAAATTTTCTTACCTTTTTCAAGTAGTCGCAGAATATTTATCTCCAGTATAATAGATCCCCTGATGGGTGCTAATCACTGAGGGTTGCACTGTGTGGTTTCACAAAATGTCAGCGAGATCATCGCGACCTTGTTGACATTAATTGTCTGCCTTTGAAAATAACATGTCTGGGCCAAAAATACATAGTAAAAAAAAAGTGCTCAGGAGCCGAGATACAGCCTTTTTCAGTAATAAGTTAAACAAGAAGTGAATGGAGCAGCACATCTTCAGATAATGATATATTGGGTTCTGAAAGTTTTTTTACCCCCCCCCCAAAATAAACATGTCATTGGCACGTTGACGCCATTGCGGTAAAACACGTCAATGGCAAGTAGTCAGATGAGTGGGCCACAAACACAAGAAAATGTGGTAAACTGCTGATCTATAGAAATGTGGGTCATTATGACCGAAAGAATAAGATTGCGGATACAAGCGGCCGAAATTAGTTTTCTCAGACGGGTGGCCGGCCTCTCCCATAGAGCAGTGGTTCTCAACCTGTGGGTCACATGATTTTGGGGGGGTCCCCAGATCACAGTTAAGTGTCAATTTAAGGACTTAAGACCTTTTTAATACCTCAACACAAGAAAAAGACCATTACTGCATAGAAAGTAAACAACAAAACTATAAAAACTGATCAAACATTGACCAAATTGTCAAATAATATAAGAAAGAGGCTAAAAATATATCTGTGGAACCGAGTCAAACTAAATGTACAGTAATGCCTCAACTCCTACAATTCCAAGTGCTTGTCAGGGTTGGGGGGTCCCCAGTCCACCTAATAATTTGGTGGTCCCCCAGTTCAAATATGATTATTTTGGGGCGACCCCAGTTCAAATATGATTATTTTTGGGGGTCATCAGTTCAAATATGATTATTGTTGGGGCTACCCACTTGTTTACGTACCTTTGCATCACTTAATGTGTCTTTTCGTTTATCTCTCTGTTGTTTTTTTGCAGTATTCCAAGAAGGTGGATGACCGTTTTGGAGGCTACGTAGCCTGCACTCTGCTGGTGTTCTGTTTCATCTCCTTCATACAGATAGTCATCTTTCCTCAGTAAGTGTAACACACACGCACGCACGCACGCACGCGCGCACACTACAGACACACAGACACACACACACACACACACACACACACACACACACACACACACACACACACACACACACACACACACACACACACACACACAATGCATAATATTGATGTTTGATAATATCACAATTTAACAATTTAATTAAGAATGCATGTTAACCACAATATCACTATTTTGGAACATTTGTTGTCGATCTGTCGCATTTTGAGCTTGTAGATTGTCTATTTTATCATCAATATGTTTATTAATATCTGTTTAATAATGTCAATATGTGTATTATAATCCATATGTGTATTAATATCCGTTTATTAGTATCAATATGTTATTATGATCCATATGTTTATTAATATCAATAATCCATGGTGTGTGTGTTATGTTGTGTCCCGCAGCACTCCGGTCATGCTGGGAATCTACATCAGTATCTTCATCATCCTCGCCAACATCCTCTTCATCTGTGCCATATACTCCTGCATCAAGGTAAAAAGATTTGGCCATGGACCCCCATCTGAAATTATGTTGTGCCAGGGACCCCCATAGAAGATTTGTGTTTCAAAAATATTCAAAAGTTTTCACATTTCTTCAAGATTAAAAAAATATAAATAAAAATATATTCTTCAAGAAAATGTTTTTAATAGCCAATGTATAGGCTATAGGGTCAAAGTGGTTAAACAGATTTTGCTCTATTTTGCTGGGGAACCCCTGGAACCCCTCCAGGGCCAAGGGTTCCCGGACCCCACTTTGAGAACCACTGGTGTAGAATGACCAACTTTGTACCTGCAGTTACAGCACAGTACAGCCCACTGTGTTGAAGCACCAGGGTAATGTGTTCTTTCTGCCCCCTGCTGGTGAAGCTGTTCCCTGCAGCCATGCAGACAGTGTCCAGGAAGATCGTGCAGTCCCACACCAACAGTACGCTGGTGGGCGTGTTCACCATCATCCTCGTGTTCATTTCTGCCTTCGTCAATATGGTAAACGTGCAACACACACACACACACACACACACACACACACACACACACACACACACACACACACACACACACACACACACACAGACAGACAGACAGACAGACAGACAGACAGACAGACAGACAGACAGACAGACAGACAGACAGACAGACAGACAGACAGACAGACAGACAGACAGACAGACAGACAGACAGACAGACACTCTCACACACACGCACACTCACACTCACACTCACACACGCAACACACGCTACAATATAATTTAAAATGCAATATAATATAATATTCTTCAAAAATAGATGATCTACAAGCTACATTTTGAGCTTATAGCTATGTAACAATTTATGTTAATGAATAAAATGTCATTTTGTCCAATCAGTATGATCGTGTCAAAGGTCATGTCTCACTGACAGATCTGACAGGGATTTTGACCTGAAGGTAAGGTTAACTTTTCCCCTGAGCCAGCAGGCAGGCTCTATTAAAAGCTCTATTAAAATGTCAGCACTTGCGGCTTGGACGACCGCTGGCATAGCGATCCAGGCACCTATAGGCTCAGTGTAGCCTGACAGCGTGTCGCGGGTTCAAGTCCCGATCCCGACGGCCTTTGCTGCATGTCACTCCCCATCTCTCTCTCCCCTTTTCCTGTCAGCCTATCAAATAAAGGCATAAAAAAGCCCCCAAAAAAAAAAAAAAACACACCCAATGTGAAGTGGGCGGTGTGGTCACAGTGGTCATCACAGTGATGGAACATGGAAGTGTTTTTTTTTAAGTGCATAGTCCTATTTATAGGGCTATGCACACGTGTCATGTGTTTCTAGCCAATCACAGTCCTGAATAGAGTCATGGTGGCCAATCACGGTGCAGGGTTAGGGGGGTACAATGGTGGCCAATCACAGCGCAGGGTTGGGGGGGTGCAATTGGGTCGATGTCCAAACCTCACATACAGGGGCGGTTGCACCGCCCAAAAAGAAAATGTCAGCACTTGCACAGGAAACCAGGGTCAATCAGAAGAGGAAAGCTACGTAGTGCAGCTTTATAGCACTTTTATACTTTGTGTAACACAGTTTACAAAGCGCTTCACATAACACAATGGAATAGAGGAAGCATTTGGATGTGATGAAAAAAACACACAAAATAACACACAAACATAAAAATACAAATTCCTGTAAAATTATTAATTTATTTGGCCCATAAACCCAACAGTACCCGCTTAATGTATCGTCTTGTATGAACTGTACTGTATGCAGTGGTGGGAAAAGTACTGAAATGTTTTACTTAAGTGAAAGTATCAATACTACACTGTAGAAATACTCTGTTACAAGTAAAAGTCCGGGTAATCAAAATTTACTTGAGTAAAAGGACAAAGGTATTGGTATCAAAATGTACTTAAAGTACCAAAAGTAGAAAGTACTCATTATGCAGAATGTCCCGTTTCACAAGTTTTCAAATGTATAAAATGTTTAAAAAAAAGCAGATCTACAAGCTCACAATGCGTCGCATCGCGACGCATTGTGAGCTTGTAGATCGGCTATTTTCAAATGGCCGAAATGTATACAGAGCTGAAGTGGTTAATGTACTGTATGTTTTGTAATCTATGTATACAATTTGAATCCTGCGCCATGTCGGTTGTCAGTATGTATGTACGTTGTATGTGGCCAGTGTGACGTAATCTGACATCACGCCAGTGTGACGTAATCTCACGACAGCATGACATCACGCATGACATCACATCCTACCTATAAATTCTAGGATGCCGTCAGATCGCACCAGTTCGACGGCTTCCATAGTGGGTTTTGGTCATTGGAGAGGTGATGCACGTCACCTCTTTCTGAAGTGGGTACTTTCAAAGCCTGCCGTGGATTTAGGAGAGCACAAAACTCTCTCTCACACTGTGAGGTGCCTGTAACTTCTAGTGATAATACAAATCTACAAAGTAACTAGTAACTACAGTTGTCAAATAATTAGTAGTGGAGTAAAAGTACAATATTTGCCTCTGAGATGTAGTGGAGTAGAAGTAAAAGCACTGAAAATTGGAAATACTCCAGTAAAGTAAAAAAGACCTCAAAATTGTATTGGCTGCCAAAAACGCAGATCTGCGTTCTATTGCGTCCTTAGAACGCAGGCTGCCAAAGACGCAGATCTGCGTTCTATTTTTTTTTTTTGTAATTCGACCCAAAGACCAAGGAGATATGATTTTTCGAAGATTTAAACTCCCATCATCCACTTCATTGTTAACTTAAAACTTAAAAATTCTGTATCTCGGCTCCTGAGTACTTTTGTTTTTTCATTGAAAAAGTCTGGCAGTCTACTGTAGAAAATAAATAAATCATTCTGGCAGCCAATGTGTTAATAAGCACAGTACTTGAGTACATGTGCTTAGTTACTTTACACCGCTGACCGTGTGTCTGTCTTGATGTGTGTTTCACCGTACAGTTTGCCTGTGACACTAAGAGCTTGGAGGAGTGCGTCGCCGAGCAGCTGAACACGTCCGCTCCGCTGGTCACTCCGTGTCTCATCCACAGCCTCAACATGTCCATGGAGGGAGGGCTGGAGATATGTCCCTCGTGTCCCTTCCCAGAGGTCAGCCTCCACTCTTATGTATATTAAATCAGTGCTTCTCAACCTTTTCAGGCCGCGACCCCCGAAAATAATTATAATGTGAAGTGGGGGACCCAGCACCATAAGCACTTGGAATGTAGGAGTTGAGGCATTACATTTAGTTTGACTCGTTTCCACAGATAAATATTGTGAAAATAGCAGATCTACAATCTCACAATGCCTCTTGTGAGCTTGTAGATCGGCTACGTTCACAATGTTTGCCCCTTTCTTTTATAATTTGACAATTTGGCCAATGTTTGACTGTTTTTTTTTCTTTCTTTTTTTCTTTCTTTCTTTTTTTTAGGTATTAAAAATGTATTAAACGTCCTTAAATTGTCACTTTACTGTCATCTGGGGAACCCCAAAAAAACATGTGAGTGAGGACCCCCCCTGTTGGTCCCGACCCACAGGTTGAGAACCACGGTATTAAATGTGATCTTTAGGACTGACTGACTGTCCACACTGTTATTAAATCTGATCTTTAGGACTGACAGTCCACACTGTTATTTTCAAGTGATCGCATTTGTATAATAAAAAAAAGCATCAATCAAGCTTGGGGATTGGCTATTTTCCACCATTTTTGATATTTACGGGGCCAGAGCTCTGCTCTGGACACGTATTGTTATTGGCAGTATTCTGTCACTTCTTCTTCTTCTGCCACTTTTCGCAGTTCTGGCTGAACCGCGCTGTCGCTTTTTATGAAACTCGGCCATATGGTAGATGGTCATGAAAAACGATCAAAAAATAATTCTCACAATCTTTCGTCCAAAGGTGGCGCTATAGCACTCAATTGAAAATGCCAACTTTGACCAGGTACAACTCATGCCCTGTTTGACCTACAACCATGAAACTTGGATACACATATGCGTCTCCTCATGCTGAACAACTTTCACCCTCTGACTTTTGACCTCTGACCTTTAGATCTCCCACCATTTTGAATTATATGAAAAACAGTCATTGGCTCCTAACTTCTGCATTTTTTCACTTATGGAAAATCCGTTGGAAATTTTTGTAGGCAGTGGTCCAAGGTTCAAGTGCTAAACGTTTCGTGCAGATTGCTCAAAAATCCCAGGAGGAGATAGATTTTAACTATTACAGTTTAAAGAAAATTATTCATCTGTGCCTAAAACATACATGCAGACTCACATTTCTTTGAAACTTTGCAGAAATGTACAGGGTCATTCCAAATATCACTGAAACCAATCTTACTCCAATTGGCCAAAAGGGGGCGCTATAGCAATTTTTTGAAAAGGCAGACTTTAAACAGGCATAAGTCATGCCTCGTTTGGCCGAAAGTCGTGAAACTTGCTTACACATGTGCCTTGACTCATGAGGAACACACGTATCGATTTGACCATTAAGCTCCGCCCTTAGATTTTCCGCAATTTTGAGCAGTTTGAAAAATACTTGTTTTTGCCAGTTCTGGCTTAACCGTGCATACGCTTTTTACGAAACTCGGCCATATGGTAGATGCTCATGAAAAACTACCAAGAAATAATTCTCACACTCATTCGTCAAAGGGTGGCGCTATAGCACTCAATTGAAAGTGCCAACTTTGAACAGGTACAACTCATGCCCTGTTTGACCTACAACCATGAAACTTCGATACACACATGCGTCTCTTCATGCCCGACAACTTTCGTGGTCTGACTTTTGACCTCTGACCTTTAGATCTCCCACCATTTTGAATTATATGAAAAACAGTCATTGGCTCCTAACTTCTGCATTTTTTCACTTATGGAAAATCCGCCGCTTTTGTTTTGTCGGCAAAGGTCCTAAGTTCATGTGTAAAATGTTTTGTGCAGATTACTCAAAAATCCCAGGAGGAAATAGATTTTAACTATTGCAGTTTTATGAAAATTATTCACCTAACACATACATGCAAGACTCACATTTCTTTGAAACGTTGCAGTAATGTAGAGAGTCATTCCAAATATCACTGAAACCAATCTCACTCCAATTGGCCAAAGGGGGGCGCTATAGCAATTTTTTGAAAATGCAAACTTTAAACAGGCAAAAGTCATGCCTCGTTTGGCCGAAAGTCGTGAAACTTGCTTACACTTGTGCCTTGACTCATGAGGAACACATCTATCGCTTTGACCAGTAAGCTCCGCCCTTAGATTGTCCGCAATTTTGAGCAGTTTGAAAAACACTTAAACCCAGGATTTTTCAGCTATTTGCGTGAAACTGTATCATCTGTGTGATCTCCTTTTTCACAGTTACTTGTCTGTTGGGCCAATGGCGTCTCCCTTAAATGAATGCCTCACAATCTCAAGGTCGCCAGTTCAAGCCTCACTTGATGCAGACTTAATTTAAGTTGAATTGCAAACGACATGACTGTATCAATGAATACATGTGCAAATGGTAAAGATAACCTGAAATGCTTATTTGAGAGTACGTTTTTTCAACGTATGACATACTTCATTCTGAAAATAGCTGATCTACAATCTCACAACTTTTCATGGTTTGTGAGCTTGTAGATCGGCTACTTTCACTAGTTTTGGTTCTGAGGAGATGTACAATTTCTTCATTGGTAAATGGTTTGTGAACGAGTGATCTTAGTGTTAGTGAAACAGGGGCTTGGTTCATGAAAGAAGGCAAGAGTTTATGATCTTCAACAGACAATATCAGTCTGGACATAGCTATAGCACTATAGGTAGTGTTGCAGCCTATTAGTCTGAAGGTTGAGAGTTCGAATCATGTTAATGGCAGTAGGTTGAGATGTCCAATCAAACCATTATGTTTCCATCTCTCTCTCTCATCAATCTATTGTTTCCATGTCACTCTCTCTCTCTTCAATCTATTCCGTTTCCATGTCTCTCTCTCTCTCTATTCACTGGCCCCGTATTATCGCTGCTTGCAGCTATATTTCATATTTAGATTTGTATGATTATGCCCTGTATGCATTAGCATGTTTGTATTTCATGTACATTTTTATTATTCCATTGCATTATTATAAACCAGTAATACCTGCATGTGTCCTATGTGTGTCAGTATTTCAGCTACAGCGTGCTGCTCACCCTGTTGGCGTGCTCAGTGTTCCTGCAGATCAGCAGCATCGGCAAACTGGTGCTGATGCTGCTGATCCAGTTCACCTTCCTGCTGCTGGTGGAGTGGCCACAGGTGGTGCTGTTTGACAACGCAGACCTCTTTGTCACCTCCAATGCCCTGTAAGTCAGTATAGTTCTCTTTGGCCTTTTTTTTTTCAACCCCTCCTGAAAATGTATTTTCGGTTTATTAAAGAGCTGGAGAGACAGGGAGACTCCTGTTACTGAACAAACACTCTATAGCAATGACTACTATCCCAATATAGTGCTTTAACCTTTTAACAAAAACACTTTTGTTTTCACCCAAAAAATATCACTTACCCTACCTTTCAGCCTTTGCATGACAATAGCAGATCATTTTGACACACTGTGACCTTGTAGATCTGCTTTTTATATTTTATTAAAAAAAAGAAAAATAGGGATGTCGGGGTTAATGTGGTTAACTAACTAATTGTGATATCAGTACTGTAAATATCAAAAATATCATTTCCCAAAAGGAAATGCATGCACTTAATATAATTTCATATAATTCCAATGTTTATGTTTAGCTCTCAACATTCTAATATCTGTTATTTTCCTTTCTAGTGATTTCAATGAAACTACTTCTCAATGGTAAGTATTTATTTATTTTCTTTTGCATGGTAATACTAGCCTGGCATGGCCAGACTATCACTGAGTAGATATTAGTCTGGAATCTCTGTGTGGAACCTCCATTTCCGAGGGGAAAATTTAAAAAATGCCTCTGGTGATAAACCCGCTCCATATTTGCATACTGGGCCCTGATTGGTCCCTCACTACTTCGGAGGGAGTGAAATCCAATCACAGCTGAGCGGTGCCAGACTAAATCTGCCCAGGGCTTTTTTATTTATTTATTATTATTATTATTTATTTGTTGCTATTCATACTTAATGAATAAAAATCTGATTACAATCTGCCACTCTGACCATAACCTTAGACTGTTATTATATCCAGAACAGCCAGTAGGATGTGCTCACAATGCTGTTATTATAACATTATTTCTGTTTTCCATTAGGTCCAGTTTCAATGAAACTACAGACCAGTGGTAAGATTATAGTTAACGTAGCATTAAAGGGATAGTTAACCCCCAAAATGACTTTTTTTCTATCGATTACACACCCCATGGAGACTTGATGATCATAATTGGATGACCAGCAGCGGCTCCGGTAGGAGACTCAAAGTGTCAACTTTGAGTCTCCTAACGGATACATTAGCATCTTCCCGCCGGTCATCAAATTATTGGCTTAGGAATGGGACAAAAACTAAACAATCTCCATGTATTCAAGGCTTCATGGGGTGTGTAATTGATAGAAAATAAGTAATGTTTTGGGTGAACTATCCCTTTAACATCATTGACGTCCCATATTGTTACCCCACTTCACAGGAGCTGTTACCACTTGTCTTATTGTTTTTTTTGTATGACTTCACAGTCCATTTGTTGTGACTAAAGTGTCCCTGAGGGTGATGACACCAGTGATCCTCACAGTGTTCGTCCTGGCTCTGTACCTCCACGGTCAGCAGGTCGAATCCACCGCACGCCTCGACTTCCTCTGGAAACTACAGGTAACTGCAGCCGCCTCTAGGGGTCACTATCTCACCATGTTAAAGGGATATTTCACTTTAAAAAGAGAAGTGGGTCATTTTATCGTCTACTCAGTCCTTTGGGAGCACCCCAGACAGTGTTTAAGTTGCTTCATTCAGTATTTAGGTACTTGATTAGATTCATCAAAAATACCCGTCCGTGGTTCTGGTGACTCATCCTGGCCTCCTGATACGTGAGGGGGCCGTGTTTTTTCGATTACATAAAAAAAAAAAAAATCATTTTCCAAAAATAGCAGATCTACAAGCTCAAGCTACAGTACGAGCTTGTAGATCTGCTATATTTGAAAAATCGTGAACATTTGTGCAAATCTTTGAATATACATAGACTAAACATTTTTAACTCCGATCTGTGGTTCTGGAGGGTCCCTGGAACAAAATATTTTGAGATGGGGGACCGCGGCCAAATACATATTATTTTGGGTGGTCCTTGACATGGAAAAGTGTCCACTGGCAACATACGTTTTTTCAAAAAACTGTTTGGATTTAGAAGACATTTGTAGAATCCCCCAGAAGCAAAGATTTGAGTTACAAATGTTCGCTTAAAAAAAAAAAAAAGCTTTTCCGGTCTTAATGGGTTAAGGTTGTCACAAGTCTGTTCAATTTCCAACTCTCCCTCCCTCCCTCCCTCCCTCTCTCTCTCTCCCTCCCTCCCTCTCTCTCTCTCTCTCTCTCTCTCTCCCTCTCTCCCCTAGGCCACGGAGGAGAAGGAGGAGATGGAGGAGCTGCAGGCGTACAACCGCCGCCTCCTCCACAACATCCTGCCGAAGGACGTGGCGGCCCACTTCCTGGCGCGGGAGCGCCGCAACGACGAGCTGTACTACCAGTCGTGTGAGTGCGTGGCCGTCATGTTCGCCTCCATCAGCAACTTCTCCGAGTTCTACGTGGAGCTGGAGGCCAACAACGAGGGGGTGGAGTGTCTCCGTCTGCTCAACGAGATCATCGCCGACTTTGACGAGGTAACTACTTTTATGAATAGGCTCTATGCACAGCAGCCATATTGGGACTTCCTTCACAGGTGTTACCAATGATACTAATTAAGGCTCTGTTCCATTTAGTGTGGCATAGTGGTTGTCTTATTTTCAAGGACCCCCATAACTCTGAGAGTGTACAAATGGAACCAAATGGACCCTTACGGGTCCATTTGGTTCCATTTGTACACTCTCAGAGTTACACACCCACCATAAGGGGCCATTTGGGAACCAAAATGGAGTGTTTCTAGTGAGCCAACATGCACAATATGAGCACCCTGACTAGAATGGAACAGAGCCTTCATTGGTATCATTGGTAACACCTGTGAAGGAAGTAAGAAGAGGCCCAATTTCTTTCCAATATGGCTGCTGTGCATAGAGCCTATTCCTTTCAGTGCCAGCTTAGCAGAAGTGTTTTAGGTGCTGAAGCACAGGGCACCAACCTGGGGGGGGGGGGGGGGGCACCAAACGGCGTGGAGAAAGTGAAATAAGACAGAACTATCGCCGAAAAGCTCCAAAAATTAGAAGCCGCTGCTGCTGAAGGATCGCTAAAACGGTGAAACGTGCCGGTCAAGCGTATATTTTTTGATGCTTCGGCGCTTTGATTTGTATTACAAAACCGCTTCAGCCCTATTTAAACTTTGGCAATTTGAAAATAGCCGATCTACAAGCTCACAACGCGACGCGTTGTGAGCTTGTAGATCGGCTATTTTCAATTACACATTTGAAAACTTGTGAAATGGGACCTTCTGCATAACGAGTACTTTTACTTTTGGTACTTTTTAAGTACATTTTGATACCAACACTTATGTTCTTTTACTCAAGCACATTTTGAATTCCGGACTTTTACTTGTAACAGAGTATTTCTACATTGCAGTATTGATACTTTTACTTAAGTAAAAAAAATTGAGTACTTTTTCCACCACTGTTGAAGACCAGGCCCATTGCAAGTTGCTGTTCTCTGTCCATCCCACACTATAGCTCCGCTCACATGCCCTGCTGTGTGTGTGTGTGTGTGTGTGTGTGTGTGTGTGTGTGTGTGTGTGTGTGTGTGTGTGTGTGTGTGTGTGTGTGTGTGTGTGTGTGTGTGTGTGTGTGTGTGTGTGTGTGTGTGTGTGTGTGTGTGTGTGCGTGCGTGCGTTCATCATATAGATCATCAGCGAGGAGAAGTTCAGACAGCTGGAGAAGATCAAGACCATTGGCTCCACCTACATGGCGGCGTCCGGCCTCAACGACTCCACCTACGACAGGGAGGGGCGCTCACACATCACCGCCCTGGCCGACTACGCCATGAGGCTGAGGGAGCAGATGAAGTACATCAACGAGCACTCCTTCAACAGCTTCCAGATGAAGATAGGTACTGTTCTCTCTGTCACTCTCTTTGCTGTCAAAATGAACACATTACATTACATTTCATTACAGTCATTTAGCAGACCCTTTTATCCAACGCGACGCGAAGTGTATTGAACATATAGGTAGGCAAGGAAACTACTAATCACCAGAAGTCTTAACCCATTAAGACCTGGGACGCATCTGTGTCACTTTTTGATTTGAGCTAAAAAAGCATTATTTTACACTTTGGCTATTCAAAAATAGCAGATATACAAGCTCATAGCGCGGCACCGAGTGCCGCGCTATGAACTTGTAGATCTGCTATTTTTGAAAAATCGAGAAAATGTGTGCACATTAATATATTTATATTGTTTTAAAGCGAACATTTTTAACTCAAATCTTTGCTTCTGGGGGTCCCTGGAACAAAATATTTTGAGATGGGGGTCTGCGGCCAAATACATATAATTTTAGGGGTCCTTAACATGAAAAAGATTGAGCACCACTGATATAGAAACATACGTTTTTTCAGAATAGGTGTGCCTTTCATGAAACGATACGATACGATATTGGGCTCACGACATCGATATGATATCGATAAGATATAATACGATATATGGCACTTTTTTATTATGAAAATATATGGGGGGGGGCTTATGAAAATATATGGGGGGGGGGGAGCAATTGCAAACAAATACTTCTGTTTTTGCATTATTATTATTGCAAATAAAAAAGTAAAAAAGTAAGGTAAAAGTGAAATATATCAGCTACACCTAACACTGATCATCATCAACATTTGTGTTGTTGTTGCCCAAAATAAGGTCACCAGGGTCAAGCTATTTGATTGATTGATTGATTGAATGTTTTATTAGGCAAAAGAATGTAAAACAACACAGTTACATTTATAATGCTTTTGTCTAGAAGGTCCGGCCCAAAAAGTCCTTGCGGGCTTGTTTCCGTTGGGGTCCTTGAATTAATTTCATAGACATATAGTAGAAACCAAACAGTTCAAAAATCAACATAAGAGTACAGAGGAAAAAATATATATACCATTATGTACAAGAAAGGCATGAGAAAATAAAAAAATGATATACAAAAAAAAGCATTAGAAAATAAAATAAAAAGTATGTACAAAAAAAAGGGGGGGATCGTCTGTCTACAGGGAAACTGGTACTAGCTCTTCTTTAGGCCTCCAGGAAGATGAGTTTTTAGGGCTGTTTTGAATGAGCCCAGCGAACTGCATTTTTTGAGGGATGGGGTTAGACTATTCCATTCCTTGGTGGCTGTGCTATAGGATTGGACTCATGTACAAACCATGAGGCTTATGACTTGCATAAAAAGATAATATTACTGTTTCATTCTCTTGTGCTCCAGGTCTGAACATTGGACCAGTGGTAGCAGGGGTCATAGGAGCCAGGAAACCCCAGTATGACATCTGGGGGAACACGGTGAACGTGGCCAGCCGTATGGACAGTACAGGAGTACCTGACTGCATACAGGTGATGGCCTGTTACTTACTACTGTTTTGCAGGGAATAGGCTCTGTGCACTGCTGGAATATTGGAACGTAATTGGGCCTCTTCCTTACTTCTTCCGCAGGTCTTACCAATTATACTAATTAAGGCACTCAAAACTTTTAAAAAATTTCAAGGACCTCCATAACTCTGAGAGTGTACGAATTGAAACAAATGGACGCTTACGGGTCCATAAGAATACTTTCTACAACAAAGTAGTCCTGAAATTCTGATCCTGGCATGGAAAGTACTGTCAGGATCAAAACGGTACTAAATTATCTGTGATGATGATTACTGTGTAATAATAATTATTATTTTATAAAAAATATAATAATGATACATTTTATTTATAACGCACTCTACATTTTTGGAGATCTCAAAGTGCTACAGGGTTTAAAAACAAATGGCACAAAAACAACAAAAGTAGGGCAAAAACAACAAAAAAAAGCATTCAGCAACAAGAAGACCTTTCTTGAGGAAGAAAGTTGATTCAAAACGAATTAAAAGAATATAGCTGCAAGCAGCGATAATACGGGGCCAGGGATTGCAGAGAGAAGAAAGAAAGAAGCAATGATAAGTAATATGCACAATAAGCCATAGAAACATAGAAGACTGAACTTGAGAGAAAGAAGACCAAATGATCCATGCTGGAAGCCTGGCCCCGTAAAAAAGCTTTGTTAACCCATTAAGACCTGAGGCCTATTCTAAAAACACCTTCTAAATTCTACTGTGCCTACTTTTTCTGAAAAGGAAAGTGAATTATTTTTTGTTATACAGTATATCGTCTCTGTCGGGTGGAAACCTCATATGTCCAAAACTGTTACTTTTTAGGATTCAAATAAAAAAATAGTAAAAGTCGCTTTGCGTGTTTTTGAATATGGAGACAAGAGGTTTCTGCCCGACAACAGCGATAAATAGCAACAACTAAAATGACACAGACAGAGTTGTTCCTAGCTTGAAAGGTATAACAATGAGTAACAGGTGTAACAGGTCTAAATGGGTTAAAAAGGTATGTTTTGAGTTAATAAACCAGCCCATGCTAACATTACATTGGTGTCAACAGGTCACCACAGACCTCCACCAGGTGCTCTCAAACAAAGGCTACGTGTTGGAGCACCGCGGCGTCGTAAAGGTCAAAGGTAAAGGGGAAATGACAACGTACTTCCTGAACGACGGACCGCCCAACAGTTAGCAGCTAGCTAGCTATCACTAGCAGCTGCTGTGGGGCGACGGGGTCGATTTCCTGCCGCGAGGGACCGTGCACCACTGAGCAAGGGACTCCCAGTGTGAGAGCTAATGGCTAACGACTTAGCGACGCCATCACTTGAATTCTGAGCGACGAGGGGAGAAAAAAAAGACGTTGAGACATTGTGTGGACTTCGGAAAGGAAGTTTTCTTTGATGAGAGCAAAGTGACGTTCTTGTCTATGACACGACAGCCATGTCTAGCCTCTCTCTCTCAGGCTACTTGAAAGATGCAGAGTCTGTTTATTTAAAAAACAAACAACAAACAAACGCCTTTAGCCTGTGTCAAAAGAAGAAATTACGCTGTACATAAGGCTACTTTTTATTTCACTTTATTTTTTGTGTGGGGGTTTAATTTTTACAAAAAAAAAATGTTTGGAGTCATTTTTTTTTATTTCCACAAGAATTATTGAACAGGTACTCATGTTTGTTTTTGTTTCCGGGTTACTTTATTATTTATTTTTAATCTTGATGTTTTTGTGCAAAAAGGTCCTTTATGGCAAGTGTGACTACATACGTGCACAAATATCCAGTTTATTACACGTTTATAAGTGTGTATGTACATGCATATTTGTGTGTATGAATATGTGTATAAAATCGAGGAGGACAATATTGACCAAAGACTAAAGTATGGCTAGAAACAAGGCAAGACATTCTCGCTTGAAGCTCGACTTATACTCGACTTATCACTGTTGTGCGGCGGAGTTTAAGTTAGGCATAAGACAGCAATGAGCGCCATGCTCTGTTGCTAAGCAGTAGACGGCCTCATCGCTAGTGGCAGCAGCAACAGCTTACTTCATTGTTTCTCATGGAATAACGTACTTTAACCACAGTACTTTACTTTTGTCTGTCATTCGGCCCATGGAAGAGATGTTTTTTCATCTTGCCGTCCTTCTCTGGAAGATGACGCTGGCCTCAACCTCTCTAGACCAAATGACTGATGGGAGTGAGAGTAACCACTTGAAGCCTAGCCAGAGATTTGTTAGACTAGAGCAGTGGTTCTCAACCAGTGGTCCGGAGACCACCAGTGGTCCTTGAGGGGGTTCCAGGTGGTCCCCAGCTAAATGATGGAGAGTCGGTAACCAAATGGACCCTTATAGATCTTTAACTCTTGAAAGTTAAAGATCTATAAGGGTCCATTTGGTTTCATTTTACACTCTCAAGAGTTGAATTATTGTTAAACTTCTGCATTACTAAATTAAATAATTGTTATTTTTTGCCTGTTATCTCTCCTACGTACCTACATCAATACAGCATGGAATTGTGGACAAAATCTTATCCAACAATAACACAATATTCTAAGTCTTGGGGTCTGAGTGTCTAAATCTCATCAAATGGTGGTTCCGTGGCTCAAATGCCGAATAAATAATGGACCTTGATATGGTTGAAAACCACTGGACTAGAGGCAGAAC
This sequence comes from Gymnoscopelus microlampas, assembly GCF_963454915.1. NCBI lineage: Eukaryota > Metazoa > Chordata > Actinopteri > Myctophiformes > Myctophidae > Gymnoscopelus > Gymnoscopelus microlampas. The sequence continues at coordinate 7,961,069 of NC_139947.1, read as the reverse complement.
ATAATGGGGGCAAAGGATGTAGCCCTGGGGGACTCCGGTCAATGAAGTATACAGGGTTTAAGTGGTTAACTGGGCTCCCAGAGGCGTAGAAACGGCTCCGCAGATCAAACCAATCTGATTCCAATCTGGATAGGCCTGAAAATGGGACTCGGGCTGCCAGTGTGAACATAACCTTAAAGCGTTCAGAGTGCTGCGATTTTCCCTCCGACGTTCTAATGCTCCTGTCATACGACAGCGGTGTTGCATGCTGAAAATATAGCCGATCTACAAGCTCATTATGTGTCACAGCCATGACGCGTTGTAGAGATTGTAGATTGGCTATTTTTGTGCATGTGACAACATCGTACGACATAAGTATAAATCGGGCTTAAAGGTTTCATGACATCAAATGTTTTCTTCTTTTTTTTTACCTCAGTTACACAGTCAGACATTCAGTGGATTTTCTGTGGTCTGGGATTTTCTGAATAATTAGGCTGTGAAAAGTGCCGTGATTGGCCCGTGGTCTTTGACGTCACAGTTAACCCATTAAGATCTGAGACGATTCTGTTTTTGGAAAAAAAATGCATTTTTTTCCCCAAGATTTTTCAAAAATAGCAGATCTAGCAGAGGCAATCCCTCAACAGCGACACCCGCAGGCAAATAGGTTTTCTTTTCATTGCAGCTGAAAAGGCCTCGGAACAAAGAGAGAAAAAAAACTGCCATGGCTCACTGGAGTGGATTTCTCAGTTAAAACCTTTAAACGCACGTTGGAAAGACCACGATAAAGACTTTTAATGTTTTGTAAGCCAGCATGTCATGAAACCTTCAAAACGTCTCGTCGCACATCTTTGGTCTGAACTAGGCTTTATTTAGAGCTTGAGCAGTCAGTGGGGGCAGGCAGGTGGTTTCAGCCATAGCAGTATATATTGTGGTAAAAGCCGCATTCCTTCCCTTTCAAAGAGCTGGTGTTGGTCCAAATGGAAAGGAAGGAAGTGGGGAAACTGGGAGGTTCAAGTGCCATCAGGGGTAAAAAAAAATCTTGGAGTGGAATGTCAATGGAAACCTATTACCAGACAGCTTGAATTGTCTGACAGTGTGTTCTCAAAGGGTCCTTGAGGGGGTTCCAGGGGGGGAACCCCTCAACTAGATGATTGAATCTTAAGAGAACCAAATGGACCCTTAGCAGTCTGTAACTCTGAGAGTGTACAAATGGAAGCAAACGGACCCGTCCGTTTGCTTCCATTTGTACACTCTCAGATTTATGTGGGTCCGTGGCCTAACCTAATGCATCACAAACTCGTTTTTTTATTTTCTTTTTTTGAGAACCACTGGTCTATGAAGATGGAATATGGGAGATGAAGTATTGACAGAGATGATCTATAGATTATGACTGAATACTGTGCTTTGTAGGGGCATAACTATTTTCACTGTGAGGTTTTGATGATTACAGCAAAACTTGCTTTCTTGCCAAACTTAACTGCTCTGAAGCATGTCTGATTGTGGTATCTTGTTTTTTTTCCTTTTCATTTTTTTCCCTGTTTTGTTTTATCTTTGGGTATTTTGTATCACCTCTGTATCCATCATTTGTATATTCTTAATGTTGTTATAATTATTATTATTATTATAATTATTCTGATTAATGAATTATGCTTATTACGATGATTCCATTCCAGTGAAAAAGGATCAAAGACCAGCACGCTTTTTCTCGTTAAAATGCCAGTTTGTGAAGCTTGAGCTCATTTGGTACCAACGGATCAACTGCAGGCAAACCTCGTCAGCGCTTAACCACGTGAAACCCTAATGTACAATACAGTATTTCCACTGGCCATAGACACGATTATGCATAATAACACAAATTCTGAGTGTAATGCTCGCAAAAACTAACACACACATGCTGTTGATTCTGATTCTGTTGACACTACATTTTATTTTATTTTTACACTATTTTTTTAATAACACTACTGCAGTGTTTTAACCTGTCTGGTTTCAATGTGCCCTCTCCCTCCCTATACCATGCCTTAACCACATGAACCCTGGCGTCTGTATTCTGAAAATAGCCAATCGACAAACTCACCAGTTTGGTGTAGAGGCAGTGGTGGAAAAAGTACTCAATTTTTTGACTTACCTAAAAGTATCAGTACTGCAGCGCAGAAACAAGTAAAAGTCTGGTAATTAACATTTACTTGAGTAAAAGTACAACAGTTTTGGCATCAAAATATACCTAAAGTATCAAAAGTAAAAGTACTCATTATGCAGAATGTGCTGTTTCACAATGTATACACTTTATAAAAAATCTTTTGAAAATAGCAGATCTACAAGCTCATAACGCGTCGCGATACGTTGTGAGCTTGTAGATTGGCTATGTTCAAATAGCCAAAGTTTAAATAGGGCTTAAGTGGTGAATGTATGTTTTGTAATAATAATCAAAATCTACAAAGAGTAAAAAGTACAATATATGCCTCTGAGATGTAGTTGAGTAGAAGTAAAAGTATTGAAAATTGGAAATACTCAAGTGAAGTAAAAAAAATCACACCCTGTGTGAAGGTAGCGGCGCCTTTGATACATTTTGTCATCGACATGTGTTTATAATGTGTTTATAGCCACGTGTCATGTGAAGCTTGACCAATCACTTTGTTGACACACCTGACCAATCAGAACGTTGACGGACCTGACCAATCAGAACGTTGACGGACCTGACCAATCAGAACGTTGACGGACACGGACAAAGTCAGGTATAGAGCAGGATCCGCTCTATACCTAAAGGTATAGAGCGGCTAGCGCCGCCAAAAATACCTCAACATTTTACTTAAGTACTGTACTTGGCTAAATGTAATTAGTTACTTTACACCACTGGGGATAGATGGATAGATAGATAGATAGTTCAACATTTATTTCAGCCACAATAGGTCCATATAAAAACACACTTTGGTCAACTAAGTATATAGGGTTAAAGTGATAAAACTCTCCTTAATTAGAAATCACGGCCACATCCCTGGAATAGAGAACAACATGTACGAGAATGAGTGCGAATGATTTTCCAAATCTGTTATTGAGGAAAGCTGAAAGATCCCCTTGCTATGTTTAATATTGCCTTAATTTAAAGACAGCACAGAGCAGTGAACAGGAACTGAAGAAATCACTGAGGGATTGATTAGAATGTTGGTGAACATTCACTGCATCAGTGTTGATTTTGACAGCATTTTTTTTTACAAAAATGTAGTTTTAGTCATAGTCTTGTGAATAAGATTCCATTTAGTTTTAGTCATATTTTGCTCATCTGAAAAGTTTTCGTTTTTGTCTAGTTTTAGTCGACCAAATCTAAGATTATAGTCGACTAAATCTACAGTTTAGTCGACTAAAATGTATTTTGGCGGTGCCTTCATGGCGTCGTAATGCTTGATTTTACACTTGGTTGCATGCTGAAAATAGCCGATCTACAAGCTCACAACGTGTTTCGCTGCGACGCGTTGTGAGCTTGTAGATCGGCTATTTTCAGAGCGCAACACCCGAGCGCAACCAAACATAAAATTACTTGTCTTTTCGTTTTACTGGATCTCTTCTTCACTAGTCCCTCACTAACATTTTAGTCTAGTTTTTATATGTTGACGAAATTGTCAGTATATTTAGTCTTAGTTTTAGTCATCATAGCTTAGTTTTTATTTAGTTTTAGTCAGTGAAAAAAGGTAGTCGACGAACATTTTTCGTCTTAGTTTTAGTCGACAAAATCAACACTGGTGAACATTCATTGCATTCACCACCAGTATATAAAGCAGCACCCTCACCGCTGCTCATTTTTATTTGAAGAAATCAATGTGATATAAGGGGTGCAGCAGTTAATCGAACTGAGCAAAGCATTCTAAAATAGTGAAAATAGCCGATCTAAAAGCTCAAAACGTGCCGCACCGAGATGCGTGTTGAGCTTGTAAATCTGCTATTTTCAAAATGTTTTGCACGACATACGTATGCAACGAAGTATAGAATAACGCTTAAGTGGTTAATAGTTTCGTTGATATAATAAAGACATGTAAAATATATATATATATATATTTAAAGCAGCACTATGTAACTTTTATTAAATTAATAAAATGTAATTTTGTCCAAACTGTATGGTACAGTATGTTAATACAATATAACTTATACAATTGGGGTGGTTGTATTTTGTCTCCCTGCTCTTCTATTGAGACATTTAGATCGTGTCAAAGGTCATGTCTCACCTAATCTGAGTTTCCAGAAGTTTTCGCCAGCTCTCGCATACAAACGGGAGGGGCGAGGAACTTCTGGGCCAAAACCCCTGTATTTGTGGGCGGGATGTAACTTACGCTCAGAATCTGAGCGGACACGCCTCTTACCGGTCTGAGAGCTGTGCAACTCGTCTAAAAAGTCCGACGAGAGGCAAACAGCAGTACACAACAATGGCGGCCGCAATTTCTCAAGGGGAAATTGCTTCCCGTCGCTCCTATTTACATGCAACACCCACTGCATGTGGATCCCGCCCCCTTTTCTTCATTGGCTGTTGATTTGAATCAACAGCCAATGACTATGTCTCACCTAGAGTACACAGGATCTGACACGAATTTTGACCTGATGGCCAAGATTCAATATATATATTAACCCCGAGCAAGCAGACAGGCCCTATTAGCTCAATGGTAAAAAAAAACAGCATTTGCTTAGTTCAAATCCGGGGTATAAGAGGAAAGTTACATAGTGCAGCTTTAAAAACATGCTTCTCGATCATTTTGATTAATCGAAAAATCGAATCAATAGAGCAATCACTAAGAAAATAATAGTAGATGGTTGCCGCCCTAGATATAATATCTCATCCTTGTGTCTCAACAATGGTAAACCAACAGTTGATCGTGTTTGTACCAGAGCCAGCCCCATACGCAGCCTTTGGTCGCTCCTTTCCAATCATGTTTGGCCTTGGGTGTCGCCCGGCGCAACAGAGAATAAATAAAGCCTAAACTCATACTTTGTCGCACGAAAATAGCAGATCTACAAGCTCACAACCAGTGGTGGAAAAAGTACTACATTGTTTTACTTAAGTAAAAGTATTGATACTGCAATATAGAAATACTCTGTTACAAGTAAAAGTCCGGAATTCAAAATGTATTTGAGTAAAAGTACAAAAGTATTGGCATCAAAATGTACTTAAAGTACCAAAAGTAAAAGTACTCATTATGCAGAATGTCCCATTTCCACTTTTCAAATGTAAAAAAAACTTTTGAAATAAGCCGATCCACAAGCTCACATATGCAACGCATAAGTGAGCTTGTAGGTCTGCTATTTTCGACACACGACGACGCATAAATCAGTCTTTAAGGGCTCATTTATGCTTCGTTGCGCGACTATGACGCTATGCGAAAATAACTGACTTTCAAAATAACTTTTGGATATTTTTTTTTCTGTAAAACTGACCCACTGAAAATCAGCTATATTCGCTCTGCGACGAAATGTAGATTCGGGCTTTAAAGTTTGGGAGATCACATAGCTATCGAGTGACTGTGACCATTGAAGAGTGATTCACATAATAGTGAAAGAATTTATAGAATGGACATGCGTTTATTAAAAAAAGAAAATGTGCATTGTATGTATTCTATTTCTATCGGCTGTCCATAGACTTATGTTGATTGTTAACTCTTGGGATATTTTTTTTTTTTGGGGGGGGGGTACGGGGGAGGGGTGATAGGTGGTCCCGTCCCCATACTACTGAAACAGTGTTTTTTTGCTCAGGCCTGAAGATGAATCCTTCCGTATTTGTCACGTTTTCTTTGTATTTTCCCTTTAGTTGAAGGAGTTGAAAGGGGGGAGTGTTTTGCCGAGTTTAACGACCAGAAGAGTTGAGGACTATGACAAAGAGATAAATATAATTTCCCCTTGAAGAAAAAAGAATAAACGATTTAATGGCTGTTTTGATTGGTTTTTGTGTGATTAAGTAATTGCAGAAAAGATGTATGCGTATATGCGTAGAAAGATGTGGCAGTGACTGATATAGCCTTTCCTACAATAGGCACTGTGCATAAATGTAGCCATAGTGGTGGAAGAAGTACTACATTTGTTTTACTTAAGTAAAAGTATCAATACTGCAATTTAGAAATACTCTGTCATAAGTAAAAGTACGGAATTCAAAATTTACTTGAGTAAAATTATTGGTATCAAAATGTACTTAAAGTATCAAAAGTAGAAAGTACTCATTATGCAGAAAGTCCCATTTAAAAAGTTTTCAAATGTATAAAAGTGTATTAATATCTTTTGAAAATAGCAGATCTACATTGTGAGCTCGTAGATCGGCTATTTTCAAATGGCCAAAATGTATATAGGCCTGAAGTGGTTAATGTATGTTTTGTAATAATAATCAAAATCTACAAAGTAGTAAGTATTGGAAATTGGAAATACTCAAGTAAAGTACAAATACCTACATAGTTACTTTCCACCACTGAATGTAGCCAAAGATGGTGGATATTTTGGAACATCTGCCATCCCAATTTTAGCCTATAGAGGTGAAATGGTACACGAATGGCATACAAATGGTCTCCTAAGTGGCCGGCAGATCTCGCAAGCGTCCTATGTTTACTGTCACTAGATCTCACGAGAGTGTGTTGGTAGGGCAGAGAAAGGCTTAATAACGTGTTAGTGTCAGAATGTTGGTGAAATAGGCTCTATGCACAGCAGCACCCTGACCATTCTGGTCAGGGTGCTGATATTGTGCATGTTGGCTCACTAGAAACACTCCATTTTGGTTCCCAAATGGCCCCTTATGGTGGGTGTGTAACTCTGAGAGTGTACAAATGGAACCAAATGGACCCGTAAGGGTCCATTTGGTTCCATTTGTACACTCTCAGAGTTATGGGGGTCCTTTGAAAATAAGACAACCACTATGCCACACTAAATGGAACTGAGCCTTAATTAGTATCATTGGTAACACCTGTGAAGGAAGTAAGCAAGGGGCCCAATTCATTCCCAATATGGCTGCTGTGCATAGAGCCTATTGTGTCGTTTGTGGAGATTGGGTCCAATATTTAGTTCAGTGACCATCAGTGTTGATTTTGTCGACTAAAAACTATGACGAAAAATGTTCGTCGACTACCTTTTTTCACTGACGAAAACGAAATAAAAACTAAGCTATGATGACTAAAACTAAGACTAAATATACTGACAATTTCGTCGCACCGAGTGCCGCGCTATGAGCTTGTAGATCTGCAATTTTTTTTAAATCATGAAAATGTGTGCAAATCTTTGAATATATATATTTTTTAAAGCGAACATTTGTAACTCAAATCTTTGCTTCTGGGGGGTCCCTGGAACAAGATATCTTCAGACGGGGGTCCGCGGCCAAATACATATCATTTTGGGGGTCCTTGACATGAAAACGTTTGAGAACCACTGCTATAGTGTTCAGTGTGTACATGCTTGACAGCTACAGCCTGAGCCTCTGAATATTTCAAAGCTTCCGGTGTGTGTGTGTGTGTGTGTGTGTGTGTGTGTGTGTGTGTGTGTGTGTGTGTGTGTGTGTGTGTGTGTGTGTGTGTGTGTGTACGTGTACATGTGCAATCTTACTCGCTCAATGGCCCTGTAATTGGAAACCTCGCTGCTTGGGAAGAGGTTACGTGGCCGCTACAGCACTGTACTGTATGTTCCCATTAAACTAAGAAACTAAAACATTCAGAGAAAGATAAAGATGGAATTATGTCAAATGAATGAACTGCATTATGTATTCCATTAATGTTTTATTAGCATTAAAAACAGATTATGTATTCTCCACCAAGGCTAATTAACACAATTCACACAATATTGGCAGCTTACATGCTGCTCAAACCTGAACCTCATCAAACTAATATAAGCTAACCCAAATAGCTCATACCGTAAACATGGCTTCACAGTTCTTCAAACAAATTCGTATTTAACATTATGCCAAGCTGCCATGGTGTGTGGGTGTATAACTTTGTTTTAATAACTTTTACTACATTGAAATATCTTTAAATATCTGAGGAAATAAATTATATTTATAAGTTACACATACTGAAGTACAGCATGAGATGAAATGTAATTGCATACATGCATACATACATACGTACATACATACATACATACATACATACATACATACATACATACATACATACATACATACATACATACTGTACATACATACATACATACATACATACATAGCCTACATACATACATCTACATATGCTCACGAGGCGTCGTTTTGTACTGTACATAAAAGGTTTCTGCCTGAAAGTGACGCTATGAGAACAAGTAGCACATACACATACACATACACATACACATACACATACACATACAGACAGCTGGCCCCTTCAACACTGTAGCATATCAAACTGTGACAATCGTTCAGAACAGGTTGAAGTCCCGATCGGACATCATCATCTCTTTCACAAACCTATAAGAAACCATACAGAGGACAATCACAGGAATGAACATTCAAAGAAATCAGTCAGACACCAGATATCGTCTCTGTTGGGTGGAAACCTTATATGTCCAAAACTGTTACTTTTCAGGATTCAAATTCAAAAACAGCAAAAGTAGCAGATCTACAAGCTCAAAACGCGTCGCTTCGCGCCGCGTTTCGAGCTTGTAGATCTGCTACTTTTGTTGCTTTTGTGTGATGCTGTAGTATGATCAAGTAAGGGTGTTAATCTGCAAGTAAAACACAAAAAGTTAAATTGTGGAAATAAGAGGTTTCTGCCCCAATGGCACCGATCATTCTACTTACCTGGTCATCTCACTGTTCTTACGGGGGTATCTCTTCACTTGGGCCCAGGGCTCCAGCCTCTGATCCTGTGATATCAGCCATCCATACTGCTGGTTGTCAGTCAGAGGCAGTAAGTACAGTTGGTTTGGGGCTAGAGAAGACATATCAATAAGTACAGTTGGTTTGGGGCTAGAGAAGACATCAATAAGTACAGTTGGTTTGGGGCTAGAGAAGACATATCAATAAGTACAGTTAGTTAGGGGCTAGAGAAGACATAACAAAGATAATGAGCAAATTAACCACTTTCAACCTGGTGTCCATATTTTGCGCAGGTCATTAATGGAGAAAACCGTCACAAATGATCAAAAAGTGTCCTTTTATTGCGTAAATAGCTCACAATTTGTCGCGTTGCAATGCATTGTTCGCCTGTAGATCAGTCATTTTCGGCAAATGTTCACCCCAGTCTATGCTTATGAGGGTCAAGTTCAACTATACTGAATGCATACAAGTGTATCAGCCAAGGAAAAAGATTTTTGTTAGATTCCACCAGCTTCCATGTTGACTGGACTCACATCTAGGTGTATGAACCCTCTTGACCATGTCTCTGTATCTCTGCTGGCTTCCATGGTGGATGTCAGCGCTGTGGGGCAGAGGCTGGCGGTACACACTGCATGTATCTGTGCAGCGCAGGGTCTCTGGGTGAGGTTGGGAGGACCAGCATCTTGAATTCATTCCACTGTCTGCATGGAGACATAATGTTACTTTATATCGTCGCTGTACAAAATCCACCCCCCTCAAACTGAGAGTGGGTGGATTGGAGTTCACAAACTGATCATGTCACTTAGTGGTGGGCGGGGCCCAATCTGAGCCTAGTTTGGTTCAGCTGGGGTGGGCCTATATAAGCTCAGGTTGAACCAGCAGACAAACATTTTGTCTGAAGGGCTGAGATTCACTGCAGGAAACCCACGGCTATGTGAGCACTTCCGATGCATTATAAGTAAGTTTGTTTTCTGTTTTTTAGACTTTATGTTCATTGGTTTATTTTGCTCGATAGACATTTATGCCGGTCTGCTTATGCTTTCTGTTTGTTTAAGTTACTGATTGTCTGTTTGTTTAAGTTACTGACTGTTTCTGTCTTTCACTCCTATTTAGTTAAATCATCACCACCACCTCATCATCATCACCATCATCATCATCATCATCATCAGTGTTGTACACAGACTGGCAATAAAACACTTTCAATTCTCAATCCTGGTCTGGTCCAAATGCTCTTGTCGGCATACTGGTGTCGGGGTGTATAAGTTAGCCATGCAGTGAACCCTCTACCAAAGCTAAAGACATTTTACAGTCGCTGTTGGGCAGAAATCTCTTATCTCCATATTCTAACTTTTTGTGTTTCGTAAATTAATGGCTTACTTGATCATACTACAGCGTGACACAAAAGTCAAAAGTAGCAGATCTGCAAGGTCGAAACGAACCTTGCTACTTTTTCTATTTTTGCATTTGAATCTTGAAAAGTAACAGTTTTGGACAGGAGGAGAATGTTTACAAACAATCCCAATAAAAGGAAGAGTGGCAAATAGAAAGTAAAAATATATAATAGTAAGTCAATTTATTGCACTATTACTAATACAAGAGGTGACCTGGCCAACGTAAAGTGGTGTCGTCTTACTCCAGAGCTATTGGCTTGCATGCTCAATTACCTTGTGAAAGAGACGCTCCTCTTGAATTTAATACCATTTTATCCCCAATGGGGTTCTGGTGGCCCATAGTTGTTATTCCAAAGAAAGCCATGTGCTGCGTTGAGTGTTCCTCACCACTCTGACGGCGATGCTAGCAAATACATGAAAACATTAAATAAACCCAGCCATGTAACGTATTGTTTGGACAGACGGAACCATGGCAACATGGACCGCCCCCCACCAGCAGCCAATTGGCACCGGTCTTGGGCCAGTAGATGGTTTGCCTCTGAATTCACACCACTAATAGTCCAGGCCAGGGGTTCCCAAAAGTTTTAGCTCAAGACCACCAAAAGATACATTTGGCATCTCCACAGGACCCAAACTTACTAACATACATTTCGAGTTAATGACTTAAGCCCGAAAGTAGCCAATCTACAAGCCGATCTAGAAGCTCACAATACATCACGTATCACGCTTGTATCACTTTCTTCACTATTTCTTAAACGTTTTTAAAATTGGCATCCAAAGTTTTCAGGAGGGGCCCGTTTTACAGTATGTAGGAAGCATAAAAAAGGGGATTTCAGTCAGACAACTCTTAGAATATATAGTTTGGCGTCAGGGCTCTGTATATATTCATTCCCTGTAAGCATGAACATTTTAATAAATGTTACATGCCAAATATAATTACGGGGAATGCATTAAGACCCCAATGGGAATCTAGAAACAAAGCCTACAGGTGGATGCCGGGGAGGCGGTGGGATTGAGAAGCTTCATGGGCAGCAGCAGACAGCTAGGTAAGCGACAGACAGCAGAGGGACAGCGATGACAGCAGAGGAGAGCAACAGCAGCACGACCACCTGATTCGGATGCTATCAATGCATTGAATGGGACATTATCACCTTTCATTAGACCATTGAATGGGCCAAGTAGGCGACCTACTTACCTACCTGCGATTTATCAGACCATTCATTGGGTGTTATCAAGACATACTGACCTACCAACGGAGATGACTTAAATACAGTTTCGGTTTTGGTTCTTTTGGTTTCGGACCATGACGGAGGCGCGCAGTCTCAGGCGAGCTGGAGCACAAAAGGCAAAATATTTCGTTTTGCTGTCCTTTCTGGTTGCCCACGGCCCCTGGACCTAGGCTGCTCTAGAACAGGGATGGGCAACTTTTTTAAGCATACTTAACCATTTCTCAAGATTAGTGAGATTACATTAGCCAAGACGGTGAAAATCAAGAGCACTATTATGTCTTACAACTGCTATTTAAAAAAAAAATGCAAGCTTAGAATAAGTCAATCATTTGATGGAAAGCTATCTAACAACATTTGTCACTCGTTTAATATGTATGATAAAGTCTAAATTCATTATGAAAAAAGTGTTATACATGAACTTTTAAAATGCTGATGAGAGCACTTGATCAAGGTTCATGTAAGGTACAATGGTTGAAATTTCAGTTCCTTATTTATTTTTCTCAGTTTTCAGTGTGGTTTGTCTGAAAGCTTCATGTATGGTATACCAATACTATGTGGCTGAGATTTCAGTTCCTTCTTTCTTTGTCTCGGCTGGAGAAGTCTTGGGAAAGGATTTGTTGTTTGTCATAAAGGGTCTTTCCAAGTTTTCTTTCTTCACCATCGCCACATAGTTGTTGCTGAGGAGACAAGTACATTTCCCATTTGACATGGCCAACAAAAATATATATATATATCTTTTATATCATGTTCCTAAACTCATTCTACTGACGTCTGAACATTAGCTGTGGTTGAAAACTATTAATAGCCTACTAAACAGGTAACACACGTGGACCATTGATATGCTGCCAGGATCATTCCTGTGTCAATTCACACTGCGGCTGCACCGCTCCCATAGTAATAAACTTTATTTATATAGCACCTTTCATGACATAAATGCACATGACATCAAAGTGCTTTACAGAGAAAGATAATGGCTACAAATAAAAGGCAGTGGGTCAAGCAAAACAAGTTAAACAATAGAGCAATGGCAAAAGACAGTGGCAAGAAATAATGGCCAAAGATAACAGGCAGTGGGTCAAGCAAAACAATGAAGACAGAAATAACAACACAGAATCAACTAAAAGCAAGAACGAAGAAATGTGTCTTGAGCTGGGCTTTAAAACTGTCTGCAGAGGGTGCCTGTCTAAGGTGTAAAGGAAGCTTATTCCAGGCTGTCGGCCCGTAGAAGCAGAATGCTGCTTCACCGTATTTTTTGTATGACATTTCTACAAGCTCACAACGTGTGAGCTTGTAGATCGGCTATTGTCAAATAACCTAGGTATAAAATAGCTGGTTAATGCTAAAGTGGTTAATATATGTTTTATAAATGTAATAATTCATATCTGCAATTTAACTAGTAACTTAAGTTTCCAAGTAATTGTAGTAGAGTAAGAGTACAATAGTTGCCTTTGAGATGTAGTGGAGTAGAAAGTATTGAAAATTGGAAATACTCCAGTAAAGCAAAGATACCTCAAATTGTACTTGAGTAAATGTACTTAGTTACAATTTGGACCGCCTCTGGTTCTCCATTTCTTTATCATATTGTTTTAATTTGGTGTAGCCTTAGGTTGGAGATTTAAAACACCTGATGCACGGCAACGGGCAACTAAATCCTTTTTTAATGCATTTGAAACATTATCACGGTCTAATTAAAATACACACTAGACTAAAACACCACAATCATATAAATAACCAACACATACAATACCATATATTGGGCTGGCGTAACAGAGGAGGAGAAGGAGCACAGCAGCATGGAGCAGCATCGGGCTTACTCGGCGTTTGAAAAAATTCCGAGTAAGCCCCCGTATCCTCAGGGCGTTCTACACCAGCACCATTGAAAGCATCCTGATGAGCGGCACCACTGCCTGGTTCGGAAACTGTACCACAGCCGAACGCAAGGCACTACAGAGAGTGGTGCGAACGGCACAGCGGATCGTGGGCGGTGAGCTTCCCCCTCTCCAGGCCATACACGAAAAAAGATGTGTGGCTAAGGCTGGAAGCATCATCAAGGACACTTTCCATCCCAGCCACGGTTTGTTCAAGCCGCTGCGACACCCACGGCCAGGCAAGCGATGGAGGAGCATCGGTAGCAGCACCACCAGACTCTTAAACAGCTTTTATCCATCAGTAATTAGGCTGTTGAATGAGAACTAAACTTGCGGACACTGTGCACTGAGCTCACTGAACTGTGTGTTCATGTAGATATGAACTATATTTTAATTACAGACACATTTTTGTTTTTCCTTAACTTATTACGTACATTAAGCCACTCTCTCAAATGCACTTTACTGTACTTCTACCTCTCCTATCTTTTAACTGCATTAATGGGCTTGTACAATTAAGAATTTCACCCATATTACCTGTAATGTGATGTGACAATAAAGTTTGATTCTGATTCTGATTCTGGACTAAGGGCATACTTTGTACCATACTTACTAATTTACCAGGCGGCCTATATGCCGATATATTTAGAAAAGCCATGCCTTCCAGCTCTTGTCCTCCTCAGGTACACCAACCTTACAGCAAGCTAGGGGATCTCCTGAATGAAAACAGCCCAGCCATTTTATCTCCTGTGACAATAAACCCCACCCTTAATTTGAAACAAGGAGCACCTGGCTGATGCTGCCATAGTAACAGGTCTACCTTACATGAAGAACAGTTAAATGACTGAAATGATCGTCTCGTCTGTCATCTTGCCGTCATAGCGGCACTACAGCCCAAGACTATCAAAGCAAAGAGATGCGGGTAGGGACCTTTCTTATCCCATAATGCTTTGCGCATACCCACAATGCAGTTGGGCATATCAAAGATGGCGGTATTTGCAAAACGGCTTATGGCAGGTCACTGCAGTATGGCCTGATGTACGTATGCCTCAGGTTTTAAAGCAGCAGTGGTGGTAAAAGTACTCAAACTTTTTACTTAAATAAAAGTATCAACACTGCAATGTAGAAACACTCTGTTACGAGCAGAAGTCCGGAATTTAAAAAAGTACAAAAGTATTGGCATCAAAATATACTTAACCAACCCTATGTCACCAAACATATATGATACACACATTACACCGATTTAATGAATCAGTGTAATCAATATACTTGGACCAAGAACCTGTTGTATCATATCTGACACATCCCCACTTCCCCCTGGACCATACCATTTGCACTGCAGGTAGTTACAGAGCCTCAAATGGTCTGACCCAAAATGGCTGCCATCAACTAAACGGGTAATGTTAAAACCGACTTGAAATACCCCTTGTATCAAATATGATACAACAAATGTTACAAAGGAATGTTAAAAAAAAAAAAAAAAAAATGTTTTAAGACCCAATAAAGTGTCCCTTTTCAAAATGTTTGAATTTTCTGACCTTTCCTTCATAGTTCAGGTTCTACAGGGTTAAAGTACCAAAAGTAAAAGTACTCATTATGCAGAATGTTTCACAAGTTATAATTATGTCTAAAGTGTCTAAAGAATATTTTGAAAATAGCAGATCTACAAGCTCACAACGCGTCGTGATGCGACACGTGAGCTTGTAGATCAGATATTTTCAAATAGACAAAGTTTAAATGGGGTTGAAGTGGTTAATGTATGTTTTGCAATAATAATCCATATCTACAAAGTAACTACTAGTACCCTAACTAAAGTTTTCAAATAATTATATAGAAGTAAAAGTATAGAAAATTGGAAATACTCCAGTAAAGTAAAAGTGAAACCTTCAAACAACACCTGCCTCTCTGCATCCACCATCAAATCGAAAACATAGTCAGAGGCAACCATTTCTGCGTTGGCTTGTCTTGCACTGTGGGAACAAACACCACCATCTTGTTTTGAAACTGAAAGTTGTTGCTTGTGCAGCTAACAGCTCTGTCTGTGATGTGGTGTAGAGAGAATAGCTCAAGAGGGGAGGAAGAGGTCACAGAGAAGGCTGTATGTAGGAGCTAGGAAGAGGTCACAGAGAGGCCTGTATGTATAGGAGAGGTAGAGGTCACAGAGAGGGCTGTAATGTAGATCATGATGAGAAAGGACGGATGTGAAACCTTCAACCTAACCACATCCCTATTCCTTGCAAACAACACCTGCCTCTCTGCAACCACCATCTTATCGAAAACATACTGAGAGACAACTATTTCTGCATTGGCTTGTCGTGCACTGTGGGAACAAACACCACCATCTCGTTTTGAAACGGTGAAGTTGATGATCGTGCGTGTTGGTGGTACATTTGAAACTGCAGCTAACAGCTTTGTCTGGTGTAGTGTAGAGAACAGGGGCGTGGGAAGACGTTTTAGGTTAGAGGTGTATGGGCCGGGGGGGGGGGGGGGGGGGGGGTGATTGCTGCACTCCATTAATATACATTGCTGCACGCTATCAAAAGCAGCGTAGAACAATTCTGCTATCTAAAGAGTGTCTTTAAAACATTTTACTTTTCGTTTGGCACTAAGAAAAAAAAGATCATGAAAGCCAAGACTGTTATGATAATAAAATATGACAACACCACAACAAAGGCGTTTAGGTTCCATTTTGGCAATTTATTCTCAAATTATCCATAGCTGACGTTCGTGTCTGCTGTCTCGCACTGCTGGTATGAAATGCAGCTTTCACTACACAGTAGCATGGAGTTGGCTCGGCTTGACGTGCCGGGACAGCTTGTACACGACCCCAAACCTGTCTGGTGTCACGTGGTATGAGACTGTAATCCATTGCCTGGAGGACAATAGGTTAGGGGAAGGGGACTAACAAACCGACTCCAAAACACACCAGAAGCCAGAAATGGTTGAAGTTTGGGCTTGGGGCCAGCAACCTCAACCCGTAAAGGTAAAGCCTACATATGCTACAGAAACCGCAGCGGCCCTATGCTCCATCTAGGAACCTAAAGGAATAAGTCAAGACGTTTGTGTCACGTTTCACCAAGGAGCCTAGTCTATGCAAAGTCAGACTGCACAAACACATATTCACCCCACAGGTACCATAATAACTGATCCACAAAACACAACACTGACATTTGTTTCACAAACTATAAAAACATGCAACCATGCAAAATGCCACAACATGGCAACAAAGCAAGCACACAATTGACAACAAACTGCTCAAAGTCCATTGCGCATAATTATCCAAATAGACATGACATTACTTTGTCACAATCAGTGATATAAAAAAAGGAAAACAGACGACTACGAGCAGGCAGCATCAATAACCATTACTGTACCTTCTGTATAATTATGTGACAAAGGCAATGGGCTGGTTTTAAAGGGGAGGGACCTACAGGAGAAGGTCCTGCCCCATACTCTTACTGTTTATATATTCTTGCCATTTGTGTCAAATGACCAGAAGATCTTGAAGAGCTGAATAGAGACGATACCTTTACATTTCAGGTATGTATATTATTTCTTTAATATAAACAAGGTAATGATTTGATTTTAAGGTTGATTGAAAATTAGCTAGATGGCACAATGGAAGGCAGAATGCTTCTTGTGAAGGTTGAAAAGATATCCATCCAACATATTAAAAACAGGTAGGTAAAATCACAGTATCATGTGCACGGTTAAATTGGCATTGTTAAAGAAAAAGAAGAAGAAAAAAAAAACAAATACCAGGTATGACATGAGTTTCATGTGCATAGTTAAAGAAAAACATATAGCAGCAGGTATTGAGTCACCAACTCATGATATCATGAGTTGGTGAGTGAGTATGAGTATATGTAAGTATACACAATTGATTGCAGAGTGCAGACATGATATGCCTTAGTGGCTATTGAGTGGATGTGTATTATTTAGTTTAGTTTGTGTTAGTTCTCGAATGGATTGCATTTGCAGTAGCATGCAAAAAGCTGTTCAATATCATAATCCACCAAAACAACATTATTTTCCCCACAAATTGCCTGCCAAAAACGGACATGTCCGTCTTTTTAAATACACCATTTAAAAAAAATATATATTATTTTATTTTTTTCAATTTTTCCACACAGAAACAGATACAGTATAGCGATCCAAAGATTTACTGCTCCATTCACTCCCTGGTTAACTTACTTTGAAATCCTGTATCTCGGCTCCTGTGTACTTTTTTTTTTTTTACTGTGTATTTTTTGGTGAAACATGCTATTTTCAACTGGCTGCCCTTATGGAACGGATTTCCGCAATCTGATTTATTTTCCCCAATATTCTACGAGACTCCTGTGTGGGTGTAATGAGGGGATCACCGTGATTGCTGATCACATACAACATAGATGCCGACAGAACAAAACAAAACAAAACAAAATATATTGTACATATCCCCTACTGGCTGTACAAGGCTTTTTTCCTCAGGTCCCTGGCTTTTTCTAAGTCATTTGCCAGTTTAAATATACCTTTTCAAATAAACGGTTAATACGGTTAACAGTTAATAATAATTATATTATTAAACAACTCTTTAATAATAATAATTATTATTATTATCATCATTATTGGTAGTAGGCTAGTATTATAACGACAATGAAGAAATACAAATTCAGTCACTGAATAACATTTTCTTTGCACTGTCTGGCCAGGCTTTGACCTTCTAATCAGTTCATCACCATGGATGATGTTGGTGCAGCAGCTACATCAACACCATCAACTCATCGCCAGTGCACCATTGAGATTAAAAATGAGTGTTCTTCCCATACACTCATGAACCCCAGGTAGTTGTTTATTTTTTAGCAATGTGTTTTCTATAACTTTTTTTAATCAGTTGCTCTAACCATAGCGCAATGGCTCTAACTTTATTTTTCTTCCTTCTATCAAGGATGTTCATTTTAAGTGGCCAGTGCTCCAACCAGTTATCAGATACCGTTGGCCCTTCCAAGGAGACGACTGCTCTGTTCATTAAGACAGCATATGGAGCAAGGGGTGCTGTCGGTGTCTTCACCTACGATCTCGTCAATGCTGACAAGAACGAATGCACAGGAAAGAAAATTGCTGTCATGTTTTCGGTGCCCTTTGACTACAACTTCTACACAAACGTGTTTTCAGCAGGATTCTTTGGAACAGACCGAACATGTGATACATATCTTTATAATGAGATGTACCACAACACAGGGAAGGAGTTTGTCACTCATAAAGCAAATGATCCCATCACTGTTACATACAGTAATTTTACAATCACGGCCACAATGCCAGACACTTGCGCACCTGTCATGAAGGTGGAAATTCATGACAAGGGAAATGAGCAGGGGTGTAGTGGAGAAATGTGGGGAGTGGCACTCACCTCACTTCTCTAACTGCTGAAATGTATTATGTTTTTTCATTATTCTTTTTCTAAAGAAATTATTTTCAATCATTTGCACATTTAAAAGCAACAAATTTGTAACAACAGCATAATAGTGGGCTTCAGAGGTGCGCTCCCCCACTTCCAAAATTAGCACGACAACACTGGAAATGAGTAACTCAAGAAATTAGTAAACCTTCTGGCTGCTACCTTATTTGAGACATGCATTTGCCATCTAGAGTTGCTGTCAGATTGAATTCAGGCTTGTTATACAACACCTTACATACACAAACATATCTATTCTACTATGATCTTTATTGCAGCAATTAATCTCCTACAATTTGTATTAAAATACTTAAAATAAAATAAAACCCAAATAACTCATTTAAGTACTGCACAGTTTTGTTGACCTGAAGTTAACTGTAAAGTACTATCTATTTTATAATTTGATCGACAATGGGACCAAGGCAAATCTATACGTTTATTAGTTGGCAGTCTGTAGGCTACCTTCTTCCTATATTGATGCCTGTAATCAAAGTATACTGTAAACTACTATATGCAGCCACAAGACTTGATTCATTGTGAAATTGTTTGGAAACAAGATTAGTTGTTGTGTTTTAATCAATGTAATGATTTGGATCTATATTGTACTTTTTTTAAATCCTCAATGGTGAATGTCATGTACAGAAAAGAAAACAATTCATTTACTAATCATTTTTTGTTTCCCCCCTCCATACTCATGTTAAATCAGTACTGTTTGGTATTATTCTATATAAAGCTTAAATATAAAAAAGAAGGATAATCACTGGTCCATCTTCCTTGAAAATAAAATCACGTAATCTGAGTCTCTTGGATATGTATTTGTTTAACCTACTGAATAACTATTATTACTATTGTACTATTACGTTTTTTTGTGTATGACATTACACTTACAGGATACCACTGAAATACATGGAGTAAAAACGTTTTACATTATCACCAAGCATGCAAAGTTAGCTCATACTGTACAGAAGTAACAGAAAGGCAACTGCTACTATTAACTGTTTTTTTCACCCCTGCTCCTAACATGATCAGGAATTGGACAGACCACTCTACTATGACATTTGCACGCATAATACACAAGTAGGCTACAGTACATGATGAATACTAATTAATCCTATATATATATTTAAATCAAAACGTTTGTGATGCCCACTGAAGTCAAACACATTATGTTTATGTGTTTATGTCAAATGTTTTAAATTAAATTTTTGCATTTTTCCCCAAACAATGACAGGTGCAATATTGGCGAGTTTATCGTAGTTCAATACAATCGGATGGGATTTTTCAGTCTCATGAATGGGCTGTCAATGGACAGCCCATTCATGAGACTGAATTATATGTGTATGTTTTTTGAGAGTATCTATATATATATTTTTATATATATTTTTAACACACAGTTTTTATTCATCTGCTTTTCACACCAAGAGTAACAGTTTGACACTAGGTGGCAGTGTCAGACCGTGGTACGACCGGGGACTGTAGGCCAAGATCACAGCATGAAATGTTGATTTCTTCTCATAGTTGAGAGTGAATTCACAGAAAGAGAAGTCACATCTGTCACAGTCTGACCTAGGAGTGGGTGTGGGTGTGTCTGGATCAGTGTGACCACCTGCATGCACTCACCTCCAATCATGCCACAGTATTAAAGGCCCAGCCTCTCTGCAGGCCACTGCCAGATTGTCTTGTTTGTCTTGCTGTCAAGCTTTGTACTGAAGCCTAGTTTCGAATCAAGTTTTTGCCGTGTTACTGATCTCTGCTTTGTCCCCTAGACCTCGTTTTTTGCCCAGTCCCTGCCTGTACCTTCGCCCTCGTTGACTGCCCCCCCTGGATATCGACCCCCGCTTCCCACTGTTTATTCTCTGCCTGCTCCTTGCCTGCCTTGACGTTTTTTGTGAATAAAGCCTGTTTTCAGTGCCTTCTGCGTCTGCATTCTGAGTCCTTCCATGTGCGCCTGACATTACAATCTGGCCATGGTGGACTCAGCAGACTGGAAGGCCCTGCAGGCGGCAGTGAATGAACATGGAGCCTTGCTGGGATCCCAACAAGATGGAATACAGAAGATTGACCAAAACCTGAGCACTTTGGCTAATTCTTTCCATGCACTCAATACTCAAATGCAACAGCTGAGTGTGCAGGCTTCCTCTGCCGCAGCTGTCCCCGCTCCTTCTCCTCAGCCTGCTGCCAGAGAACCCAGACTGCCCCCACCTCAACCTTACAGTGGTGAGCCCGGAACCTGTCGTTCCTTTTTGTCCCAGTGTTCATTGACTTTAGAGCTACAGGCCTCAAATTTCCCTACACAGCGTTCACGTGTGGCCTTTATAATCACCTTACTCACTGGCAAGGCTCGGGAGTGGGGAACAGCCCTATGGGATTCTGATGACCCTATTTGTGGTAACTACAGGGACTTTACCAGTGAAATGAAGGAGGTTTTTGACCGCTCTGTTTCGGGCAGGGATGCTGCCAGACAGTTGCTACAGCTCAAGCAAGGCAGCAGGTCCGTGTTTGACTATGCCATTGATTTCCGTACCCTGGCTGCCTCATGTGGGTGGGGAAACACCGCCTTGTCTGATGCCTTCTTGAGTGGTCTGTCAGATACTGTTAAGGATGAACTGGTGTCACATGAGCTGCCAACTGAATTCCATGAGTTGGTGAAGCTGTCCGGCAGGATCGACGCTCGACTCAGGGAGCGGCGCTATGAGAGGGGTTTGTTCCGCCCTCGCCCACGGCCCACCACTGCTTCTCCGCCTCTCCAGGAGGCAGTCCCCCCTCCAGAGCCTATGCAGGTTGACCGTGCCAAGCTGTCCCCCGAGGAGCGCATTCGTCGCCGCCAGGAAAATGCCTGTTTCTACTGTGGCCAGATGGGTCATTTTAGCCTCAAGTGTCCACTAAAAGGCGACGCCCATCATTAGAAGCAGGGCTTCTGGTGGGCACTGCTCAAGGTAATTACCCTGCCAAACGTTCTTTATTACCCATTATGCTGTTACTGTCTGATGGTACTCACCCCCTCACAGCCCTCATAGATTCCGGAGCAGATGAAAGTTTCATCTGTGCGGCCACAGCCCGTCAGTTGAAAATTCCTATGCTTCCCCTGAAGCAGCCCTTATTGACTAGTGCCATTAATGGACGGAGTCTCATGCGTATCACTCATGTCACAGAGCCTGTTGGGGTGCGAATTTCCGGTAATCATTCCGAACGCTTATCTTTTCATGTAATGGATAACCCTCATGTCCCCATTGTCCTAGGCTTTCCCTGGCTGTCGGTCCACAACCCTCATGTTAACTGGGCTGATAGCACAATTATGAGTTGGAGTCAGTTTTGCCACTCTCACTGCCTAACCTCAGCTGCCATTTCTCTCTCTCTGGAGCAAGACAGGACTGAGGAATTCCCCGATTTGTCCTCTATCCCTCCTGAGTACCTGGACTTAAAGACTGTTTTTAGTAAGTCCCGTGCTGTTTCCCTGCCACCTCACAGGCCATATGACTGTTCGATTGACCTCCTGGAAGGAGCCATGCCCCCTAAGGGGCGCCTTTATTCCCTCTCACCTGCAGAGACTGAGGCGATGAACAAGTACATCTCGGAATCCCTCGCCGCAGGCATAATCCGCCCATCGTCCTCCCCTGCTGGTGCAGGTTTTTTTTTCGTTGGCAAGAAAGACGGTTCCCTAAGGCCATGCATCGATTACAGAGGTTTAAATGATGTCACTGTCAAGAATCGTTACCCTTTGCCACTCATGTCTACAGCCTTTGAACTATTACAGGGTGCACATGTCTTTACTAAACTTGATCTACGCAATGCCTATCACCTTGTTAGGATAAGAGAGGGAGATGAGTGGAAAACAGCCTTTAACACATCTACAGGGCATTATGAATATCTCGTTTTACCTTTTGGTTTGACTAATGCTCCTGCTGTTTTTCAGGCCCTAGTCAATGACGTGCTGAGAGACATGGTCAACCGCTTTGTTTTTGTTTACTTGGATGACATATTAATTTTTTCTCCCTCTCTCAAGGAGCACAGACACCATGTCAGACAGGTTCTCCAACGACTCCTGGAGAACCGTCTCTTTGTAAAGGCAGAGAAGTGCGAGTTCCACCAGAGCACAGTGTCATTTTTGGGGTTCATTGTGAGCTCCGGCCAACTTCACGTAGATCCTTCTAAGGTAAAAGCAGTCACTGATTGGCCCAGGCCAGCCACAAGGCGTGATCTCCAAGGTTTTTTAGGTTTCGCCAATTTCTATCGCAAGTTTGTACGCAACTACAGTACTGTTGCTGCCCCACTCACAGCTTTGACCTCGTCTAAGATACCTTTCCGCTGGAATCCTCAGGCAGAGGATGCCTTTTCTAAACTCAAGTATTGTTTCACCACTGCACCTGTCCTAACTGTCCCTGATCCCTCTCTGCAGTTTGTTGTGGAGGTTGACGCCTCAGAGACCGGAGTCGGTGGTGTGCTGTCCCAGAGATCCCCCAAGGACAATAGACTGCACCCCTGTGCCTACTTCTCTCATCGTCTGTCTCCTGCTGAGCGCAACTACACCATAGGAGATCGTGAACTGCTGGCAGTGGTGCTAGCTCTAGAAGAGTGGCGACACTGCCTTGAGGGAGGGGCCTTGCCCTTCTTTGTTTGGACTGATCACAAAAACCTTGAGTATATCAAGTCGGCTAAACGCCTTAATTCCCGCCAAGCTCGATGGTCTCTGTTTTTTTCACGTTTCAATTTCACCCTGTCATACCGCCCAGGTTCCAAAAATACTAAGCCAGATGCCCTGTCCAGGATCTATTCTCCAGAGAAGGAGTCTTTGGCCCCCGAGCCTATTCTGCCTCCTGAGCTGATAATTGGAGCTGCACTCTTTGATGTTGAGTCTCAGGTTCTGAGGGCCCAGAGTCAGGAACCCGGCCCAGGTAATGGTCCTCCTAGCTGCTTGTTTGTCCCCGCATCTGTTCGTTCAGAGGTGTTGACCTGGGGACATGGCTCCAGGCTAGTGTGTCACCCGGGGGTGGACCGGACACTGGCCTTCATTAAGCGGCGCTTCTGGTGGCCATCCATGAAGGAGGATGTGAAGCAGTTTGTGGCAGCCTGTGAGACGTGTGCCCAGAACAAGCACAGCAACAGACCCCCGGCTGGCCTTCTAAGACCCCTTCCTGTTCCCCGCCGACCCTGGTCCCACATAGCCCTTGATTTTGTTACCGGTCTGCCCATGTCCGAAGGTAACACATGCATACTTACCGTAGTTGACAGGTTCTCCAAAGCAGTTCATTTTATTCCCTTGACAAAGTTGCCCACAGCCAAGGAGACGGCAGAACTGCTAATCACTCATGTTTTTAAGCTTCATGGTTTACCCCAGGATATAGTTTCCGACAGGGGTCCCCAGTTCTCTGCTCAATTCTGGAGGGCGTTTTGCAAGCTCATTGGCGCTTCTGCCAGCCTGTCTTCTGGTTATCATCCCCAGACCAATGGCCAGACGGAGAGAGCCAACCAGAGCCTGGAGGTGGCCCTTCGGTGCATGACCTCTTCCAACACCACGTCCTGGAGTAAGATGCTTCCCTGGGTTGAATATGCACATAACTCACTCCCCACTACAGCTACTGGCCTTTCCCCTTTCCAGTGTTGCCTAGGCTACCAGCCTCCTCTGTTTCCTGCACAGGAGGAGGAAGTGGCAGTCCCCTCAGCCCAGGCTTTTGTTCAGCGATGTCGGCGAACCTGGAGGCGGGCTCGAGCCCGTCTGTTGCAGTCGGTGGCCTACTTCAAGAAGCACGCTGACAGACGCCGCTCAACAGCACCCCGCTACAAGGTTGGACAGAGGGTCTGGCTTTCCTCCAGGAATCTACCTCTGAGGGTCCTGTCTCGTAAGCTAGCACCCAGGTTTGTTGGGCCTTTTCCCATTACCAAACTCATCAATACCTCTGCTGTAAGACTTAAGCTGCCACGGCCCATGCAACGCGTTCACCCTGCCTTTCATGTTTCCCAAGTCAAGCCTGTTGTGCTCAGCCCTCTCTCCCCTCCCTCCAAGCCCCCTCCGCCTCCCAGGGTCATCGATGGTGGAGAGGTGTTTACGGTCAGGAGGTTATTGAAAGTTCGCCGCAGGGGCAGGGGCCTCCAGTACCTTGCCGACTGGGAGGGCTTTGGACCTGAGGAGCGGAGTTGGATTCCGTCCAGGTTTGTCCTGGACCGCTCCCTCATCGATGACTTTCTCCGTGACAACCCCGGTGCCTTGGATGGGACGCCAGGAGGCGTCCGTAGAGGGAGGGGTACTGTCACAGTCTGACCTAGGAGTGGGTGTGGGTGTGTCTGGATCAGTGTGACCACCTGCATGCACTCACCTCCAATCATGCCACAGTATTAAAGGCCCAGCCTCTCTGCAGGCCACTGCCAGATTGTCTTGTTTGTCTTGCTGTCAAGCTTTGTACTGAAGCCTAGTTTCGAATCAAGTTTTTGCCGTGTTACTGATCTCTGCTTTGTCCCCTAGACCTCGTTTTTTGCCCAGTCCCTGCCTGTACCTTCGCCCTCGTTGACTGCCCCCCCTGGATATCGACCCCCGCTTCCCACTGTTTATTCTCTGCCTGCTCCTTGCCTGCCTTGACGTTTTTTGTGAATAAAGCCTGTTTTCAGTGCCTTCTGCGTCTGCATTCTGAGTCCTTCCATGTGCGCCTGACAACATCTGTATGTATCACCACTTATCCTGCATTTCATCCTGTTTTTAAGGTAATTATGTAGCTGTTATCATGTTCTGCAGCCTGGTACCTGTAACATATAGGGAAGCTATTTGTATAATGGTTATTATTGATTGAATTAATTATGTTATTGATTACTGTTGTGATGTTTTAGATGCAGCTTTATCGTCACGTCACAGGTTTACAGACAAGTGGGTGAAATCCTTTTTCATACAAGCTCCATTGTTGAAGTTTTCCAAGGAAGGGAAAGAAGAATTGAGATACTGTAGAAAGAAAGCAAAGGGAAACAAAGAAAGTCAGATAATCAAAAGTTCCTTGTATAAAAAGGCAATATTATGTGTAAAGGCCCTATACCAGTGGGGTAAGCTAACTAAGTACATGTACTCAAGTACTGTACTTAAGTAAATTGTTTTGGTATTTTTACTTTACTGGAGTATTTCCAGTTTTCAGTACTTTTACCTCTACTCTACTACACATCTCAGAGGCAAATATTGTACTTTTACTCCACTACTATTATTTGAAAACTTTAGTTACTTTTTAGATTTCGATTATTATAACAAAACATGCATTAACCACTTCAGCCCTACATATACTGTACATTTCAGCTAAAAGATTTGTATACATTTTGTACATTTGAAAACTTGAAAATGATGAGTATTAATACTGCATAATGAGTATTTTCTACTTTTGGTACTTTAAGTACATTTTGATGCCCATACTTTTGTACTTTTACTCAAGTACATTTTTAATTCTGGACTTTTACTTGTAACGGAGTACTTCTACATTGCAGTATTGATACTTTTAAGTAAAACATTTGAGTACTTTTCCCACCACTGTGTAACACCCTGTCTGCCCCCATCAGGTGTGAAGTTATGAGGAGACACAGGAGCGGTCGGGGGAAAACCTCAAGGACACCTCGGCCAAGTGAGGAAGAGCAGCAGGAGAGTGACGAAGATGAAGAGTGGACTCCTGGGCTGTCTGGTAATCACAAACACTTTATTACCATATAGTGGAGCAGTGGTCCTCAAACATGGTCCAGGACCCCCACATTGATATGGACTGTATTGGCTATAGTGAGAATATCTTGTGCCAGGGACCCCCACCAGAGAAGATTTGTGTAAAAACATGTCAGACTTACCATATTCAAAAACGTTCACAGTTTTTCACAAATGTTTTGAAAATAGCAGATCTACTGTACAAGCTCACGTGTCGCATTGTGAGCTTGTAGATTGGCTATTTTTTTTTTTTTTTTTCGTAATAACTTTTTATTTGCTTTTTCATTTTTACATAGGAAATTGAAACATGAATGTAAGCAAGTAAACAAACTGGAATAAAATAAATAAAAAGACAAATAATACAGACAAAAACACAGACAAAAACACAAAAAACAAAAAAAGTAATAACAAAATAAGGAAGGGCAAGCGGCATATTACAGTGGCAATATTATAACACACACAGTTACATATTCATACATACAGATAAACAAACACAAAAGAGCACATCAGTAATTAAATTGTAAAAGTACAGCTGGGGCTTTCCAATCTATTGAGTCACTTCCTTTACAAATCAGGGCAGAAATATCCCTGGGCAAATAGTCTATCAGTGGCCGCCATAAGTCTATGAAGTTATCTTCCTTCTCTTTTAATTTGGCACTTAGTCTTTCCATAGGGAGTACTCTGTATACTTCTCTATACCACTGAGTTACTGACGGAGGCTTTTCGTGAATCCAATTGAATAAGATGCATTTTCGGGCCACACAGAGGAGCTTATCAAGAAGCTTAGCTCTTCTAGGATCTAGAACCCCAAATTTAGATGGCAGCCCTAATAAAAATTGCCCAGGATCTTTACAGATCTTAGACTGAAAAATTGCACTTAATTCTTTTGCTACACACGACCAAAATTTAGAAATCTTAGAACACTCCCAAAAACAGTGTATATAAGTACCAACCTCAGTTTTGCATTTGATACATAAAGGGGACCTTCCAGGGTCAATTTTGTTTAGGATTTGAGGTGTCCTATGCTGTCTATGTAGAATTCTATACTGCATCTCTTTGAATCGGTTGCTGATAAAGGTAGTCTGAGAAGATTTAATGCAGTCATCCCAACAATTCTCGTCATACTCAGTTTGTAAGTCCTTCTCCCATCTTCCCACCACAATATCTATATTTTGTGTGTTGAAGCTCTGAAAATTATCATAGAAGTAAGAAATCAAACCTTTCTTCCTAGTAAAATGCATAATAGAGTCCTCTAAAGGCCCAAGAAGAGGCTTGTCTCGAGGAAACTTGGTGTCATTATTGATAAAGTGGCGAACCTGTAAATAAGCAAAGAAGTCATTCCGAGGTACCCCGAATGAGTTCTTAACCATATCGAATGACATAAGAACACCACTGGTATCAAACAGGTCTCCTATAACTCTAATACCTCTATTATACCAAGACTGGAAAACGGCACTCCTAACTCCAGGGGCAAACTGTCTATTGCCTATGAGTGGTGTCAAGTATGAGGACATGTTCTTCCTTCCCATAAAGGTTATAATGTTTTTCCAAATCTTTATCGAATTCGAGAGTATTGGACTATCAGAAGATTTAAAGTGTATTTTTTGTATATTTGTGAGTTCTGCTAGTAGCACATAGGGAGAACATTCCCATGTCTCAAGGGGTTCTGGTCCGCCAATAAGATATTCATGTACCCACTCATGTATAGTACGACAGTGGCAGGCCCAGTTGTAAAATAACATATTTGGGAATGCCAATCCCCCCCTGTCCTTAGGCAGTTGCAATATCCTCATACTTAGTCTAGATCTTTTACCATGCCATATAAATTTAGAAAAGTCCCTTTCTATTTCTCGAATTACTTTCTTAGTGATGTATAGAGGTAGCATTTGCATAGGGTAAAGAAGCCGGGGTAACACATTCATCTTAATTAGGTTTATTCTACCCATCGAGGAAACCGGGAGGTCAAACCATCTTGTGAGATCACTCCTAACATTCTGCAACACATTAGAGAAGTTTAACCGTAGTATTTCCTTCACATTTGGAGTAATAGAGATGCCTAAATAGGTAAAGCCAGACACAGACCATGAAAATGGAAAATTGGGCAAGCATGGTGAGTCCACACTGCCCCCTAGTGGCATAGCAACAGATTTGTCAAAATTTACCCTGTATCCAGAAAATGATCCAAAAGTCTGTATGACTGACATTATTGCTGGAATTGACTCTGAAGGGTTGGTTACAAATAATAATACATCATCAGCATACAAAACTATCTTGTGCATAACTGCACCTAATTGGATTCCTGAAATATTAACATGGCTTCTAATAGCCTCGGCTAAGGGCTCGATGGCTAAATCGAAAATTAAAGGAGAAATTGGGTCCCCCTGTCTGACCGACCTTCCTAGACTAAACTCTGGGGAAAGCATGCCGTTGACCAGCACATTCGCCCTTGGTGAATGATAAATCAATTTTAACATATTAATGAAACCCCCGCCAAGGCCAAACTTTTCCAGAGCACTAAATAAATAAGGAAATTGAATCAAATCAAAAGCCTTCTGTGCATCACAGGAGATGACGAGACCCTCCATTTGGTGAGTCCTAGTATGCTGAATAATACTAAGCAATTTCCTCATATTCAACTGAGAGACCCTATTTTTAATAAAACCAGTTTGGTCTTCTTTGATTAAGAGAGGTAGAAAGTTCTCCAGTCTTTTTGCTAAAAGCTTAGAAAATATCTTGCTGTCAACATTAATTAAACTAATAGGGCGATATGAACCACATTCATCCGGAGGCTTCCCTTTCTTGAGAATAACAGAAATATTTGCAGCATACAGTGTGGGGGGAAACTGCCCCATTTCTATAGAGTGGAGATACATTTTAGTTAAGGGGCCTATCAGTATTTTATGGAACTTTTTATAGAATTCTGGGCCATATCCATCTGGCCCCGGAGCCTTTCCGCTCTGCAGCTGTGATATCGCCTCCGAAACCTCTCCTGACGTAATAGACCTCCCAAGAACGTTCTGGTCTGTGTCGGATAGGGATGGGAGATGTAGCTCGCCTAAAAAGTTATGCATAATATCCTCACTGTAAGATGTGTCAGCAGTGTAAAGCTTCTTATAAAAGTTCCCCATTATTTCAGTAAGGGCTATAGTCTCATGATGGGACTTCCCCGCGTCATCTTTGAGTGATGCAATTGAATTATAGTTCTGTCTGCCTGCCGCTAAACGTGCAAGCAGCCGCCCAGGTTTGTCCCCCATTTCGAACAGCCTATGTCTCGCATAGAAAATACTGGCCTCCGCTTTTTGTGTTAGTAGCTGGTTGAGGGCCGACCGAGTGGCTTCTGTTCTAGTAAGCAAAGTCTTAGAAGGATTATCCTTCAATTTTTTTTCCAGTTCCAATAGTTCCTTTTCCAAATCAATCTGATTTTTCATGGCCTCTTTTTTCCTTGCTGAACAGTACGATATGGCAGCCCCCCGGACATAGGCCTTAAGACATTCCCATAAAATTGAGGGGTTGGTGTCATCATTATCATTGGTTGCTAAAAATTGTTCAATTTGTTTTTCTATGTAGTCTACAAAACCAGGGCTGTTCAAAATGGAAGGGTTCAACCGCCAGCGGCGTGAAGGAGGCTGACAAAATGGGGGTGTAACCAACAAAGAGACATCAGCATGATCTGACAGTAGCCTAGTACCTATAGTACATTTTTCTACTCTGTCAAGCAGCTGCCTGGATGTATAAATGTAATCAATTCTGCTAAAACTTTTATGGGGATTGGAAAAGAATGTGAAGTCCCTCTCTGTAGGATGTAGGACTCTCCATGTGTCAAATAGATCTAAATCAGAGCATACTTCTCTCATAGCTTTTGACATTTTTGAAAGTTTGGATTGTGGTCTGCCTCAGGATCGGCCATGGAATTCCAGTCCCCAGCCAATAATGTATATGAAGAAGAGAGAGAGGAAACATCAGCCAGCAGGGCAGAGTAGAATTCACTTTCATATGTATTCGGAGCATAAATGCAGCCAATCATAATGTGTTCTCCATATAAGACACCAGATATGAGAACATAGCGACCATTTTTGTCTTTAATGCAAGTATCTAAAGTAAATGGGGTATTCTTATTTATAAGTATGGCCACTCCTCTTTTGCTTGATGAAAAAGAGGAATAGTATACCTGGCCAACCCACTCTCTTTTAAGATTTTCATGCTCCTTATCATTCAGATGAGTTTCCTGCAACAGGGCTATGTTAGCTCTCTCCCTCTTCAACCAGGTCAAAAGTTTTTTACGCTTTATCACATGATTTGCCCCTTTCACATTAAGTGAAATATACTTAGTTGTACTCATGTTCTATAATTAGTAATAGATAGAACAAGAACGTGCTCATTGAGTGTAGTATTATCCCTATAAAATAGAACAGCAAAACCGAATTTGTGCGTCTCTGCCACAATATGCTAATAATGCCCTTAGCCACATTTAGAATCAAAGAAAAAACATGAAAAACACAAAAAGTTGCAAGACAACCAGACTGTCTGAACTTGCAGAACAACAAAAACAGCGACACAAAACAAAAGCCTACATCTCGCAAAAAATAAGATGCAGAATCCAAAGGAGCCCCATGAAACTGAGAGCCAGAACCCATACTGGTGAGCAGACTATCAGCTACTCTACTCCTGCTGAACTAATCTAACTCCCCCACTCCCAAAACCCCCCCCCCCCCTAAGTAAGCCATCAGTGTACAGTAGTCCTAAAAAGTAAAAACAAAAAACAAGGCCACAAGCACAACATTTCCTATTCTTCTGATATTATCAGGTACAGACACAGACAGTAATAATAATTGCTGCAATAAAAAGAAAGTCTTTCATAGTCCGTGTCTAAAAAAAAAAAAACAACAAAAAATAATGTCTGCTTGTGTCTTAAAATACACTGCCACTGAGGCTAAAACGAACCATCTAAACCAACCTGTTACATAGGCGTCTCCGTCGGCTCGCCAAACGCGAGCAGCGGTGCTTTAGTCTTCCTCAACCGGCCCTGGGCCCTCCTCTTCATGTGGTAGATCAATTGATTCAAACACCTCCTTGGCCTCTTCAGCATCGTCAAGAGCATAGTCTTTGTTGTTATATTTGAAGCACAAGGTGGCAGGGAACCGCATATTGAATCTAATTTTCTTTGCAATCAGATGCTCGCACACGGCGTTGAATTTCCTCCGCTGAATGTTTTGTGGTAGGTCTTGACGAATGTCGATCTTGGATCCTTCGTAGTCGAGCCCTCGCTTCGCGTTGTAAGCCGCCAGGATCCTCATCTTGTCGGTTGAGTTGTGGAGCTTCAAAACCACCACACGTGGGAAATTCGACTTTTTACGGCCGAGTCCTCGATGACATCTGTCGAGGCGAATCCTATCCTTCTTAGCCTGGATGTTGAGTATTTTCGGCAGCCATGTTTCGAAGAAAGACACAGCATCTTTACCTTCAACACCTTCTTTGACATTGTAGATCCTCAAATTATCTCTGCGGGACCTTGCGTCTTGTGAATCCATTCGGGTAGTAAGGACAGACACGTTGAATTCAGCATCAGACAGCCTGGTTTCTAAATCCGCGATGATATCTTCCGCCGAAGAAATGCGGGATTCAGCCTCCTCCAGTCGTTTGGCGTCCTGCTCATATTTAGCCCCGAAAGCATCGAGCTTATTGGAGAGCACCTCCAGCTTTTCTTTCATCATCTCTGCGACTCTTTGGGTGATTTCGGTGGCCAGTAACGCCATATCTTTAGGCCAGTTAGCGTTAGCTTCTTCTAGCATAGCATCCCTGCTAGCAGTGGTGGTCGCCATGCTAGCCCCACTAGCCGAGTTAGCAGCGCTAGCCAAACTTTTTTGTCGAGTGGATCGTTGTGACTTTGAAAGCTTATCAGCCGCGTCTACCGTCCCCGTCTTGAGCGGCATACTCCGAGACTATTTAACAGACAGCATGGTTGTTTTGGTTCAGATAGTAGTTAGTAAATTAAAACATTTAAGGGGGGTTCGTCTCGGGAGCTCGTGACTTCAACCCTCTCAGTGTGACGTCATCACCGGAACTCTCAGATTGGCTATTTTTGAATAGCTGAAGTCTAAAATAAAGATGTCTTAATAAATATATATATATATATATATATATATATATATATATATATATATATATATATATATATATATACATACATATAATATAGTGTTAAAAATGCGAAGCTAGTTCAGGCAGACAACTCAAAGTAGTGCCAATATGCAATTACCTTTTTAGGTAATGTGTAGATCTGTAAATGACAATTTCAGACCAACATGTGTGGCTTCTAGACAGTTGGACAGCCAGGGGTTAACTGATATTACAGCTGTTCTGAGAGTTTGTCCTTGAACCAGTCACAACTCAGTGGATGGCTACAGTTATGGACGTGGTGGATAAAAACATAGCACACCATTGTCTCACCAGAAAGGGAGTATGACTGTCTAGCAGTCAACATTCCAATATTCTTATCGTTTTATACCCTACCTTCTGTGTGTGTGTGTGTGTGTGTGTGTGTGTGTGTGTGTGCGTGCGTGCGTGCGTGCGTGCGTGCGTGCGTGCGTGCGTGCGTGCGTTTCAGGTGGTCAGGTGACAGAGGGAGTAGCAGCAGTGTGTTCCGGTGACAGAAAGCTGAGAAAACGAGACAACATTAATTACACTGAACAGGAAGTGCCCACGGATGAGCATTATTACTGTAGGTGATCTCTGTTTACATCAGTGGGGTCCTTGAGGGGGTTCCAGGGGGTCCCCAGCTAAATGAGTTAATATAGCATCACGATCTGTTAAACAACTACAGTATAACCCTATTTTATACTTTGGCTACAAGCTCATAACCTGTCCCATTGTGAGCTTGTAGACCAGCTTTCTTCGAAAATGTTTGAACATTCATAATAATAATGAATCGTTTGTAAACATTTTAACAACACACATCTTCTCTTATGGGGGTCTCTGGCACAACATCTTCTCTTATGGGGGTCTCTGGGTCTCTTATGGGGGTCTCTGGCACAACATCTTCTCTTATGGGGGTCTCTGGGTCTCTTATGGGGGTCTCTGGGTCTCTTATGGGGGTCTCTGGCACAACATCTTCTCTTATGGGGGTCTCTGGGTCTCTTATGGGGGTCTCTGGGTCTCTTATGGGGGTCTCTGGCACAACATCTTTTCACATGGGAGGCCAAAGACATATCAGTTTGGGGGTCCTTGACCTGAAAATGTTTGAGACGTCAACCATTCTTCCTCTCTTCCTCTCTCCCTCTCTCTTTCTCTGAATCTGTCTCTTTTTCTCTCATTCGTCTCTCATCTGTTCCCTCCATCTCTGTTGTTGTTCTGTCACTGTGTAGGCGACTCATTTAAACAATGTTTTAGTTTCATATCACATACTTTGCAACACTGTCAAGGACAGACCTGTAGCTGTGGGACAGTCTGACAGAGCCGAGAAGACCCTGCCTCCTAGATTTGAGGTAAATATACATGCAGTATACATATATTGTATATAGGCCTACACTACACCAGTGGATCTCAAACTTTGTCATTTCAAGGACTATCCCTTTAATATCTGTCTCTCTCCCCCTCTCTCTCTCTCGCGCGCGTGTTCAGATAAAACAGTCAGGCATTCCACATGCAGGTCTAGGAGTGTTTTACTGTGGAGTCACTAAGCTTCGTGTTGGGACTCACTTTGGTCCGTATGAAGGAGTGAAGACTGGCAAAGACCAAGCTGTAGAGAGTGGATACTCCTGGGTGGTGAGTGAGTGAGTGAGTGAGTGAGTGAGTGAGTGAGTGAGTGAGTGAGTGAGTGAGTGAGTGAGCGTGCGTGCGTGCGTGCATACATGCTATTGTATACATGGATATTGTGGCCTAACCTAATAGTGGCTCTAGTAACACAGCTAAACCAGTAGGGATAGACAAATGCGTTATGTCAGTATATATACTTCAACATAAATAATGTGTTTCTTTTTCTTTAGATCCGGAGGGAGAGAAACCGTTATGACTACATCGATGCTAAGGACGAGACTCAGTCCAACTGGATGAGGTGGGGACATTCTTCCATATTGTCTCCATATCTATGCATTGCATATCAATAATATTGAATATTATGTATAACATTATATAGAGTATATGCACATCTAGATTATCTATTACAAATATATACGGTAAATTAGAACTTGCACCAGATCCAAACATCGGATGCGTGTGTGTGCGTGCGTGCGTGCGTGTGCATGTGTCAGGTATGTGAACTGTGCTCGTAATGAAACAGAACAGAACCTGATAGCGTTCCAGCATCGAGGGCGGGTCTTGTACCATTGTTGTCGTCCTGTGGCCAGAGGAGAAGAGCTGCTGGTGTGGTACGGAGACGAGTATGCACAGGAGCTGGGAATCATCTTTGATGAGCTGTGGGACAACAAGAGCTCTGCTAAAGGTAACATCTGTCTGTCTGTTCAATGTAACGTATGTCTGAGTAGTGTATCTATATATCTGTTTGTTAGGAATGGATGAGAATCAGGGCCCACTTGAAAATCTTGAAAGCGTTTGCAGCCCGCCCATCTGACCACTTAAGTCCATTAATTGTTTGGTTAAGTTAAGAGTTGATTAAATGAAGCATAGGGTTAGTTCATGCAGGACACGGAAGTCTTTCACGCCTCAGCTGTAATCGGCTGTCAGTCAGCTGATGTAAACATCAGCCTAGCTCCTATTCCCCAGCTCTGCTGGTCATTACGTCACACATTCATACTCCAACCAGAGCTCACGCCTTAACAAAGAGGTTCCTTAAAATACGTCTTTGCATTCACTAGGTCTCTGCTTGTCTTGCTGCCTGCTTCACTGCTGCTTAGATGCCTCCTCCACCCCAGCCTCCACCTTTTGATCAGAGTCTGGCATAGGCTCAAATACTTGTGTTATTATATCTGCTAATTCTAACTAATATGTCAATGTATTGCTTATTGTTTGATATTGTATCCCTATGGGGGTTTTGCTTAACATTCCCTGATCCTGCTTATTATGCTGCTTGGACAAAATTGAGGGAATATCTCCAAGATATTAAAATCAAATCTCTCTCTCTCTCTCTCTCTCTCTCTCTCTCTCTCTCTCTCTCTCTCTCTCTCTCTCTCTCTCTCTCTCTCTCAGGAGAGGGGTCCCAATCTTCTCAGACTCAGGTCTTCTCCTGTCCTGAGTGTCCATACGCCTTCACATCTCAGGTCTTCCTCCATAAACACCTGAAGAGAAGCCACAACAACCTCTACTGGCAAATGCTGAGGAGTGGACAGATCCTACCAGCAGCCTGTCAGCAGACCTCCACCACCAGCTCTGTACCCAGACAGAAACAAGGAGAAACAAACCAAACAAGAGAAGTAACAACACATCAGTCTTACGCAGGAATGAAAACTCACAGATGTAAACACTGTGACAAGAGTTTCACTAAGTTAAGTAGTCTGAAGACACACCAGCGTGTCCACACTGGAGAAAAGCCTTTCCACTGTAAACACTGTGACAAGAGGTTCAGTCTATCATGTAATCTGAAGATACACCAGCGTGTCCACACTGGAGAAAAGCCTTTCCACTGTAATCAGTGTGACAAAAGTTTTACTGAGTCAGGTAATCTACAGAAACACCTGCGTATTCACACTGGGAAAAAACCTTACACCTGTAAACAGTGTGACATGAGGTTCAGTCAGTTATGTAATCTGAAAACACACCAGTGTATCCATACTGGAGACAAACCTTTCGTCTGTAAGCATTGTGGCAAGAGGTTCAATGCTTCAAGTACTCTCAAGAAACACCAGCGTCTCCACACTGGAGAAAAACCTTACGCCTGTAAGCATTGTGGCATGAGGTTCAATGAGTCAGGTGATCTGAAAACACACCTGCGTATCCATACTGGAGAAAAACCTTACATCTGTAATCAGTGTGACAAGAGATTCAATCGGTCAGATAGTCTGAACAGTCACCAGCGTATTCACACCGGAGAGAAACCTTACATCTGTAAGCATTGTGGCAAGAGGTTCAATGATCCATGTAATCTGAAAAGACACCAGCGTATCCATAGTGGAGACACAAGAGTTTCAGTGAGTTAGGCCACCTGAACAGTCACCAGTGTATTCACACAGAGGGAAAAACATGTCCACTGTAAACGGTGTGAGAATCAAACAGCTGTATGTTGGTACTGTAGGGAGGGTGGTTATACAAGCAACACATTATGGATATTAATACTACTTGAGTGAAAACAGGAGGATATCATTTAAAGAAACTGATTGTGTAAATAATGTGAATTAAGAGTGAATTGAGGCCACCACTGCAGAGGCTTAGGTTCACTTCTCGGCTGCAGGAGTTTTGTACATTTTCAACATAATTCAATAAACCTTACCAAATGCAAACTGCAAACCATAACATTTTAGTAAGTCCAGTTTTTGTCAATAATGTCTAATGATATGCAAATGAGTATTGCTTTCTATTCAATAACAGCTGTGCTAGTCAAGAGTTAACGTAGCAGATCAGCAGGTTCACTCAAAAGTGTGTCAGTGTTTTATGATGAATCACAACAGAGTCAAATACAATTTCCACTTTGTCTCATGTACCACCTGTAGTACCTCTGTGTACCCCTAGGGGTAGTCATACCCCTATTTAAAAAAAACACTGCTCTACAGTAAGAGCCTAGCCTGGTAAACCCTCCCTCCGGAAATCTCATTTCCATTTGATTTCAGGAAGGAGTCTGGCATGATTGCTCATTCTGCAATATTGGCTGTGGGCTGGAGTTGGGCGGGAGTAATACCGTTGACTGACAACCCCTTCAACCAATGATCGTTTTCCCCCTTCAGCCAATCAGCAGTTCATTTTGACGAGCTCCAGACTATGTGACGCAACGGGACTTTTGGGACGGCCATGCCGAAAATAGGTTGCCTTATTGGGATACATGCGTGTCACTCCCCGCCCCTGCCGGTTCTCTAAATTTATATTTTTAAATAGGCTCTGTCATGATTAATTGACCACATATGTGAAGTTAAACAACTAAATTCTATCCAAACGATATGTTAATAGTAAATTCCGTGCCTCAAAAAAAGAAGTTTGAGACCGTTTTAAGAACGAAACTAAGAAGTGACGGCACTCGGACAAAAAACAATGGCTGCCGTTCGTCTTTTGTCGGCGGCTCTCAGGCTGCACTCGGCTTCATTCGGGCTCACTCGAACTCGCCACCTGATTGGCCAACGTAAGCTGTCAATCACAGAACGATGAGCGACGACGCTGATAGGCGCGGTTAGGTCCTGATTTCGCTGGAAACTCCCCAATATTGCAGAATGGGCGTTCATGCCAGACTCCTTCCTGAAATCAAATGGAAATGAGATTTCCGGAGGGAGGGTTTACCAGGCTAGTAAGAGCCTACAGTTGTCATATAATATAATTGCTTTGTTTAAACCAGTGTTTTTTTTCCTTAAGCCCCCTTACATCTGACTGAATTAAGCTGAGACCCCCCACATGTTGTGTGTGCGCAGTGTCGGAACCACTGTTTATAAGTATTTTGTTCCAGCTTAGCAAATAAAAATGCCTCATAAAAACCAAACAAGGTTGTGTTTCTGTGTGTAGCAATATCATTTACAGATGGATGAAACAATCTACTGTCAGTATCATTGTTTTATTGGTTATTCAGGTTAAATGCAGAATAAAGCTACACATACTGTATTCATTATTGTGCAGGACTGAAATTAGACAGATATTATATGTAATGTATTTCAGTTACAGTGTCTGATCAAATTAATATGAAAAATCTAAATATTGAACCGAGTGTTGTTTTAAAGTGAAATCCACCTTTAACATTCTGACATCAATCCTGACCTTCACATTTCTGCACACTGTGTACGTGTGTGTGTGTGTGTGTGTGTGTGTGTGTGTGTGTGTGTGTGTGTGTGTGTGTGTGTGTGTGTGTGTGTGTGTGTGTGTGTGTGTGTGTGTGTGTGTGTGTGTGTGTGTGTTCAGAAAGGAATCCAGAGGCTGGGTATAAGTATGAACATTCTGATAAAAGGTCACCTCAAACAATTTTCACAAGCCTAGTAGAACTATGATGTGAAATGGAATTTAAATTGTGACCAAGAGAAAAGGACCACTCCAAAAGAGTTGTCAGCAGTGCTTAAAGAGATGATTGAGGGATGAGTGGATAGTCTGAATATAGATGCTCAATCCCTTCAATGAATCCCGGGCATTACACTAGCACAACACAAGGGAGAGCCACCATCACATAAATCTACAGTAATATAATGTAATGTATAATTTGGATACTCAAACATAACTGATGTACAGCATTTGCTATTTTCAAATAATTTTGAAAAATCTTGAATTAAGACAAATTCTGAATATTATAATTTGGACGTTTTAAACAAGACAAATCTTCTCTTATTCAAAGTATTGATGGGGGGGGTCAAATACATATCACTTGTCGGTCCTTGACATGAAAAGCTATGGGAACCCCTGATGTAGCCTACTCTAGATTACTACAACATCAGGTAGGCCTAATTTATAAATATATTAAAAAAAAAAGAAAAAAAAAAAAGGATGGAGACACAAAACAGCACAAATGATTCACTTCTTAAGAAACAAGCAAATTAAATGTCCTCATTCAACCCACTGGGAATGAGTCTGACAGTCTGTAAGAGCCACACTAGGATTTATAGTTTATATTACTCTGCCACTAGAGGGCGGTATGGCCACAGGTTCATCATGCCAATCAAGCTCTGCTCACAGCAGGTGCTGCTGATGAGAGAGGCCATCAGTTTCAGGATATGCTTCCTGTACTGTTGGGCTGTATTTGTTTTAATATTTTTGTCACATTAGAAGAAGCGAGTGACGGACAATACATACAGGTATGTAGTGTTCACTTGCTTCTAGTGTGATTTAATTTCAGTACAAAAAGGAAGCCGTTTTTGCACTGAAATCAAAACTAAGCAGTTTTTGACTCAACATGATTGTTTCAATGGGAATCAGTGGAGCAGTGATGGAAAGTACATTTACTCAAGTACTATAATTATAGGTACAATTTTGAGATAGTTTTACTTTACTTGAGTATTTCCAATTTTCAATACTTTATACTTCTACTCCAATACATAGACAAATATTGTACTTTTACTCCACTATAATTATTTGAGAACTTTATTACTAGTTACTTTTAGATCTACGTCTTGATCACATGACTATAGAGATAATGTGTACCAATTTGCGTGATGTTTGGACAAAATCTGTAGGAGTAATATAAAGAAATGTGTTTTGCAAAAGTCGGCCTCTTATGGTAGCGCTATAAAAGGCTGATGTGAAAAGTGCACAGCAGAGGTTCTTCCTTGGCCACCCACACTTAGAATGTGCGTGGAAAGTTTCACGCTGATCGGTCCATTTATAGGTAAAAACGTTTGGCCTGTTATAGCGCCACCATGAGGCTGATTTGGTGGCATTTCTTCCTTGCCCTAGTGGGAATGTGCGTGCAAAGTTTCACGGCAATTGCACGTTGCATTCATGATTTGAGGCATTTTGTTCAAAACGGACCACTCCTGCAAACTTTGGAAGCCAATCTTTACCAATCAGGATGGAATATGAAAAATCTCTCAGATCTTTCTTGATCACATGACTATAGAGATACTGTGTACCAATTTGCGTGATGTTTGGACTAAATCTGTAGGATTAATATCAAAAAATGTGTTTTGCAAAAATCGGCCTCCTGGTGGCGCTATAACAGGCTGATCAAAACATTTGGGGCAGGGGTTCTGCTCTGGCATCCAGGGACTGTGTGTGCACAGTTTCGCTGCGATCGGGGCAACGGTGCCGGAGATTAGCTGCTCACAGACAGGCACACGGACGGACGGACAGACAGACAGGATGCAAAACATAGTCTCGGCAATGCCTTCGGCCTCGCGGAGACAATGAAACTGAAGTAAACATGAATGAGATGACTCTGCTGTCTGTTTCCCCTGCAGTTATTTAATAAAACTAAAGAAAACATGAATGAGATGACTCTGCTGTCTGTCTCCCCTGCAGTTATTTAATAAAACTAAAGTAAACATAAACTAGAAAAAGTGCTCCTCGGCGCTATAAAAGGCAGATGTGAAAAGTGCAGGGCAAAAGTTTTCCCTTGACCTCTAGGGAGTGCGCATACAAAGTTTTACACAGATCGGTGCAGTAAAAACACGAATCGGCCTGTTATAGCGCCACAATGAGGCTGATTAGAACATTTTCAAGTGGCATTCCCAAACTGTGGGCCATGAGGATATTGCAAGTGGGCCTCTAAAAATTGGCAAAACACTACGATTTTAATGATACATTGTGGTGGACACCAAATAGTGATTATATGTGGACACTAGATGGAGGTATCTCACCTCAGAATGGATTGGTGGGGTAGTAATGGGAGGAGATTAGGAGGTCATATAGGGAAGTGAATTACCTGTGTGTCTTGATGCAAATGTTTGGAAGTAAAGATCAGAGACTCCATACTCCGTCTGTTCGTCTCATTCTCACTAACTTCCACAGTGGTGACCCTGACGTTTGAGTGAACATTATTATGGTCGATAATAACGTAGAGCCCGCTGCTGCGGCTCACGTTGGCCCAGCGGTGTTTGCGGCTACGGTTAAGTTACCAGAGTTTTGGCAACATGATCCGGCTCCGTGGTTCCAACATATTGAGGCGCAGTTTCACCTCCGCGGGATCACGGTGGATGCGACCAAATACTACCACGTAGTCGCAGCGTTGGATTCCTCCACCACGCGTCGTGTGATGGGATTCCTCAGAGACCCGCCAGCAGACGGAAAATACAACGCGCTCAAGGAGCAGCTGTTGCGGCTGTTCCAGCTGTCCGACGCGGAGCGCGCGGAGCGTCTATTGTCCCTCAATGGATTGGGGGACGGTAAAGCCACAGACCTGATGGAGAACATGCTGGCACTGCTCGGTGAAGGTGACGCTACGTTTATCTTTGTCCAACTTTTCCTGCGGCAACTCCCGACTCCAGTGCGCACGGCTCTGGCCAGCTCGCCTCTAGTGCGCACCAAGGACTACCGGGGGTTAGCAAAGGAGGCGGACAGAATACTACTGGCCTCCCGCCAATGCGTGGTGGCTGCGGTGTCTGATCGAGTGTCTGATCGCAGGGATCAGACACAGAGGGATGATAGTGGACTATGTTATTATAATCGCCGTTTTGGCACCAAGGCAAAGCGCTGCACTCCACCATGCTGTTTTGGTAACCAGGGAAACGCAAGAGCCGGCGGTCGTTAGCGGCTATGAGCGCTGGCGTCATTAATGAGCTGCTGTTTATTGAGGACACGTCTTCTGGTAGGCGCCTGCTGGTGGATTCTGGCGCACAGAGGAGCATCCTTCCAGCATCTGCCGCGGACGCCTTGGGAAACGGACATGGACCACCGCTGGATGCGGCTAATGGTACTTCCATCCGTACATTTGGTACCAGGTTTGTGACCATATGTTTCCATGGACATCAGTTTGGCTGGGACTTTATTATTGCTTCTGTGTCGGTGCCTATACTGGGTGCGGATTTCTTGTGTGCGCACAGACTGTTAGTGGACGTTGCGAACCGTCGGCTGATTGACTCTGTGTCTTTCGACACATACCCGTGCACACTGGGGGGGCCGGGGCCGCCGGCCCTCGCCAATATGCTCGCCACGGGGGATGTGTACCAGCGCCTCCTCGCAAGGTTCCCTGCTCTCACGGTTCCCGCTTTCTCTGCCTCCGTTGCCAAGCACGGAGTGGAACATTACATCACGACTGTGGGGCCGCCTGTTTACGCACGAGCGCGCCGCCTGGATGCTACCAAGCTGACCATAGCCAGGGAGGAGTTCGCCACGATGGAGCGGCTCGGCATTGTGCGCCGATCTGACAGTCCTTGGGCTTCTCCTCTGCACATGGTCCGCAAGGCGGATGGGAAGTGGCGTCCGTGTGGTGATTTCCGTCGCCTCAATAACATTACCACACATGACCGGTACCCAGTTCCACATATCCAGGATTTTTCTGTCCACCTGGCGGGGGCCACCATCTTTTCTAAGATAGATTTGGTGCGTGGTTACCACCAGGTTCCGGTCCATCCATTGGACGTGCCCAAGACGGCTGTTATCACCCCGTTTGGACTGTTTGAATTCCTGAGGATGCCATTCGGTCTTAAAGGAGCAGCGCAAACATTCCAGCGGCTAATGGACTCTGTGCTGCGAGGTATGTCATTTTTGTTTGTCTACTTGGATGACATCCTCGTAGCCAGTGCATCTGACGAGGAGCATCGGATACATCTCCAGCAGCTATTCGAGCGGCTCAACGACCATGGACTGATTGTGAACCCGGCTAAATGTCACTTTGGCCTGCCCGCCATCGATTTCCTGGGCCACCACGTCTCTCCCCAGGGGGCTGTTCCTCTAC
The DNA here is from genome assembly GCF_963454915.1 of Gymnoscopelus microlampas. NCBI lineage: Eukaryota > Metazoa > Chordata > Actinopteri > Myctophiformes > Myctophidae > Gymnoscopelus > Gymnoscopelus microlampas. Next base: position 7,918,360 of record NC_139947.1, on the reverse strand, counting down.
CCACCAAGGTGGAAGCCATCGCCGTTTTCCCCCGCCCCCTCACGGTCAAGCCCCTGCAAGAATACCTAGGCATGATTAATTTCTATAATAGGTTCATAGCACACGCTGCTCACCTCATGCACCCCTTGTATGAGGCGTTAAAGGGGAAGAAGGACAACGAGGACGTGGACTGGTCCCCGGAGCGGGTCCAGGCATTCGAGGACGCTAAGGCTGCTCTCGCCAAAGCTGCCATGCTGGCACACCCGTCCCCTGCTGCTCCGATAGCCCTTACCACCGACGCATCCGATTACGCAGTGGGGGCGGTGTGTGAACAGTGGGTGGCTGGCGCCTGGCAGCCCCTCGCCTTTTTCAGTAAAAAACTTAAGGACAATGAGAGAAAATACAGCACGTTTGACAGGGAGCTGCTGGCCCTTTTCCTCGCTGTACGGCACTTCAGGTTCCTGCTGGAGGGCCGGGAGTTCACCGCATTTGTGGACCACAAACCCCTGACCTTTGCCATGGCCAAAACCACAGAACCATGGTCGGGTCGGCAGCAGCGCCAACTTTCCGCCATATCTGAGTTCACAACAGACATTCAACATGTGGACAAAAGACAACCAGGTGGCCGACTGCCTCTCCCGGGCGCACATCAGTCCCGTGCACCTGGGCATTGACTATGCCGCTATGGCCACTGACCAGCTCACAGACTCAGACCTTCAGGCGTTCAGAACGGCTGTGACTGGGCTGCGACTGGAGGATGTGGCGTTTCACGACAGCGGCGCCACGCTACTCTGTGATGTTTCCACTGGCCAGCCCCGGCCCATGGTTCCGACTGACTGGCGCCACCGGGTATTTGACGCCATTCATGCCCTTTCACACCCCGGGGTAAGGGCGTCAGTTAAGCTGGTGGGGGCCAAGTTCGTCTGGCCGGGCCTTAGGAAGGACGTCAAAAGGTGGGCTGCCTCTTGTGTGGTGTGCCAGCGTGCAAAAGTACAGCGTCACATTAAGGCCCCACTGGAGCCGTTTCGCATTCCAGAGAGGCGGTTTGACCATGTCCACGTGGACCTGGTGGGGCCACTTCCCCCGTCCCAGGGTTTCACTCACCTTCTCACTATGGTGGACAGGACCACCAGGTGGCCAGAGGTGGTTCCTCTGTCCTCTACAACGGCTGCAGAAGTGGCCAGGGCGTTCATCTCCGGCTGGGTGACCCGGTTCGGCACGCCATCGGATCTCACGTCGGACAGGGGAGCCCAGTTCACTTCTGAGCTGTGGAATGCTGTGGCTGAGAGACTGGGGGTGCAACTCCATCGTACCACAGCCTACAATCCGAAGGCCAACGGGATGTGTGAGCGTTTCCATCGCTCCATGAAGGCTGCACTCCGGGCCACACTCACAGACGGCAACTGGATCGACCGCCTGCCGTGGGTCCTGTTGGGTCTGCGTTCTGCCCCTAAAGAAGACCTGCAGTCCTCTTCAGCTGAGCTGGTTTTCGGTCAACCGCTGAGGGTTCCTGGGGAGTTCCTCCCTGGTTCATCGGGCCCCTGGCCCATAACGGCTCACCGGTCTGTTTTCCAGGACGCGGCGAGAGCTTTTGCCCCAGTCCCCACACACCACTGCCTTCCCCAGTCCTACATTCCGAAGGACCTGATGGCTGCCGGCTACGTGTTCATCCGTCATGATGCCCACCGTTCTCCACTGCAGGCTCCCTATGACGGGCCCTTCCGCGTCCTAGAGGCGGGCCCCAAGAACTTTGTGGTGGACATGGGGGGGAAGAAAGAGCGGATTTCAATTGATCGCCTTAAGCCTGCTCATGTGGTCCCGGACGACCCGGTGGAGCTGGCTCAGCCCCCACGCCGCGGCCGACCGCCCAAGGCTGCCCCTGTCCCATGCCCTCCGTCCGTGGTTACCCCTGTTTGTCCACCGGCGAGGTTTCGGCGGCGGCGTGGACGTCCCCCTGCCCCTATCACTACCTCTTCCTTTTCCCCTGTGGCTGTGAAATACAGTCGCTATGGCCGCATGGTCAGACCTCCTAAAAAAGACTAAAGACACTGGGTGTACTGTTTTGGGGGGTTTATTGTTGCACTGAATGTCAATTCTGAGTGTTCGGGGGGGGCCTGTGTGGTGGACACCAAATAGTGATTATATGTGGACACTAGATGGAGGTATCTCACCTCAGAATGGATTGGTGGGGTAGTAATGGGAGGAGATTGGGAGGTCATATAGGGAAGTGAATTACCTGTGTGTCTTGATGCAAATGTTTGGAAGTAAAGATCAGAGACTCCATACTCCGTCTGTTCGTCTCATTCTCACTAACTTCCACAACATACACCCACACCCGTCTGCCTTCCACTCCTCCCTCTCTACCTTCATCTTCTCCTCTTCCCTCCCCCTCTCTATCCTACTTTTCTCCCCTCTCCCCTAACGAGGTCCTTCTCCTTGTTACTTATAGTCGCCCCACCACATGCTCCCTGGACTCGGTCCCATCCACTCTGCTGCAGTCTACTGCACCTGAACTTCTTCCCTTCTTGACCCACCTCATCAACACATCTCTGACGTGTGGTTGCTTTCCCTCTGCTTTCAAGACTGCCAGAGTCACCCCCCTCGTGAAGAAACCGACACTTGACCCCTCTGAGATCAAGAACTACAGACCGGTTTCCCTTCTATCCTTCCTATCTAAAACTCTTGAACTTCAACCAACTGTCCTCATACCTCCAGCAGAACAACCTCCTGGACTCCCACCAGTCTGGGTTCAAAGTGGGTCACTCGACCGAGACTGCCCTCCTGGCAGTGACGGAGTCGCTCCATGCCGCTAGAGCGAACTCTCTCTCCTCCGTCCTGATCCTCCTGGACCTGTCCGCAGCGTTCGACACGGTGATCCATCAGATCCTACGCTCCACCCTTGAGGGGATGGGTGTCTCAGGCTCGGTTCTGGGTCCTCTTCTTTTCACTCTCTACACTACATCTCTTGGTGCTGTTATCCACTCCCATGACTTTTCCTACCACTGCTATGCCGATGACACCCAGCTGATCCTGTCATTCCCCCCCTCTGACACAATTGGAGGCACGCATTGCTGCTTGTCTGGCTGACATCTCGGAGTGGATGTCGACGCACCACCTGAAGCTCAACCTGGACAAGACCAAGCTGATGTTCCTCCCGGGGAAGGGCTGTCCGCATCGAGACATGGCCATCACCATTGATAATGCTGTGGTGACGTCAACTCGGACTGCGAAGAATCTGGGTGTGACCTTGGACGATCAACTGTCGTTCTCGGCAAACATCGCATCAGTGACACGGTCCTGCAGATTCCTCCTCTACAACATCAGGAGGATTCGCCCCTTCCTCACGGAGAAGGCAGCCCAGGTGCTCATCCAGGCTCTTGTCATCCCCCTCCTGGACTACTGCAACTCCCTCCTTGCTGATGCTCCGGCATCTGCCATCAGACCTCTGGAGCTTGTTCAGAAAGTTGCGGCTCGTCTGGTGTTCAACCGCCCCAAGTTCTCCCACACAACTATCCTTACGTTCTCTACACTGGCTCCCCGTAGCGGCTCGCATCCAGTTTAAAACCCTGGTGCTAGCCTATATGGCAGTGAAAGGAACAGCTCCTTCTTACCTCCGGGCTATGGTCGATGCTTACACCCCTGCCCGACCACTTCGGTCTGCCAACTTGGGGCGACTGATTGCCTCATCACTCAAGGGTCCTTCTCGCCGATCTACACGATCACAACTTTTTTCTGTTCTGGCCCCACAGTGGTGGAATGAACTTCCCACTGATGTCAGGACAGCTCAGTCACACTCACTGCCCATCTTTCGCTGCAGGCTTAAAACCCACCTCTTCAGGAAACACTACCCTTCCTCTTTGCCAGGCCTACTTGTTGTAGGTTTTTGACAGGGCCAGAGCTCAGCTCTGGACCTGTTTTATTATTCCCTGTATTCTTCCGATTCTTCTTCTGCCACTTTTCGCAGTTCTGGCTGAACCGTGCTGTCGCTTTTTACGAAACTCGGCCATATGGTAGATGGTCATGAAAAACGATCAAGAAATAATTCTCACACTCATTCGTCAAAAGGTGGCGCTATAGCAAAATGCCAACTTTGAACAGGTACAACTCATGCCCTGTTGGACCTACAGCCATGAAACTTGGATACACATATGCGTCTCCTCATGCTGAACAACTTTCACCCTCTGACTTTTGACCTCTGACCTTTAGATCTCCCACCATTTTGAATTATATGAAAAACAGTCATTTGCTCCTAACTTCTGCATTTTTTCACTTAGAAAAAATCCACTCCTATTGTTTTGTCGGCAGAGGTCCAAAGTTCAAGTGTTAAACGTTTCGTGCAGATTGCTCAAAAATCCCATGTATCCATAGGTTTTAACTATTGCAGTTTTATGACAATTATTCAACTGCCCCTAACTCATACATGCAGACTCACATTTCTTTGAAACTTTGCAGAAATGTAGATGGTCATTCCAAATATCACTGAAACCAATCTTACTCCAATTGGTCAAAGTTTTTTTTAATGCAAACTTTAAACAGGCATAAGTCTTGCCTCGTTTGGCCGAAAGTCGTGAAACTTGCTTACACTTGTGCCTTGACTCATGAGGAACACATGTATCACTTTGACCAGTAAGATCCGCCCTTAGATTGTCCGCAATTTTGAGCAGTTTGAAAAATACTTGTTTATGGCAGTTCTGGCTTAACCGTGCATACGCTTTTTACGAAACTCGGCGATATGGTAGATGCTCATGAAAAACTATCAAGAAATAATTTTCACACTCATTTGTCAAAGGGTGACGCTATAGCACTCAATTGAAAGTGCCAACTTTGAACAGGTACAACTCATGCCCTGTTTGACCTACAACCATGAAATTTTGATACAGACATGCGTCTCTTCATGCCCGACAACTTTCGTGGTCTTACTTTTGACCTCTGACCTTTAGTTCGCCCACCATTTTGAATTATATGAAAAACAGCCATTGGCTCATAACTTCTGCATTTTTTCACTTATGGAAAATCCGCCGCTTTTGTTTTGTCGGCAAAGGTCCTAAGTTCATGTGTAAAATGTTTCGTGCAGATTACTCAAAAATCCCAGAAGGAAATAGATTTTAACTATTGCAGTTTTATGAAAATTATTCATCTGCCCCTAACACATACATGCAAGACTCACATTTCTTTGAAATGTTGCAGTAATGTAGAGAGTCATTCCAAATATCACTGAAACCAATCTCACTCCAATTGGCCAAAGGGGGGCGCTATAGCAATTTCTTTTAAATGCAAACTTTAAACAGGCAAAAGTCATGCCTCATTTGGCCGAAAGTCGTGAAACTTGCTTACACTTGTGCCTTGACTCATGAGGAACACATCTATCGCTTTGACCAGTAAGCTCCGCCCTTAGATTGTGCGCAATTTTGAGCAGTTTGAAAAACACTTAAACTGTAAAGGATTTTTCAGCTATTTGCGTGAAACTGTATCATCTGTGTGATCTCCTTTTTCACAGTTCCTTGTCTGTTGGTCCAATGGCGTCTCCCTTAAATGAGTGCCTCACAATCTCAAGATCGCCAGTTCAAGCCTCACTTGATGCAGACTTCATTTAAGTTGAATTGCAAACAACAATATAGCTGCAAGCAGCGATAATACGGGGCCAGGAGAGAGAAAGAGAAATGATAATTCCTTTAACAGGTCAGTTCATGAAAGTCCTTGCGGTCTTGTTTCCAATGAGGGCCTGTGAGCAATTAGGGGTTAAGAGTCTTGCTCAGGGAAAATTTTCATTTCATCGACACATTTGCTGACCTGGCCTGGAATCGTACCTGGGTCAACCAGAGCCTCTGGCTCCCTAACCACTCAGCTATGGCCGACCCTCAGAGAGAGAGAGAGAGAGAGAGAGAGAGAGAGAGAGAGAGAGAGAGAGAGAGAGAGAGAGAGAGAGAGAGAGAGAGAGAGAGAGAGAGAGAGAGAGAGAGAGAGAGAGAGAGAGAGAGAGAGAGAGAGATAGATAGATAGATAGATAGATAGATAGATAGATAGATAGATAGGGAATAGATTGAAGAGACAGAGACATGGAAACGGAATAGATTGAAGATAGAAACGGAATAGATTGAAGAGAGAGAGAGCCATGGAAACGGAATAGATTGAGCGATAATACGGGGCCAGAGAGAGAGAGAGAGAGAGAGAGAGAGAGAGAGAGAGAGAGAGAGAGAGAGAGAGAGAGAGAGAGAGAGAGAGAGAGAGAGAGAGAGAGAGAGAGAGAGAGAGAGAGAGAGAGAGAGAGAGAGAGAGAGAGAGAGAGAGAGAGAGAGATAGATAGATAGATAGATAGATAGATAGATAGATAGAGGAATAGATTGAAGAGACAGAGACATGGAAACGGAATAGTTTGAAGATAGAAATGGAATAGATTGAAGAGAGAGAGAGCCATGGAAACAGAATAGATTGAGCGATAATACGGGGCCAGAGAGAGAGAGAGAGAGAGAGAGAGAGAGAGAGAGAGAGAGAGAGAGAGAGAGGGGCAGACAGGCAGACAGACAGGCAGACAGACATGGAAACTAGAGAGAGAGGGGAGAGAGACAGACAGACAGCCAGACAGACATGGAAACTAGAGAGAGAGGGGAGAGAGACAGACAGACAGACAGACAAACATGGAAACTGGAGAGAGAGAGAGAGAGAGAGTCTTTACGTCCCTGACGGACCAGGCCTCTATTTTGCTAACTACTCTAGATCACTGCTTCCCTAGAAAGAAGCAATGATAAGTAATATGCACACTAAGCCATAGAAACACAGAAGACTGAACTTGAGAGAAAGAAGACCATGCAATTAACAAATGAGCACTTTAAACCCTCACTAACCCTAACCTCAGTAAAACAACGCCTAAGCCTATCCTCAAGAAACACTACTGTATGTGTAAACCCAAGAATGCCAAATCATGATCACCTCAATACATTGTCAGGGACAGGGACCGTACCAGCAACCCACGGACTCACAAGCTGCCTCTCTTCTCAATGAGCTAGATATATGGCCTCCCTGACAGTGTCTGTTGACATCTATAATTATTTTTCGTCCATTATGAACCAAGCCTCTGTGTCCTAAACTACTCTAGATAACTGGTTCACAAACCATTTAGCAAAAAAAGATTTTTTTTTGTCTCCTCAGAACGAACTAGTGAAAGTTGCCGATCTACAAGCTGTTGTTTGATTGTAGATCGGCTATTTTCACAATGAAGTATGTCATACATTGAAAAAACATACTCTCTCAAATAAGCATTTAAGGTTATCTTTAACAATTGCACATGTATTAATTGACACAATCATGTTGTGTGCAATGCAACTTGAAGAAGTCCGCATCAAGTGAGACTTGAACTGGCGATCTTCAGGTTGTGAGGCACACGTTTAACACTTCCGTGACTAAGCAATCAATGGGACCGATTTTGAGAATTGAAAGTGGCTTAACTTCTCTCAGGAAGCTCTGAGAAAGTTCCCCTTTCATGACTTTTCCTAAATATATGTTTCAAACCATCTTCGTTTTTTTTTTTTTTTTTAAACTCATTATAAATATGAAATACATACCATGTATCCCATCCCAGCCGTTTTATTTCGGCTAAATTGATCGCTCTCCCCCTCTCTCCCCCTCCCTAGAGCACTTTACACCTCGAGACCCCCCACAGAGCGGCCCGTAGACAGCAGACTCGCTGCTGCGCAACTATTCTATGTTGCCATGTCTGCTTATTATAAGCGACTTTGGGCGTCTTTCTATTATTATTATTATTATTATTATAATGATATATATAATTAATTATAATGGTAATACTTTTCTACTCCACTACAACTCAGAGGCAAATCTTGCACTTTTACTCCACTACAATTATTTGAAAACTTTAGTTAGGCTACTAGTTACTTTGCAGATATAAATATCTTTTCATACTTGTTTAGATTAGAGCTTCATACATGTCCTTTTGTAGATATTTTTTATTAGGTAAATATTTATATAGAAAGGTCTAACCAGGGACTGGGGTTGCAAATTTGCCTCGGATATAAACCCCATTTACAATGCAATGGTTTCATGCCTCACTGTTTTCTTAGGGCACAATGCATGCAGTAACATTTTCATAGACCTGACTGCTTATTTTTCTCGCAAAATTTGGCAACCCTTTCACTGCAGTGTACAGAGTGTTTGCTACTGGATCGCGCTGTTTTAAAATGCTGTGCCAACAGATGTGATCTACAAGCAGATGGCTCGTCAGGCAGCTATTGTTTTATGTTTTTAGATCAGATATTTAGCGCAGGAATGAGCACATTTGTGGAACATATAGCGATGTGTTCACTTGTTACGCTGACAAGGAGATGAGAGGGACAGGAGAGGAGACGCTTTCTCATCAGCGTGAACAGCTGATAGAATGAGAGCTTTACGCTCAGACAATAATGTGAATATTATATAATATAATATTGGTTTGTCAAGAGATATCCATGTGTTTTGCACAATGGAGATCACGTAATCTAACCCTAACCCTAACCCTGGAGTCACGTAATTAGACAGTGGCTTCAGTGGTTCATATAGGCTCCATGTTTCACTGAAGAGTTTAATGTGTGACGCTACAGATCGCGCTGTTTTATACGCTTTTTTTAAAATAAAGATTTTACATACAGAATCTGCAGTTACCATTACAAGTTAGCCTAATTTTATAATGTTTGTGCCTGCCTACAACAACAACATTATGTGGGCTCACTGACTGCGCAGAGTGCAATTGAGATGTTAATGACTATTTAGAAGACAATGGAACCCCCCACTGTGTGGGTGAGAAGGTGTCAGCTAGTCTGGAGCACAGAGGTGAGACAGTAACGAATAGGAGAGCTTGATTTCTTGTTCAAAATGACCGTTTTGCAGGCTGTGTGTTGGATAATGAAACCTCAGTCATGCCAGTGTTAAGCGAGGAGCCAATGAGATCAAACAGATGATACAGTTTCACGCAAATAGCTGAAAAATCCTGGGTTTAAGTGTTTTTCAAACTGCTCAAAATTGCGCACAATCTAAGGGTGGCGCTTACTGGTCAACGTGATAGATGTGTTCCTCATGAGTCAAGGCACATGTGTAAGCAGGTTTAATGGCTGTCGGCCAAACGAGGCATGACTTTTGACTGTTTAAAGTTTGCATTTTCAAAAAATCGCTATAGCGCCCCCCTTTAACCAATTGGAGTAAGATTGGTTTCAGTGATATTTGGAATGACCCTCAACATTACCGCAAAGTTTCAAAGAAATGTGAATCTGCATGTATGTGTTAGGGGCAGATGAATAATTTTCATAAAACTGCAATATTCATTGGCTCATTAAAGCTTAATTTTGTCACTTATGGAAAATCTGCTGCATCGTTGAGTCGGCATAGGTCCAAAGTTCATGTGTAAAAAGTTTCGTGCAGATTACTAAAAAATCCCAGGAGGAGATAGGTTTTAACTGTTTTTCATATCATTCAAAATGGTGGGAGATCTAAAGGTCAGAGGTCAAAAGTCAGAGGGTGAAAGTTGTTCATCATGAGGAGATGCATGTGTGTATCGAAGTTTTATGGCTGTAGGTCAAACAGGGCATGAGTTGTACCTGTTCAAAGTTGGCATTTTCAATTGAGTGCTATAGCGCCATCTTTTGACGAAAGATTGTGAGATTTATTTCTTGATAGTTTTTCATTACCATCTATCATATGGCTGAGTTTCGTAAAAAGCGTATGCACGGTTCAGCCAGAACTGCGAAAAGTGGCAGAAGAAGAAGAAATGCCAATAACAAAACGGGTCCATGCTGGAAGCCTGGCCCCGTAATAAACAAAACTATTTCACTATTCGCTGAAACCAGGGGTGCAATGCTCACTGGACGGCCTTGCACGCCGTGCCGGACCCTATTTGACGAGGAGCACGCGCAGGCACACGCATAGATTTAAAACTACTTTAAATTCGCACCTCAACAACGTTTTCAAAGGTTCCCGACTCACACCTAGCGAATTAACATAGGAATAAGCCTATATGCATATCAATTGTCCATTGTGTGACTTGCAGTGTAGGTGTTAAGCGACGTGCGCGTCACGTCATTGAAATAGAGTGCAAGAACATACCAAATGAGAATTGCATGCCTGACCGAAACAAAGGCAGTTTTGTGTTGTTGAAAGTTTCGGTGACTAGCGAAATAGCTTTGTTTATTTTTTATGTAAGTTGAAGACCTCGCACGGTTTTCCTTTGCCTCTAGGGAGTGTGCGTGCAAAGTTTCACGGAAAACATTTTGTGTTGGAAACCACGCCAGTAGAAAACATTTCCTGTAGGAAACCACGCCAGTGGAAAACATTTCCTGTAGGAAACCACGCCATTGAAAAACGGCTTGTCGGGTGTCTGTCTGGTTGTCTGCTGCTGTTGCACAGCAACAGAAGGCTACTGACGTCAGGTGCACTAGACTAGACCAGTGGTTCTCAACCTGTGGCTCGGGACCCCCAGGGGTATCCCCACATGATTTTTGGGGGGTCCCCAGATGACAGTCAAGTGTTTAAGACCTTTTTAATACCTAAAGAAAGAAAGAAAGGCCATTACTGCATCAAAGGTAATAAACAAACTATATAACTGGTCAAACATTTGCCAAATTGTTAAATAATATAAGAAAGAGGCAAACATTGTGAAAATAGCAGACCTACAAGCTCACTGTAGATTGGCTATTTTCACAATATTTATCTGTGTAACCGAGTCAAACTTTTTAATTTTAAATGTAATGCCTCAACTCCTAAGTCCAAGTGCTTGTCAGGGTGGGGGGGTCCCCAGTTCAAATATGATTATTTTGGGGGTCCCCAGTTAAATTATAGTAAAATTATATGTAAGAAATAAAGACAGACCCACATGATATAACGTTGTACAACCACTAGTGCACGTCAAGTGCAGTTAAAGGGATATTTCGCTTTCAAAATATTTTTGGGTCATTTTATCATCTACTCAGGTGCTGTGAGCCCCCTGGACACCTTTTAAGTTGCTTGATTCAGTATTTAGATATTCATTTTATCAGACACGCCCCCTTCCTATACAAACCCATTGTAACTTCAAACTCCATTTTAACCATGTTAGATTCATCGGAAACACCCGTCCTTGGTTCTGGTGACTGACATTGTCCTTCTAATATGTGAGGAGACTGTGTTTTTTCAATTACTTTTTCCATATTTTTTTTTTCATGTTTTCAGCGGCAACCTATGAATGATCCCTTGACTGCGAGAAGAATGATAGAAGCAGAAATGACATCATCCCCCAAAAAAATCTCTGTTGACTCCCATGTTATGAGATGTAGAAAAACACTTCTAGCTCGGATTTCTTCTTTTTTTGATGAAAACAAGCCATATTCAACTGCCGAAAACAACAGAACGGACGATCGCGGCAAAAAATGTTTTTGTTATACTGACATGATACTGACATGATGCTGACCATGATACTGACATGATACTGACATGATACTGACCATGATACTGACCATGATACTGACATTATACTGACATGATACTGACCATGATACTGACCATGATACTGACATTATACTGACATGATACTGACATGATGCTGATCATGATACTGACATGATACTGACATTATACTGACATGATACTGACATTATACTGACATTATACTGACCATGATACTACATTACATTACATTACAGTAATTTAGCAGACGCTCTTATCCAAAGCGACTTACAATAAGTGCATTCAACATAGGTAGGCAAGAAATCTACTAATCACCAGAAGTTTTAAGGGCATTCTCTTCTAAAACAAGCAAGTAAGAGTATACCTAGCGCTAAGGTTAAAGTGCAATATATTAGCTACCTACTTTCTTAAACAGATGAGACAAATAGAAGAATCAAATGAGCAAGAGCTAATACTAACAATTATACTAACATGATACTGACAAGGATACTTATCTGACATGATAATGACACTTTTCTGAACAATTTGAGCCGTTATTACATTATGAACTGTTACACATTATGAGCACATTATGAGCACATTATGAGCGACAACGCAAGGTTCTTAATGTAACACATTATTACATTATTACATTATGCAAAAATATGTTATTACGTTATGCGCTCATGATTTTATTACATTATGAGCTGATTATTACATTATGAGCTTTTATTACATTAAGTTTATTACATTATGAACCTTTATTACATTATGAGCTGTTATTACATTATGAGTTGCTACATGGCGCTATAACTGGCCGATTCGTGTTTTTATCTATAACTGCATCGATGTGTGTAAAACTTTGTAAGCGCACTCCCTAGAGACCAAGGAAAAACCTTTGCCCTGCATTCTTCACATATTAAGCCTTTTATAGCGCCGCCAGGAGGCCAACTTATGTAAAACATTTTTTTTAATATTAAGCCTTCAAATTGTATCCAAATTTCACTTAAATCGATACACATGATATAGTCATGTGATTACCATGAATTTGTTTGATTTTTCATATTCCATCCTGATTGGCTAAGATTGACATCTAAAGTGATGTCCGTTTTGAACAAAATGCCAAAAATCATGAATACAGCGTCCGATTGCGGTGAAACTTTGCATGTGCATTGGCACTACGTTGAGGAAAAAATGCCACCCTTTTTGACTTTGCCCAATTATAGCACCACCAGTAGGCCGATTTTTGCAACACTTTTCTTTTTTATAATACTCCTACAAATGTTATCCAAACATCATGCAAATCGGTACACATTATCACTATAGTCAAGTGATCAAGATGGTTCCGTCCCATTTTTCATATTCCATCATGAACATTCCCAACATTGCTGGCCCACAATAACCTACCTGACCTGGCGGAGACCTGTGCTCCGAGGAGCACTTTTTCTAGTTTACTATACTATATTTAATGTGCTGTATATGGACATGTACCTGAACCTTGAATGTTATGAAATAAGTCATGAAGGACAAGTCACACATTAGAGGGTGTCCTGAACTACTCTAGATCACTGGTTTACAAACCATTTACCAATTACTAATAAAGACATTTTTTGTCTCCTCGGAACCGAAACCAGTGAAAGCAGCAGATCTACAAGCTCAGAAACACGTTGCCATCTGAAAAGTTGTGAGATTGTAGATCGGCTATTCTCAGAATGAAGTATGTCATACATTGAAATAAAATACTCTCAAATAAGAATTTCAGGTTATCTTTAACAATTACAGATGCATTAATTGACACCACCATGTTGTGTGCAATGCAACTTGAAGTCTGCATCAAGTGAGGCTTGAACTGGCAACTTTGAGGTTGAGAGGCACAAGCTTAAGCAAGAAGCTATTGGGCCAACAGACCAAAGTCAGTGAATAAGGAGGTCAGACTGATGATACCGTTTCACGCAAATAGATGAAAAATCCAGGGTTTAAAAGTGTTTTTCAAACTGCTCCAAATTGCGGACAATCTAAGGGCGAGGCTTACTGGTCAAAGTGATGTGTTCCTCATGAGTCAAGGCACAAGTGTAAGCAAGTTTCACGACTTTCGGCCAAACGAGGCATGACTTTTGCCTGTTTAAAGCTTGCATTTTCCAAGAATTGCTATAGCGCCCCTCTTTGACCAATTGGAGTAAGATTGGTTTCAGTGATATTTGGAATGACCCTCTATATTACCGCAAAGTTTCAAAGAAATGTGAGTCTGCATGTATGTGTTAGGGGCAGATGAATAATTGTCATAAAACTGCAATATTCATTGGCTCATTAAAGCTTAATTTTTTCACTTAGAAAAAAATCCGCTACCACCGTTTTGTCGGCATGGGTCCAAAGTTTATGTGTAAACAGTTTTGTGCAGATTGCTCTAAAATCCCAGGAGGAGATAGATTTTAGCTTTTTTTTCATATTATTCAAAATGGTGGGAGATCTAAAGGTCAGAGGTCAAAAGTCAGACCACGAAAGTTGTTCGGCATAAGGAGACGCATGTGTGTATCGAGGTTTCATGGCCGTAGGTAAAACAGGAAATGAGTTGTACCTGTTCAAAGTTGGCACTTTCAATTGAGTGCTATAGCGCCACCCTTTGACGAATGACTGTGAGATTAATTTCTTGATAGTTTTCCATGACACACTACCATATGGCCGAGTTTCGTAAAAAGCGACAGCACGGTTAAGCCAGAACTGGCAAAAACGGCAGAAGAAGAAGAAGAAACGGAATAATGCCAATAACAAAACGGGTCCATGCTGGAAAACAATTATCAATATAGCTGCAAGCAGCGATAATACGGGGCCAGGAGAGAGAGAGAGAAATGATAATTCCTTTAACAGGTCAGTTCATAAAAGTCCTTGCGGTCTTGTTTCCAATGAGGGCCTGTGAGCAATTAGGGGTTAAGAGTCTTGCTCAGGGACAAATTTCATTGACACATTTGCTGACCTGGCCTGGAATCGTACCTGGGGCAACCAGAGCCTCTGGCTCCCTAGGCGGGCTCACTAACCACTCAGCTATGACCGCCCCTCAGAGAGAGAGAGAGAGAGAGAGAGAGAGCGAGAGAGAGAGAGCGAGAGAGAGAGCGAGAGAGAGAGAGCGAGAGAGAGAGAGAGAGAGAGAGAGAGAGGGAGGAATAGATCGAAGAGACAGAGAGAGAGACATGGAAACGGAATAGATTGAAGAGAAAGACATGGAAACGGAATAGATTGAAGAGAGAGAGAGAGAGCCATGGAAACTAAATAGTTCGAGTCATGTTTTTTGCAATTCAACTTAAATGAGTCTGCATCAAGTGAGGCTTGAACCGGCAACCTTGCGGTCGTGAGGCACTCTTAGGTAGCTGCAACACTACCTATAGTGCTATAGCTTTGTCCAGGCTGATATTGTCTGTTGAGGATCACAAACTCTTGCCTTCTGTCATGACCCAAGCCCCTGTTTCACTAACACTAAGATCACTCGTTCACAAACCATTTACCAATGAAGAAATTGTACATCTCCTCAGAAACAAAACTAGTGAAACAAACCATTAAAAGTTGTCAGATTGTACATCGGCTATTTTCACAATGAAGTATGTTATACATTGAAAAAACATACTCTCATTGCTATCTGAAAAGTTGTGAGACTGTACTGTAGATCAGCTATTTTCACAATGAAGTATGTAAAAAACACTCAATTAAGTATTTCATGTTATCTTTAACAATTGCAGATGTATTCATTGATAGTCATGTTGTGTGAAATGCAACTTAGATGAAGTCTGCACCAAGTGAGGCTTGAACCTGTGACCTTGAGGTTGTGAGACATACACTTAAGCGGGACGCTATTGGACCAACAGACAAACATCTGAAAAAAGAGATCACACTGATCATACAGTTTCACGCAAATAGCTGAAAAATCCTGTGTTTAAGTGTTTTTCAAACTGCTCAAGATTGCGGACAATCTAAGGGCGGTGCTTACTGGTCAACGTGATAGATGTGTTCCTCATTAGTCAAGGCACATGTGTAAGCAGGTCTAATGGCTGTCGGCCAAACGAGGCATGACTTTTGCCTGTTTAAAGTTTGCATTTTCAAAAAATTGCTATAGCGCCCCCGTTTGACCAATTGGAGTAAGATTGGTTTCAGTGATATTTGGAATGGCCCTTTACATTTCTGCAAAGTTTCAAAGAATGGTAAGTCTGCATGTACTGTATGTGTTAGGGGCAGATGAATAATTGTCATAAAACTGCAATATTCATTGGCTCATTAAAGCTTCATTTTTTCACTTATGGAAAATATTTTGCAAACGTTTGTCGGCATAGGTCCAAAGTTCATGTGTAAAAAGTTTTGTGCAGATTACTCAAAAATCCCAGGAGGAGATAGGTTTTAACTGTTTTTCATATAATTCAAAATGGTGGGAGATCTAAAGGTCAGAGGTCAAAAGTCAGAGGGTGAAAGTTGTTAGGCATGAGGAGACGCATGTGTGCATCGAAGTTTCATGGCTGTAGGTCAAACAGGGCATGAGTTGTACCTGTTCAAAGTTGGCATTTTCAACTGAGTGCTATAGCGCCACCTTTTGACGAAAGATTGTGAGATTTATTTTTTGATCGTTTTTCATGACCATCTATCATATGGCCGAGTTTCATAAAAAGCGTATGCACGGTTCAGCCAGAACTGGCAAAAACGGCAGAAGAAGAAGAAGAAGAAGAAATGGAAATATAGCTGCAAGCAGCGATAATATGGGGCCAGGAGAGAGAAATGATAATTCCTTTAACAGGTCAGTTCATGAAAGTCCTTGCGGTCTTGTTTCCAATGAGTGCCTGTGAGCAATTAGGGGTTAAGAGTCTTGCTCAGGGACAAATTTCATTTCATCGACACATTTGCTGACCTGGCCTGGAATCGTACCTGGGGCAACCAGAGTCTCTGGCTCCCTAGGCGGGCTCACTAACCACTCAGCTATGGCCACCCCTCAGAGAGAGAGAGAGAGAGAGAGAGAGAGACGGAATAGATTGAAGAGACAGAGAGAGAGACAAATGGAATAGATTGAAGAGACAGAGAGAGAGACAAATGGAATAGATTGAAGAGAGAGAGACATGGAAATGGAATAGATTGAAGAGAGAGAGAGAGCGCCATGGAAACGGAATAGATTGAGTCATGTTTTTTGCATTTCAACTTAAATGAGTCTGCATCAAGTGAGGCTTGAACCGGCAACCTTACGGTCATGAAGCACTCTTAGGTAGCTGCAACACTACCTATAGTGCTATATCTTTGTCCAGGCTGATATTGTCTGTTGAGGATCACAAACTCTTGCCTTCTGTCATGACCCAAGCCCCTGTTTCACTAACACTAAGATCACTCGTTCACAAACCATTTACCAATGAAGAAATTGTACATCTCCTCAGAACCAAAATTAGTGAAAGTAGCCGATCTACAAGCTCACAAACCATTAAAAGTTGTCAGATTGTACATTGGCTATTTTCACAATGAAGTATGTTATACATTGAAAAAACATACTCTCATTGCTATCTGAAAAGTTGTGAGATTGTAGATCAGCTGTATGTAAAAAACACTCAATTAAGTATTTCATGTTATCTTTAACAATTGCAGATGTATTCATTGATAGTCATGTTGTGTGAAATGCGACTTAGATGAAGTCTGCACCAAGTGAGACTTGAACTGGTGACCTTCAGGTTGTGGGGCACACATTTAAGCGAGAAGCCACCAACAGACAAGAACCTGTGAAAAAGGAGATCACACAGATCATACAGTTTCACGCAAATAGCTGAAAAATCCTGGGTTTAAGTGTTTTTCAAACTGCTCAAGATTGCGGACAATCTAAGGGCGGTGCTTACTGGTCAACGTGATAGATGTGTTCCTCATTAGTCAAGGCACATGTGTAAGCAGGTCTAATGGCTGTCGGCCAAACGAGGCATGACTTTTGCCTGTTTAAAGTTTCAATTTTCAAAAAATTGCTATAGCGCCCCCGTTTGACCAATTGGAGTAAGATTGGTTTCAGTGATATTTGGAATGGCCCTTTACATTTCTGCAAAGTTTCAAAGAATGGTAAGTCTGCATGTATGTGTTAGGGGCAGATGAATAATTGTCATAAAACTGCAATATTCATTGGCTCATTAAAGCTTCATTTTTTCACTTATGGAAGATATTTTGCAAACGTTTTTTGGTATAGGTCCAAAGTTCATGTGTAAAAAGTTTCGTGCAGATTACTCAAAAATCCCAGGAGGAGATAGGTTTTAACTGTTTTTCATATAATTCAAAATGGTGGGAGATCTAAAGGTCAAAGGTCAAAAGTCAGAGTGTGAAAGTTGTTCAGCATGAGGAGACGCATGTGTGCATCGAAGTTTCATGGCTGTAGGTGAAACAGGGCATGAGTTGTACCTGTTCAAAGTTGTCATTTTCAACTGAGTGCTATAGCGCCACCTTTTGACGAAAGATTGTGAGATTTATATTTTGATCGTTTTTCATGACCATCTATCATATGGCCGAGTTTCATAAAAAGCGACTGCACGGTTCAGCCAGAACTGGCAAAAACGGCAGAAGAAGAAGAAGAAGAAATGGAATAATGCGAATAACAATATGGGTCCATGCTGGAAGCCTGGCCCCATAATAATGCCAATAACAAAACGGGTCCATGCTGGAAGCCTGGCCCCGTAATAATACCAATAACAAAACGGGTCCATGCTGGAAGCCTGGCCCCGTAATGACTGTATCAATGAATACATGTGCAAATGGTAAAGATAACCTGAAATGCTTATTTGAGAGTACGTTTTTTCAATGTATGACATACTTCATTCTGAAAATAGCCGATTTACAATCTCAAAACTTTTCAGATAGCAACGTGTTTCTGAGCTTGTAGATCGGCTGCTTTCACTGTTTTCGGTTGCGAGGAGACATACAATTTCTCTATTGGTAAATGGTTTGTGAACGAGTAATCTTAGTGTTGGCTTGGTTCATGACAGAAGGCAAGAGTTTATGATCTTCAACAGACAACATCAGCCTGGACAAAGATATAGCACTATAGGTAGTGTAGTGTTGCAGCCTATTAGTCCGAAGGTTGAGAGTTCGATTCCTGTTAATGGCAATAGGTTGAGATGTCCAATCAATCCATTCTGTTTCCATCTCTCTCTCTCATCAATCTATTCCGTTTCCATGTCTCTCTTCAATCTATTCCGTTTCCATGGCTCTCTCTCTCTCTCTCTCTCTCTCTCTCTCTCTCTCTCTCTCTCTCTCTCTTCAATCTATTCCGTTTCCATCTCTCTCTCTCTCTCTCTCTCTCTCTCTCTCTCTCTCTCTCTCCAATCTATTCCGTTTCTCTCTCTCTCTCCAGTTTCCATGTCTCTCTCTCCAATCTATTCCGTTTCCATTTCTCTCTCTCTCTCTCTCTCTCTCTCTCTCTCTCTCTCTCTCTCTCCAATCTATTCCGTTTCCATCTCTCTCTCTCTCTCTCTCTCTCTCTCTCTCTCTCTCTCTCTCTCTCTCTATCTCTCTCCTGGCCCTGTATTATCGCTGCTTGCAGCTATATTGTTTTATTGTTGTTTTATTATTGTTTTTTGTTTTATTGTTGTATTGTTTTATTGGAATGCACTTATTGTAAGTCGCTTTGGATAAAAGCGTCTGCTAAATGACTGTAATGTAATGTAATGTAACAGAGTATTTCTACATTGCAGTATTTTTATTGCTAAACATTTTGAGTACTATTCCCACTGCTGTTGAGTGATTTCCAACGAGTTCTTCCAAACTCGAACACTTAGAAAAATAATCACCTGCACGGAATGTATTGCCAGAAAGTTGCTCATAACATAACAGGACTATTTGTATCTTGACAGATACAAAGAGACAATCCAAGCTTTCCATACAGCTTCAATCCTGGTGAGTTTTAACGTTGTTTAATACAATCAGATATAGGACTTTTCAGTGTGGATGAATGGGCTGTTAAAGGACGATTTGATCCATATTCAACCTGTCGTCATATAACTATAAATTATTGGCTCAGGAATGCGACAAAAAACAAAACAAAAAAAAACTTGAATTAAAGGATTCATGGGGTGTGCAATTGATTGAAAATAAGTCATTATAGCATGCTAACTTTACAGGAATAGAAAGCCTGCAGTTCTATTAGCTTGAATTCACCATGGATGATAACTCTGGTTTTAGGTAGCCTCGTTCCCAGCCTCACTCATCTGCGAAGAGAAGAGCCTGGTCACGACCTAAAGCAGAGAGTGTCTCGGAAGTCCTGAGTGGACAGGATATCGGACGCACGTGTTTCCCCCGGAAACGATCTTTTTGACCAAACATTCGTTTTGTTCACTGAGAATGTTAACAGATTTGTAAAGCATCAACATTCAACCAAATTCAATTTGAGGCCTTTTGTGCAAAAAACAATTGTTTTGCAAAAATCGGCCTGCTGGTGGCGCTATAACAGGCCAATGTGAAAAGGGTGTCATTTCTTCCTCGGCCTAGTAGGAATGTGCATGCAAAGTTTCACGGCAATCGCACACTGCGTTCATGATTTGATGCATTTTGTTCAAAACGAGGCACTTGTGCAAACTTAAGATGGCAATCTTAGCCAATAAGGATGGAATATGAAAAATCCGACAGATTTGTCTTGATCACATGACTATAGAGATACTGTGTACCAAATTTGCGTGATGTTTGGACAAAATCTGTAGGAGTAATATATATATCTTTTTTTTTATTGTGCAAAGATCAGCCTCATGGTGGCGCTATAACAGGCTGATCGTAATAATTTGGGGCAGATGTTCTGCTTTGTCATCCAAGGAGAGTGTATGCACAGTTTCGCTGCGATCGGGCCAACGTTGCAGGAGATTAGCAGCAGATGGGCACACACATGGACGGATGGACAGGGTGCAAAACTCGGCCATGCCTTCAGCCAGGCGGAGACAATAGGGCATAGCAGTGGCGGCTATTTCCTTGTTCCACTTCAAAATAGTTTCCCATTGACATTTCCAAAAATATTTATATCAATTAATTTAAGCCTAGAATCAAGCCATCCAGGGTCCTGGTGAATCATTTCTGTGATTTTTTAAAATGTTATATTTAATTATACGATATAATATATTTAATAAATACCCTTTGTTTAGAATCAAACGTTTTATGGTCATGATTCACCAGGACCCTGGATGGCTTGATTCTAGGCTTAAAATAATTTATATAAATATTTTTTTATATGTCAATGGGAAAAATACATTGACTATTTTGAAGTGGAACCAGAAAATGGCCGCCACTGCTATGCCCTTTAAAACTAAAGTAAATGTAAGGCAGTAGCCTATTTATATCAGCAGGTGTCGCTGTTGCCAAGCTCCCTCACCTGTGGTGTCAGCAAGCATCACCTTTTTGTCCCTCACTGGACACCGTAGTTCAGCTAACTAGGCTGCTGAGGGCGCCATGTTTGTTAATGTTTTCTTTCTATTGGAAAGGTGAGCACTGTTTATTTATGACTGTCTGAACAATCTGTAACATATTTGAGTTACAAACGCCCATCCAGTGATTTTGTTGCCATACAGTGTTAGCTAAGAAGCTTAACTACATTTTGATGTGACTATGAGAAATATGCACTTACGTTTTGGTACTTATATACTGAATTTAAGTTGGCGAGTTACATGTGCATAGAAGAGCTCGTATTGAGTGGGAATTGTGCAAGGGAAATATTTCTACGTTTTATTTTGTTTTATTATACCAATGCTATGGTGCTATTTAGCAGTAGGACATATTTTTAATGTTAATGTTTTCTTTCTATTGGAAAGTGGAATGACCAGAGCCATTGCCAGCTGCAGAGACAACTGTGAGCAAATAAACCAAACAACGGTCTCAACCACAATCCAGAACCAGTGTGTCCAGAGTCCCTTCTCTCCGCACAACACCCCATCTCCTAAACTAAAAACACAACGCAGAGTCCAAGGGTGGGTAACATAAATGACATTACTCAGCTGTCTGTCTCCTCTGCAGTTATGTACCGTTCCAGAGAGGCAGGCGCCATCTTGGAGTAAGTTCTCTTATATAGAGTTATATAATGTTTATCTTATATAGAGTTTCTTTATTTCACAAACATCATAGAACAGCCATTCCCAACCTGTGGGCCATGAGGATATTGCAAGTGGTCCTCTAAAAATGGGCAAAACACTAACATTTTAATGATACACCAGCAATAGGGCCAACGCACATGTGCATGCACTCAGGGAAAGCAGACGAGAAAAATCAGCTGAAGTGAAAGGTGCAGTAGGTTGAAAGCTGTGCTAAAGAAATGGGACATGAGACTGGAATACAATATCATTCTGTGTAATCATGTGACAAAGGCAATGGGCTGGTTTTAAAAGGGAGGGACCTATTAGGAGAAAGTCCTGCTCAATGCTGTTTATACATTCTTGCCATTTGTGTCAAATGACCAGAAGATCTTGAAGAACTGAATAGAGAGGATACATTTAGATTCCACGTAAGTATGTTATTTCTTTAATGTAACAGAGGTAGGGTTTTGATTTGAAGCTTGATTGAAAATGAGCTAGATGGCACAATGATAAAAGAGAAGAAAACAGTTAATATCAGGTATGAGATGACAGTTTCATGTGCATAGTTAAACATAGCAGCAGGTATTGCATCACCAACTCATGATTTCAACTGTAAGTATACAAATTGAATTGCAGATTGCAGACATGATATGCCTGAGTGGCTATTGAGTGGATGTGTATTATTTAGTTAGTTTGTGTTATTCTCGAATGGATTGCATTTGCACTAGCATTTTAGTTATTGGGGGAATCCTTTTTAAGGAGTGTCATGTAATTCCCCTGCCCAATGTGCTGCAAAAAGCTGTTCAAATCATAATCCACCAAAACATTATTTTCCCCACAATTAAAATCCGTTCTCAAGCCATAATATAGCCAATGCCTCATTAATCATATACTGGCCTGGTCATTTGAGTTGATCAGAGTGATTCAGAAAAGTTAAATCCGGACACATTCATGACCTGTCGGTGCACACAAATGTTTTCTTTATATGACATGGCCAGAAATTCATGTTGCTCAATGCCAATGTTCTCTAACACCTTTGACTAGTTTTTAACAATGCAATAATAATGTACAATGCAATAATAATAAAATAATAGTTAATTAATTATTTTATTTAAAGGACAACTTTAGTTTTTTACAACCAAGGTTTATATTTTAGATTGTAATTAAAGTAAATAAAGTATGAGTGTTAAAATTTTTAAATGTACTGCTTTCTATAGTTTTAGCAATTTTCGCGATCTTTTTTTACAGTGGGCGGGGGCATTCTGTCCGGTGGCTAAATATGTCTTTTTTTACACAATAACCCGGTGTTTTCTTTATTATTATGTACAGTAGCTCTTCTAACCCCCAATAACTCACATCTGGCCATCAAAGACCACAGGACCTTTTTTATTGTGTAAAAAAGGCATATTTAGCCACCGGACAGAATGCCCCCGCCCACTGTAAAAAATATCGCAAAAATTGCCAAAACTGTAGAAAGCAGTAAATGAAAAAAAAATAACACTCATCTTTTATTTACTTTAATTACAAGCTAAAATATAAACCTTGGTTGTAAAAAACTAAAGTTGTCCTTTAAGTGTCATGCCACCTCGTGGCCCATCCTCATGGGATTATATGACACCTTTTCAGACATAGTTACAATATTCAAAAGTATTTATTTTTTTACTGGTATTGCTGATCATATATAACATAGATACCGACAGAACAAAACAAAAGATACTGGCCCTCATTTATCCAGGGAGCGTATAAACCGGCTTATATTTTTCCATATATTCGGCCGTACACCAACGTCGAAGTCACATTTATCAACGAATCCTACACAGCCAATCCTAGCTTACATTGGGTCGGAGCCTTGATAAATGTCACGGCTGAAACCGAGCGTCATTTAAATAACACGCCCTTAAATATTCTCGAAACGCCCTGATTTTACGACATGGCGAGTGAATACGACCAAATAAGGCATGGAAAGAGTTTCGCCGGCTCGCCTCACTGCCTGTCAAGTCACACACACACACGCACCTACTTGAAGCCCAACTGCGTAACGGTACAATCTTTGTCAATGAAGTAGGCTAGTAGCTTACATCAGTGGTTTTCAACCAGTGGTCCGGGGACCACCAGTGGTCCTTGAGAGAGTACCAGGGGGTCCCCAGCAAAATTAGTTCATAGCATCACAATCATTTTTAACCACTTAGCTTAGGCTATTCAAAAATAGCAGATATACAAGCTCAAAGCGCGGCACCGAGTGCCGCGCTATGAGCTTGTAGATCTGCTATTTTTGAAAAACCTTGAAAAACTGCATATCTTTGATCATTTATATTTTTTAAAGCGAAAATTAACTGATGTCTTTGCTTCTGGGGGGTCCCTGGCACGAAACATTTTCAAATGGGGGTCCGCGGCCAAATGTATATCAATTTAGGGGTCCTTGGCATGAAAAAGGTTGAAAACCACTGGCTTACATGAATGACAGATTATGATACCACATCGCCTTGAATGGAATACGTTTGTATATTAATGTATTTAACCCATACCGAGCAGTGCGCGTTCGAGTTACTAAAATAAAGCAGTCAAGGCTATTCCCATTTCCCAATGAGACTCGGACCGTCGGGCGGGCGAGTCCCCATGCCGCGCCACATTAATGAGAGATAGCCTGGAGAGAACATTAATGGATGAAGGCTGGTGTGTGTTGGACCATGAGTTAAATGTCTGATCTCCCGGTGGCCATGAAAATATGACAGCAGCGCCGCTGCGTCGGTCTAAACTCCTGAAAATGCACTCTCAGAAGCGCTGGTATATTTTGAAAATAGCAGATCTACAAGCTTGCGATGCGACCTGTTGTGAGCTTGTAGATCTGCTATTTTCAAATAGCCAATGCAGCCAGATCTGCAAGCTTAACCGAATGACTGTTAAAGCAGTTTGTTTAAATTAGTTATAAAATATTATATTTTCACAGGGATTATTTATTAGTGTAGATATACATTTAGGAGTGGATTATGTGTCCAGATGCCTGTCAGACAATCAGACAATGCTGCTCCGCAGGTCTACAATGGAATAAACGGGCGCAGCCAACGTCAACAACTGGTCTCGACCAGACGTGAGATCTGAGCGTATGGTAGGATGAAGCCAACGTCAGGATATATTGATAAATGCCGAAAGTTGCGGTGATCTCGCCGTACGAAATTACATTTTCTATTTCATTGAGATCACACATTTGGCAGATAACGATACCACTACTACTACTATTACTACTACTACTAATAATAATTATTATTATTATTATAGTAATAATGATTATTATTATCATCATTATTGGTAGTATGCTAGTAGTATAACATGAAAGAGAAGGAAGCAAGCACTCATCAGACAAGTAGTTTGAAGTACATGTGTATTGGGTGCACGGTTCAGGCAGAAACAGTTTCTTAGAAAGGAATACCAGCACTCGCTTTCATCCATTTAGGATCTTGTTTATTTAAGGTCTTATCGCCCCAGCAGCAGCACTGGCCATAGGCCTTCCTGTTTATGAGCTGCTGCTGGGGGCAATAAGACCTTTAGTAGTACAACCAGTGGTGGAAAGTAACTGGACAATGAGTCATTGCATGGGTGAGAAGTCACTGACTAACATTCTTCTTTGCATTGTCTGGCCAGGCTTTCACCTTCTAATCAGTCCATCACCATGGATCATATTGGTGCAGCAGCTACATCAACAATAACAACTCATCGCCAGTGCACCATTGATATTAAAAATGCGTGTTCTTCCCATGCACTCACGAACCCCAGGTAGTTGTTTATTTTTGTCTCCGCCTGGCCGAAAGGCATGGCGAGAGAGTATATGTTTTACCCCCTGTCTGTCCGTCCGTCCATCCGTGTGTGTGTGTGTGTGTGTGTGTGTCCTGTCCGTTAGCAGTAATCTCCGACACCGGTAGCCCGGTCGCTGCGAAACTGTGCGCACACACTCCCTGGATGCCAATTCAGAACCTCTGCCCCAAATTTTTCACATGGGCCTGTTATAGCGCCACCAGGAGGCTGATTTGTGCAAAACCCATTTTTTGACATAGTGCCCCTACAGATTTTATCCAAACGTCATGCAAATTGGTACACGGTATCTCTATAGTCATGTGATCAACACGGATCTGTCCGATTTCCCATATTCCATCCTGATTGGCTAAGGTTGGCTTCCAAAGTTTGCAGGATTGGTCCGTTTTGAACAAAATGCCTCAGATTATGCAGGCAGCTTGCAATTTCCGTGAAATTTCACACACACATTCCCACTAGGCCGAGGAAGAAATGCCACCCTTTTCACATTGGCTTGTCATAGCGCCACCAGCAGGTCTATTTTAGCAAAACACATTTTTGGAACAAAATGCCTCAAATCATGAATGCAGTGTCCGATTGCCGTGAAAGGCCTAAGAATAAATGCCAACCTTTTCACATTGGCCTATTATAGCGCCACCAGGAGGCCACAATAACGTACCTGACCTGCCGGAGACCTGTGCTCCGAGGAGCACTTTTTCTAGTTTAACAATGTGATTTCTATAACTTTATTTAATCAGTTGCTCTAACTATAGCTCAATGGCTCAAACTTTATTTTTCTTCTTTCTATTAAGGATGTTCATTTTAAGTGGCCAGTGCCCCAACCCGTTAACAGATACCGTTGGCCCTTCCAAGGAGACGTCTGCTCTGTTCATTAAGACAGCATATGGAGCAAGGGGTGCTGTCGGTGTCTTCACCTACGACCTCGTCAATGCCGACACGAACGAATGCACAGGAAAGAAAATTGCTGTCATGTTTTCGGTGCCCTTTGACTACAGCCTGTACGTAAACGTGTTTTCAGCAGGATTCTTTGCAACAAACCGAACATGTGATACATATCTTTATAATGAGATGTACCACAACTCAGGGAGGGACTTTGTCACACATAAAGCAAGTGATCCCATCACTGTTACATACGGTAATTTTACAATCACGGCCACAATGCCAGACACTTGCGCACCTGTCATAAAGGTGGAAATTCATGACAATCTAGAGTAATTGCTGTCCGATTGAATTCAGGCTTGTTATACAACTTACATACACACACACATATCTATTCTACCATGATCTTTATTGCAGCAATTAATCTCCTACAATTTGTATTAAACACAAGTTAAAAATAAAATAAAACCCAAATAACTAATTTAAGTACTGCATTTACACAATACACAGTTTTGTTGACCTGAAGTTAACTGTAAAGTACTATCTATTCTATAATTTGATCGACAATGGGACCAAGGCAAATCTATACTGTAAGTTTATTAGTTGGCAGTCAGTATCTTCTTCCTATATTGATGCCTGTATTCAAAGTATACTGTAAACTACTATATGCAGCCACAAGACTTGATTCATTGCGAAATTGTTTGGAAACAAGATTAGTTGTTGTGTTTTATTATCAATGTAATGATTTGGATCTCCAGTATATTGTACTTTTTTTTTATCCTCAATGGTGAATGTCATGTACACAAAAGAAAACAATTAATTTACTAATCATCCCCCCCCCCCCCCCCCCCATACTCATGTTAAATTAGTACTGTTTGGTATTATTCTATATAAAGCTTAAATATAAAAAAGCAGGATAATCACTGGTCCATTTTCCTTGAAAATAAAATCACGTAATCTGAGTCTCTTGGATATGTATTTGTTTAACCTACTGAATAACTATTATTACTGTACTATTACTTTTTTTGTGTATGACATTACGCTTGTCTTGTACAAGTGTTCAGGATACCACTGAAATACATATGGAGTTTTACATTATCACCAAGCATGCAAAGTTAGCTCATACTGTACAGAACTAAGAGAAAGGCAACTGCTACTGTTTACTGTTTTTTCACCCCTGCTCCCAACATGATCAGGAATTGGACAGACCACAATCACAATATTCATAATACTATGACATTTGCAAGCATAATACACAAGTACATGATGAATACTAATTAATCCTATATATATTTCAATCAAAAATGATGCGGGCGTGTGCGCATGTGCGCAGAAAGAGAAGTCACATCTGTCTGTATCACCACTCATCCTGTATTTCATCCTGTTTTTAAGGTAATTATGTAGCTGTTATCATGTTCTGCAGCCTGGTACCTGTAACATATAGGGAAGCTATTTGTATAATGGTTATTATTGATTGAATTAATTATGTTATTGATTACTGTTGTGATGTTTTAGATGCAGCTTTATCGTCACGTCACAGGTTTGCAGACAAGTGGGTGAAATCCTTTTTCATACAAGCTCCATTGTTGAAGTTTTCCAAGGAAGGGAAAGAAGAATTGAGATTGAGAAAAGCAAAGGGAAAAAGAGATAGAAACAAGTCAGATAATCAAAAGTTCCATGTATAAAAAGGCATTATTATGTGTATAGGCCCTATACCAGTGGGGTAAAGTAACTAAGTACATGTACTCAAGTACTGTACTTAAGTAAAATTTGTGGGTATTTTTACTTTACTGGAGTATTTCCAGTTTTCAGTACTTTTACTTGTACTCCACTATATATCAGAGGCAAATATTGTACTTTTACTCCATTACAATTATTTGAAAACTTGAGTTACTTTGTAGATTTTGATTAACCACTTCAGCCCTATATACATTTCAGCAAAAAGATTTGTTTACATTTTGAACATTTGAAAACTTGTGAAATGGTACACTCTGCATAATGAGTATTTTCTACTTTTGGTACTTTAAGTACATTTTGATACCAATACTTTTGTACTTTTACTCAAGTACATTTTTAATTCCGGACTTTTACTTGTAACGGAGTGCTTCTACATTGCGGCATTGATACTTTTACTTAAGTAATAAATGTGAGTACTTTTCCCAGCACTGTGTAACACCCTGTTTGCCCCCATCAGGTGTGAAGTGAAGTTATGAGGAGACACAGGAGCGGTCGGGGGGAAACCTCAAGGACACCTCGGCCAAGTGAGGAAGAGGAGCAGGAGAGTAACGAAGATGAAGAGTGGACTCCTGGGCTGACTGGTAATCACAAACATTACAGTATGATACGTAAACCAAGAACCTATCAAGTATAATATCAACATTTTGACATTTTGAAATCTTTTAACACACATCTTCTCTTCTGGGGTCCCTGGCACAAACTATTTTCAGATGGGGGTTTGTGACCAAATACATATCAATTTGATATGAAAACGGAACTAGAGGTATAGTGTTAAAGATGTGAAGTTCAAGCAGACAACTCAAAGTAGTACCAATATCAATTCATTTTTATTATAATTGTTTTAGTTACTTTACAATGACAATTGCTTTTAATGAGTCTGTTTAGCATTTTTGTTTTAGTTTTATTACACAATTTTAACTATTGTCTGTTTTTATTGTAGTGTGGTGGACCCCAGGAAGACTATAGTGACCACTTTGTGTAAGCTAATGGGGATCCTAAAAAAGAATAAAGACCAACATGTGTGTGGCTTATAGACAGTGGACAGCCAAGGGTTAACTGGCTCTAATGTTCTGCAAGTCTGTTCTTGAACCAGTCACAACTCAGCGCATACTGTAGCTACAGTACAGTTATGGACGTGGTGGATAAGAACATAGCACACTACTGTCTCACCGGAAAGGGAGTATTCGTCACTGTCAGGTGGAAACCTTCTACTGTATGTCCAAAACCGTTCCTTTTTTACTATTACTTTAAAACATAAAACAATAGTGAAAATAGTTAAATTGCGATCGGCTAGATGTTCACTACTTTTGTGCGACACCCCTGTATGATGAAGTAGACAATGAATTTGTGAGAGAAAAAAAAGAACAGTTGAAGTACAGAGATTCAGTACACGGTTTTTGCCCAACGGCAGCAATGTGACTTTCTAATAGTCAACATTCCAATATGTGTTATCTTTTATACCCTACTACAGTACCTTGTGTGTGTGTGTGTGTGTGTGTGTGTGTGTGTGTGTGTGTGTGTGTGTGTGTGTGTGTGTGTGTGTGTGTGTGTGTGTGTGTGTGTGTGTGTGTGTGTGCGCGTGCGTGCGTTTCAGGTGGTCAGGTGACAGAGGGAGTAGCAGCAGTGTGTTCCGGTGACAGAAAGCTGAGAAAACGAGACACCATTGATTACACCGAACAGGAAGTGCCCACGGATGAGCATTATTACTGTAGGTGATCTCTGTTTACATCAGTGGTGGTCTAGGGACCCCCAGGGGTCCTTGAGGGGGTTCCAGGGGGTCCCCAGCTAAATGAGTTTGATATAGCAAATTGATATAGCATCACAATCTGTCAGTGGAGGAAAAGGTACTGTATTTCTATTGATTACTCACCCCCGAGACTTGAATTCATGGATATTTTTTTTGTTTTTGTCAACATTTTAACAACACACATCTTCTCTTATGGGGGTCTCTGGCACAACATCTTCTCTTATGGGGGTCTCTGGCACAACATCTTTTCACATGGGAGGCCAAAGACATATCATTTCGGGGGTCCTTGACCTGAAAATGTTTGAGACATCAATCATTCTTCCTCTCTCCCTCTCCCTCTCCCTCTCCCGCTCTCTTTCTCTGAATCTGTCTCTTTTTCTCTCATTCGTCTCTCATCTGTTCCCTCCATCTCTGTTGTTGTTCTGTCACTGTGTATGATTAATTTAAACAATGTTTTAGGTTCATGTCACATACTTTGCAAAACTGTTCAACTCTCTCGTGTGTGTGTGTGTGTGTGTGTGTGTGTGTGTGTGTGTGTGTGTGTGTGTGTGTGTGTGTGTGTGTGTGTGTGTGTGTGTGTGTGTGTGTGTGTGTGTGTGTGTGTGTGTGTGTGTGTGTGTGTGTGTGTGTGTGTCTGTGTGTGTGTGTGTGTGTGTGTGTGTGTGCAATATCCACATGCATGCGTGCATACATGTGGATATTGTGGCCTAACCTAATAGTGGCTCTAGTGACACAGCTAAACCAGTAGGGATAGACAAATGCTTTATGTCAGTATATATACTTCAGCATAAATAATGTGTTTCTTTTTCTTTAGATCCGGAGGGAGAGAAACCGTTATGACTACATCGATGCTAAGGACGAGACTCAGTCCAACTGGATGAGGTGGGGACATTCTTCCATATTGTCTCCTTATCTATTCAATAATATTGAATATTATGTATAACATTATATAGACTGTGTGCATATCTAGATTATCTATTACAAATATATACGGTAAATTAGAACTTGCACCAGATTCAAACATCGGCTCACCACTGGCCCGGCTCGAACACAATGCTCTGTAGCAGCGGTTCTCAACCACTGGTCCGGGGACCACCAGTGGTCCTTGAGGGGGTTCCAGGTGGTCCCCAGCTAAATGATGGAGAGTTGGTAACCAAATGGACCCTCATCGATCTTTAACTCTTGAGAGTAAAATGAGTGTAAAAAAAAGAATTAACTATTGTTACACATCTGCATTACTTAATTAAAGAACTGTTATTTTGATCAACATTTTCCTGTTATCTCTGTGGTACCACATCAATACAGCATGGAATTGTGGACAAAATCTTATCCAACGATAACAAAATATTCTAATAGTGTTGGGTCTGAGAGTCTAAATCTCATCAAATGGGGGTCCGTGGCTCAAATGCTGAATAAATAATGGACCTTGATATGAAAAGGGTTAAAAACCACTGCTCTGTATTATTGTCAAACCAGACCCCCTCCTGGCCCAGTGTTCCTATAGTATAGGCTGTGAGTCAGATGGTGCCAAAAACAGCTGAACTGTCAGCTCTGAACTGGTGCCCTGAAATGCCCTTCATTTGAAGAGACATGTAGACTGGAGAGAGCAGTGGTTCTCAAACATTATCGTGTGTGCGTGTGTGTGTGTGTGTGTGTGTGTGTGTGTGTGTGTGTGTGTGTGTGTGTGTGTGTGTGTGTGTGTGTGTGTGTGTGTGTGTGTGTGTGTGTGTGTGTGTGTGTGTGTGTGTGTGCCATGTGTCAGGTATGTGAACTGTGCTCGTAATGAAACAGAACAGAACCTGATAGCTTTACAGCATCGAGGGCGGGTCTTGTACCGATGTTGTCGTCCTGTGGCCAGAGGAGAAGAGCTGCTGGTGTGGTACGGAGACGAGTATGCAGAGGAGTTGGGAATCATCTTTGATGAGCTGTGGGACAACAAGAGCTCTGCTAAAGGTAACATCTGTCTGTCTGTTCAATGTAACGTATGTCTGAGTAGTGTATCTATATATCTGTCTGTTAGGAATGGATGAGGATCAGGGCCCTCTTGAACATCTTGAAAGCTTTTGCAGCCCACCTGTAAAGAACAGTCAGGGCATACTTGCCAGTATTAGCCATAGATGGATAACACCCCAAGGTGGATCATGGCAGGATGCCCAGAAACCTATATAAGGGGATGAATGACCCCTTCGGTCCCGACCTCTAGTGACCTATGCGATCCTAACCTTCCCATAGATGGAGATCCCCATAGATGGAGACAACCAATCTCCCCAAGTATGACATCATAGAATCTCCTAGACGGCTATACATGGAGATACCTGGCATACCTTAGCTCTGACATCAGAGACCCCCTCCCGGAACTCCATGTATGGAGATAGCCGAAACGTCTAGGGCTGATGTCATAGTCCCAGATTTGGGCATAGCGGAAATATCCCGCTCCATATATGGAGATGCCTGACACTACCTGACATCATCGTAGTGACATTAGGACCGCAGCCGACAAGTATATAAGGGCTCGATGTGCATTGGTTGAGAGCAGTTCCAGCAGCGACCCAGAGAGACTAACTCCTTACAGAGAGTGAAGAATCGAAGAGAATCCAGTAATAGTTGATTCCCACAGCCTATAAAGCATATTCTCACAGTGGCTTTGGATCTGGTTAATGAGTCAGCCGATTATCAGTAAAACACCACCCATCTGCATTAATTGTCTGGTTAATTTAAGTCCATTACTTGTTTGGTTTAGTGCATTCATTGTTTGAGGTGGCTCTTCCTCTCTGTCTTTCTCTGTCTCTGTCTCTCTCTATCTCTCTTTCTCTCTCACAGGAGAGGGGTCCCAGTCTTCTCAGACTCAGGTCTTCTCCTGTCCTGAGTGTCCATACGCCTTCACATCTCAGGTCTTCCTCCATAAACACCTGAAGAGAAGCCACAACAACCTCTACTGGCAAATGCTGAGGAGTGGACAGATCCTACCAGCAGCCTGTCATCAGACCTCCACCACCAGCTCTGTACCCAGACAGAAACAAGGAGACACAAACCAAACAAGAGAAGTAAAAACACATCAGTCTTACGCAGGAATGAAAACTCACAGATGTAAACACTGTGACAAGAGTTTCACTGCATTAAGTCTGATGATGAGACACCAGCTTATTCACACTGGAGAAAAGCCTTTCCACTGTAATCAGTGTGACAAAAGTTTTACTCAGGCAGTTAGTCTACAGAGACACCTGTATATTCATACTGGGGAAAAACCTTACACCTGTAATCAGTGTGACAAGAGGTTCAATGATTCACGTGATCTGCAAATACACCAGCGTTTGCACACTGGAGAAAAACCTTACACCTGTAAGCATTGTGGCAAAAGGTTCAATGATTCACGTGATCTGAAAAAACACCAGCGTCTCCACACTGGAGACAAACCTTACGCCTGTAAGCATTGTGGCAAGAGGTTCAATCATTCAGGTCATCTGAAAACACACCTGCGTATCCATACTGGAGAAAAACCTTTCGTCTGTAAGGATTGTGGCAAGAGGTTCAATGATTCAAATAATCTCAAGAAACACCAGCGTCTCCACACTGGAGAAAAACCTTTCGTCTGTAAGCATTGTGGCAAGAGGTTCAATGATCCACGTTCTCTGAAAAGACACCAGCGTATCCATAGTGGAGACACAAGAGTTTCAGTGAGTTAGGCCACCTGAACAGTCACCAGCATATTCACACAGAGGGAAAAACACGTCCACTGTAAACGGTGTGAGAATCAAACAGCTGTATGTTGGTACTGTAGGGAGGGTGGTTATACAAGCAACACATTATGGATATTAATACTACTTGAGAGAAAACAGGAAGATCATCATTTAAAGAAACTGATTGTGTAAATATTGTGAATTAAGAGTGAATTGAGGGCACCACTGCAGAGGCTTAGGTCACTTCCTGGCTGCAGAAGTTTTGTACATTTTCAAAAAGCAGATCGGCTATCGTCTCTATTTTAGGGCTTAAGGTATTAATTAATAATGTATTTTTGTAAGTTTGGGTCCTGGGGAGACACCAAATGTCTCTTTTGGGTCTCAAGCTGAAAACATTCAGGAGCCCTGTTCTATACACGCCACAGGCCAACAGTAGGGGTTAGTTGATGAATTGAATACATATATAGGACCACAATGGAAACAGTGTTATCCTTTTAGTCTCAATGTCTTACTGTACCTCGTGCTGTTTACATTCCTGACTGATAAAGTATTCAATCAATCAATCAATTAATCAATCAATCAATCAATCAATCAAAGCAACAACTGGGACCACAAGTGCAGAGGATTGGCATAACCACTAAATGGCTGTTAAAAAATAAATGTATAAAATGTGTGAATCTATAAATCCAATAAACCTTACCAAATGCAAACCGCAAACCATAACATTTTAGTCCAGTTTTGATGTCAATATTGTCTAATGACGTGCAAATGAGTATTGCTTTCTATTCCATAAAAGCTCTGCTAGTCAATTTGTTGAGTTAACCTAACAGATCAGCAGGTTCACACAAAAGTGTGTCAGTGTTTTATCATGAATCACAACAGAGTCAAATACAATTTCTACTTTCTCATGTACCACCTGTAGTACCTCTGTGTACCCCTAGGAGTAGTCATACCCCTATTTTTTTTTTAAATACTGCTTTACAGTAAGAGCCTGCAGTTGTCATATAATTGTAAATGAATGCAAGATTGTCTGTCATGTTTCTCAGCTTATAGCAAATGTAATGATGATTGTGTTACATTGATATCATTGTTTTGTTTAAATTAGTGTTTTTTCCCTTAAAGCCCCCCTTCTTACATCTGACTGAATTAAGCTGAGACCCCCCACATGTTGTGTGTGCGCAGTGTGGGAACCACTGTTTAAAAGTATTTTGTTCCAGCTTAGCAAATGAAAAAGCATGTTTTTTTTTAAATAAATAATTTACAGATGTATGAAACAATCTGCTGTCAGTATCATTGTTGTATTGGTTATTCAGGTTAAATGCAGAATAAAGCTACAAATACTGTATGTTCATTATTGTGCAGGACTGAATTTAGAGAGATATTCTACGTGATTTTTCAGTTACAGTGTCTGAACAAATGAATATGAAAAATCTAAATATTGCACCGAGTGTTGTTTTAAAGTGAAATCCACCTTTAACATTCTGACATCAATCCTGACCTTCACATTTCTGCACACGTGTGTGTGTGTGTGTGTGTGTGTGTGTGTGTGTGTGTGTGTGTGTGTGTGTGTGTGTGTGTGTGTGTGTGTGTGTGTGTGTGTGTGTGTGTGTGTGTGTGTGTGTGTGTGTTGTGGAGTGTCGCTTGGGGCCCGAGCTATCTGGCGTCTCCACCAAGGCGAGCTAAGGAGAGGTTTCAGCACCAGAGACAGTGCAGAGCACTTGGGCAATTAGTGGAAGGAAGGTATGTGCCTGTTTTCATCCTCAATCAGCTTGATATGATGACACCTCAGGTCTGATTGCCAGAGTGGTGACAGCCTGGTCTGATCAGCCCAGCCCTATACATTTTTGCTGAACCTCTCCTCAGATGAAACTCACTCCCTTGGTGAATGGACGCAGGCTCGGGCGGTAAGCTAAAACACACTCGAACATTTGTCCTTATATGGCTTGTTAAGACTGAATTAAGACTAATTATGGTTTCTACTCTCTTCCCTAGGCACCATAGGGCACTTCATGCATGGACTAGGAACTGTTATTGAAATACCCCAATCCGGGAGGAATTTGTGTTATAGTTTTCCCCTACCTGCCTTTGTTAAAGTTTCCCCCCAATAAAAGACTGCTGTTTATGCAAATCAAGCGACTCTGTGGTTGGTTTTGGTCAGCACTCCTCTGTGTGTGTGTGTGTGTGTGTGTGTGTGTGTGTGTGTGTGTGTGTGTGTGTGTGTGTGTGTGTGTGTGTGTGTGTGTGTGTGTGTGTGTGTGTGTGTGTGTGTGTGTGTGTGTGTGTGTGTGTGTGTGTGTGTGTGTGTGTGTGTGTGTGTGTGTGTGTGTGAACATTCAGATGAACACTCGCAACGCAAGTCGTTATATGAGATTGTAGATCTGCTATTTTCAAAATATTTATCTGTTGAACGGAGTCAAGCAAAATGGGGGGTCCCCAGTTAAAAAATGATTACTCTGGGGGTCTTCACGACCAGAAAAGGTTGAAAACCACTACACTACAACACTTCTGTCCCAACAGGGGAAGCCACCATCACATAATGTGCTGTATGCAGTGATTCTCAAACTTTTCCATGTCAAGGACTCACAAATTGATATGTATTTGGCCGTGGACCCCCATCTGAAAATGTTTTCTGCCAGGGACCCCCAAGAAGAGAAGATTTGTGTTAGAAAAAATCCATGCTTTTATTTTAGTATTCATCCAACTTTTATTTTAGTATTTTTTTAATATTTTCTTTTTAAATAGCACATGTACAAGCTTGTAGATCTGCTGTTTTTGAATAGCCAACGTATAGGCCTAGAGAGTGGATACTCCTGGGGTGTGTGTGTGTGTGTGTGTGTGTGTGTGTGTGTGTGTGTGTGTGTGTGTGTGTGTGTGTGTGTGTGTGTGTGTGTGTGTGTGTGTGTGTGTGTGTGTGTGTGTGTGTGTGTGTGTGTGTGTGTGTGCGCGCTCGCGCGTGTGTTTATGTGTGCATACAAGCGTGTGTGCGTAACCTAATAGTGGCTCTAGTAACACAGCTAAACCAGTATAGGGATAGACAAATGCTTTATGTCAGTATATATACTTCAACATAAATAATGTGTTTCTTTTTCTTTAGATCCGGAGGGAGAGAAACCGTTATGACTACATCGATGCTAAGGACGAGACTCAGTCCAACTGGATGAGGTGGGGACATTCTTCCATATTGTCATATTGTCTCCAATGCTCTGTAGCAGCGGTTCTCAACCAGTGGTCCGGGGACTACCAGTGGTCCTTGAGGGGGTTCCAGGTGGTCCCCAGCTAAATGACGGAGAGTTGGTAACCAAATGGACCCTCATAGATCTTTAACTCTTGAGAGTGTAAAATGAGTGTAAAAAAAATAATTAACTATTGTTAAACATCTGCATTACTTAATTAAAGAATTGTTATTTTGATCAACATTTTCCTGTTATCTCTGTGGTACCACATCAATACAGCATGGAATTGTGGACAAAATCTTATCCAACGATAACAAAATATTCTAAAAGTCTTGGGGTCTGAGAGTCTAAATCTCATCAAATGGTGGTGTAATATATTTCCATATAACATACATAGATGTAAGCACTTCACAAGTAAGCTGCAGACAGAGAGGAGCCTGGTGGGGGTGACAATTAACATGGCTATTGTTCTAGTTGATAGACATAGCGGCTATGCATTTGGGATCAAGGCTGGCACCTCTCTTTTCCTGGCCCTTTACAGTTGCAAATGTGGAGGGCCAGGGGAAGTGGGGGTTCACCTTTTGAGGGCTGACACACCAACACGTATCTCCTCTTAGATCTCAAAGGTGACCACTGCTATAAAGGACTGACTGAAATGTAACTAACTTAGTGTGTCTCAGGCCGGAGGGCCGCCTGTGTGGACCTCAGGGTCTCCACAGAAAGCTGTTTGTACTATGCTGTACTATGAAATAAACTGGAAGAAGTAACCTCACTGCTGGAGTGATGTCTCATCCATTCTTCACCATCCATTCACATCTCTGGAACATCAAACTAACTTTACAATATGGCGTTGTTGGCAATTAGTATAGTGCAGTAAACCTGTAAATCGGTGGCTTTAAATATACCACATATGGCGTTTCAGTCGGCAGTCGCGTTGGTTTGGTTATTTGGGGAACGGGACGCCAATCTCCAGAAATGCTGAGCCAGGCGTCGAAAGGACATGCGCGGACGGGGAGTCTTTGCCTTGCGGTGGATGGAAGGATCGAGCTATCTTCCGGCGACGTGGGGGGACCACTGCAAGGACATCGGCACGACATGACGACAACTTTTCGAGGATCTACGGGGAGAGGCCCTCATCATGACCAGATCTAGGAGGCTGTAACGACTCATCTGGCTGCACAACTTATCTTCTACGGTCGCTAAAGGAGCGCGCTGCGGTGCTGACGGCAGTGCGGGGAACCTGTGGATGGACGGGGTTCTCTCGTGGCGGGTAATGTTGTGAGGAGGACGGGAGACAGCGGGTGCCAGCAGAACGTAGAACCGGCGACGCTTATTTGTCTTGATTTTCTCGAAGTATTCAGTACAATTGCAAGCCAGTTAATAGTGAATATATTCTAATATATTTGCAAGATATTAAGTACAAGAAATTGACTGAGTATTTACAGAGAAGAAGATAATTAGCCTGGAGATGAGGGGTTCTTCGTGGGGAGTGTGTTTACATTTTCTACGATCGCAAGTAGAGCGTGCTGTTGTAAAATGCAGCTATCTGTTGGACAATCTGGACACTGTACTGGGAAAGCGGCCGGGGCGAGAAAATGACGTTGAGGGAAACTACAGAGAAACATTATCGAGCGGGACATTGTGCATACGGGACCTGGGGTTATATTTTTGTGATGGTGGGGGTTTAAACTGTGGCGTAAGTGTTGTGAGGTTATTGTTTTACTTTCTGGTCTCTGGTATTTTATGTGAGCTTACTTTGTGTTTTTGTTATTTCATTGGGGGTACACTGCCTTGTCTTTTCACTGTGGGCGCTTCCGTTCGTAGCTGTCATTTGTCCTTGAAGGTACAGTGTAAGCTTAGGGATAAGTATTAGGCTATCTTTGAGTATTATTTGGTGGCTCGGCGGGGGGGGGCATTGACTTGGGGGGTGGTGTTATCGGTTGGTGAGTGATGATTCAACTGTATGCTGTCGGCTTCCATTGCTGGTTAGCTGTGTAATGTTTCATACTGGAGTTTAAAGGACTAACAGAGGGATCCTGCACGCTAATTGGAATTAGGAAATGAGTTTTCTGTCTATTTGTAAATCACCTTGTCACTGTACTATGTAATCTTGGTTCTTGTATGTGCATTGTTCTGTATTGGATGATTGTTTGCTATTTAGTGTTCCTGAGTGTTTTATTTTTGTCCTGGTTGTGTTCCAGTAAGTTTCATGGGGGGCGGTTCTTTGTTTTTCTTTTGGAAATATATGTTTTTGCGGAAGACGTTTGGAGTCTCCCGTGGGGGGTCTGTAATATATTTCCATATAACATACATAGATGTAAGCACTTCACAAGTAAGCTGCAGACAGAGAGGAGCCTGGTGGGGGTGACAATTAACATGGCTATTGTTCTAGTTGATAGACATAGCGGCTATGCATTTGGGATCAAGGCTGGCACCTCTCTTTTCCTGGCCCTTTACAGTTGCAAATGTGGAGGGCCAGGGGAAGTGGGGGTTCACCTTTTGAGGGCTGACACACCAACACGTATCTCCTCTTAGATCTCAAAGGTGACCACTGCTATAAAGGACTGACTGAAATGTAACTAACTTAGTGTGTCTCAGGCCGGAGGGCCGCCTGTGTGGACCTCAGGGTCTCCACAGAAAGCTGTTTGTACTATGCTGTACTATGAAATAAACTGGAAGAAGTAACCTCACTGCTGGAGTGATGTCTCATCCATTCTTCACCATCCTTTCACATCTCTGGAACATCAAACTAACTTTACAATATGGCGTTGTTGGCAATTAGTATAGTGCAGTAAACCTGTAAATCGGTGGCTTTAAATATACCACAGTGGTCCGTGGCTCAAATGCTGAATAAATAATGGAAAGTACAGAAAGTAATTTAGGAAAGTACAGAAAGTAATTCAGAGGACAGGAGCCTATCCTATGTCTGACAGCGCCGCGCCACCATTTTCTGCCACAGCGCCACCTAGAGCCTTTTTTTTGGGGGGGGGGGGGCCTAGGCAACTGCCTACTCTGCCTAATGGGCGTGCCGGCCCTGGGAGAGAGCAGTGATTCTCAAACATATGCGTGCGTGCGTGCGTGCGTGTATGTGCGTTTGCGTGTGCGTTTGCGCGTGCGTGCGTGTGTGTCGGCTATAGACGGCTATACATGGAGATACCTGGCATACCTTAGCTCTGACATCAGAGACCCCCTCCCGGAACTCCATGTATGGAGATAGCCGAAACG
Source organism: Gymnoscopelus microlampas (assembly GCF_963454915.1). Taxonomy (NCBI): domain Eukaryota; kingdom Metazoa; phylum Chordata; class Actinopteri; order Myctophiformes; family Myctophidae; genus Gymnoscopelus; species Gymnoscopelus microlampas. The sequence continues at coordinate 7,878,705 of NC_139947.1, read as the reverse complement.
TCTAGGGCTGCTGTCATAGTCCCAGATTTGGGCATAGCGGAAATAGCCCGCTCCATATATGGAGATGCCTGACACTACATGACATCATCGTAGTGACATTAGGACCACAGCCGAGAAAGTATATAAGGAGTCGATGTGCATTGGTTGAGAGCAGTTCCAGCAGCGACCCAGAGAGACTAACTCCTTACAGAGAGTGAAGAATCGAAGAGAATCCAGTAATAGTTGATTCCCACAGCCTATAAAGCATATTCTCACAGTGGCTTTGGGTCTGGTTAACGAGTCAGCCGATTATCAGTAAAACACCACTTGGTTTAGTGCATTAATTGTTTGGGTGGCTCTTCCTCTCTGTCTTTCTCTGTCTCTGTCTCTCTCTATCTCTCTTTCTCTCTCACAGGAGAGGGGTCCCAGTCTTCTCAGACTCAGGTCATCTCCTGTCCTGAGTGTCCATACGCCTTCACATCTCAGGTCTTCCTCCATAAACACCTGAAGAGAAGCCACAACAACCTCTACTGGCAAATGCTGAGGAGTGGACAGATCCGACCAGCAGCCTGTCAGCAGACCTCCACCACCAGCTCTGTACCCAGACAGAAACAAGGAGACACAAACCAAACAAGAGAAGTAAAAACACATCAGTCAAAACACATCAGTCTTACGCAGGAATGAAAACTCACAGATGTAAACACTGTGACAAGAGTTTCACTAAATTAAGTCTGATGATGAGACACCAGCTTATTCACACTGGAGAAAAGCCTTTCCACTGTAATCAGTGTGACAAAAGTTTTACTCAGTCAGTTAGTCTACAGAGACACCTGTACATTCATACTGGGGAAAAACCTTACACCTGTAATCAGTGTGACAAGAGGTTCAATAGTTTAGATTATCTGCAAATACACCAGCGTTTGCACACTGGAGAAAAACCTTACACCTGTAGGCATTGTGGCAAAAGGTTCAATGATTCACGTAATCTGAATAAACACCAGCGTCTCCACACTGGAGACAAACCTTACGCCTGTAAGCATTGTGGCAAGAGGTTCAATCAGTCAGGTCATCTGAAAACACACCTGCGTATCCATACTAGAGAAAAACCTTTCTTCTGTAAGAATTGTGGTAAGAGGTTCAATGATTCAAATAATCTCAAGAAACACCAGCGTCTCCACACTGGAGAAAAACCTTACATCTGTAAGCATTGTGGCAAGAGGTTCAATGATCCACGTTCTCTGAAAAGACACCAGCGTATCCATAGTGGAGACACAAGAGTTTCAGTGAGTTAGGTCCCCAGTTCAAAAATTATTACTCTGGGGGTCATCACGACCAGAAAAGGTTGAGAACCACTACACTACAAGACTTCTGTCCCAACAGGGGAAGCCACCATCACATAATGTGCCGTATACAGTGATTCTCAAGGACCCCCAAATTGATATGTATTTGGCCGTGGACCCCCATCTGAAAATGTTTTCTGCCAGGGACCCCCCAGAAGAGAAGATTTGTGTTAGAAAAAACGTCCAACTTTTATTTCAGGATTTTTTTTTATATTTTCTTTTTAAATAGCACATGTACAAGCTTGTAGATCTGCTGTTTTTGAATAGCCAACGTATAGGCCTAAACCTAAATGGATAAAGTGGTTAGAAGGATTCTGACGCTACATTAAATACTTTAGCTGGGGACCCCCTGGAACCCCCTCAAGGACCCCTGGGGTCCCCGGAGACCACTTTGAGAACCACTGATGTATGTAATGTAATGCATAATTTGTCTACTCGAAAATAACCAATGTACTCAAAATATTTTTGAAATATCTTGAAAAAAAAATTGGACATTTCAAGACAAATCTTCTCTTATTCAAAATATTTATTAATGGGGAGGCCTGTGGACAAATACATATCAATATATGTGGGGGTCCTTGACATGAAAAGGTTTTCTGTAGATCAGTGTTTTTTTGAACTGGGGACCCCCATTTTGTTTGGACTTAAAAGTCCTTATATTGTCACTTCACTGTCATCTGGGGACCCCCCAAAATATTGTGGGGACCCCCCTGGGGGTCCCGACCCGCACGTTGAGAACCACTGCTGTAGATCACTACAACATCAGGTAGGCTTAATTTATATAATTAAAAAAATTAAACAATAAAGGAGGCACAAAACAGCACAAATGACAGATTCACTTCATATAAGAAACAAGCAAATTAAATGTCCTCATTCAACCCACTGGGAATGAGAGTATAATATCTGTAAGAGCCATACTATGTGATTTATAGTTTATATTACTCTGCCACTAGAGGGCGGTATGACCACAGGTTCATCATGCCAATCAAGCTCTGCTCACAGCAGGTGTTGCTGCTGACAGAGGAGATCTGTGTGTGTGTGTGTGTGTGTGTGTGTGTGTGTGTGTGTGTGTGTGTGTGTGTGTGTGTGTGTGTGTGCGCGTGTGCGTGTGCGTGTGCGCGTGCATGCATGTGGATATTTATGGAATACCGAAGCTGCCATATCTAAAATTAAATACATAAAGTCCTCCATAGATATTGTGGCCTAACCTAATAGTAGCACTAGTGACACAGCTAAACCAGTAGGGATAGACACATGTTTTATGTCAGTATATATACTTCAACATAAATAATGTGTTTCTTTTCTTTAGATCCGGAGGGAGAGAAACCGTTATGACTAGATCGATGCTAAGGACGAGACTCAGTCCAACTGGATGAGGTGGGGACATTCTTCCATATTGTCTCCTTATTTATGCATTGCATATCAATAATATTGAATATTATATAACATTATATAGATAGAGTGTGTACACATCTAGATTATCGATTACAAATATATACGGTATATTAGAGCTTGTAAGATTCCTCTTCTAGCCAACCGAGCACTGGAGTGGCGAACGGACTGGGTGTTCTCTACCGCTCTTTCTTGGCTACGGTGTTGGGTGCTCGGAGGCAAGGTTTCTGGACAGGCTTCCATCTGGGTCTCCTCGATGAAGACGTCCTCCTCACCCTCCTCTGAATACGAATCGTCCTCCTGCTCACCAATTCGGAACATGATCCGTACCAGAAGAAGGGTGAGAACAAAAATCCACGCCTTAAATCGCATCTGCTGGCAGAAGTCACCGCTTTAGGGGTGATCGCTAGGGTTGATCCGAGTTTGACACTGACAGCTGTACAACCGGCACTGACAGCTAAGCACGTAGAATGAACAGAGGCTTCTTAAATGAACCGCCAGAGTTGCACTGTGGGTATGAGGCCGTGAGTGAGTTAGCATGTAGCGAATGAGAATGACAAGAGGTTGAACGTATGACTTAAAGGAGTACAACTATATAAGCTTGTTAGCGAATGGGGGGGTCCGGGGATTGAGAATGAAGTATATAAACATTCTGCCTTCCGTGTCTACATGAACTATCGTTACACTGAATTAATTGTAAGGAAATCTGGCATTGAATAGCTACAGTACATCTATCATACACACACACAGCAATACAGTATATCCAGTCATGTATCGTGTCTGTCGGGTTAAAACCTCATATGTTCAAAACTGTTACTTTTCTGAATTCTAATTCAAAAATAGCAAAAGTATCAGATATACACGCTCGAAACGAAGCCCTTGTTAAAGGTGATTATTTGGTTAAAATAATTAAACAGCTCTATATTCTGATAGTGCTCAATGCTATAGAGTGTTTGTTCAGTAACAGGAGTCTTCACGTCTCTCCAGCTCTTTATTAAACAGAAAATGCATTTTCAGGTCAGGATACCAATGTATCCTGACGTTTTGTGTCATCCGTCCTTTATTGTTAACTTTTTTAATTATATAAATTAGGCCTACCTGATGCTGTAGTAATGTACAGTAGGCTATTGTATTGACATGCACAGAAAGATTGGACACATTTTTTATTCACTTAATTTGTTTTACACCATATACAGTTTAAATTCACTTTAAAATGAAATAAACCGACACAGGTTAAATTCAAGCCCAGTTGCACCAGTATTTTTAAACCTATTTTAAAACTGGATTAGCAGTTGTATTTAATTTAAAACTATTAGAGGAAAGATTTTTTTTTCACAGGAAAATATGAGACAGGTTAAACCCAATTGAATTTTTTGACTATAATGAGTTTTTCCAGCAGTTTTACAGAAGAGTCTGTTCAGTAACAGGGGTCTCCCTGTCTCTTCAGCTCTTTTGTAAGCAGAAAATGCATTTTCAGATGGGTTACACATTTTATCTAATTAGGAGAGAGAACACAAAGATCAGATCAGGAAAAATGAATAGAGATTCTTACAATTGTAATACATAGTTTCACTTTGTTTTATTGTTTTCAGATAAAAAAAGTAAGACATCACAAAATGTAAGACATTATACATTACGTGTTCTAATGTTGAACTCTTAAGGTCCGTACACACCGTGAACGTTTATTCTGTGCGATTAATTTGCATTAATTTAAACAGCTGTTTGTGTTCATGAGGAGGCTACATGCACACAGAGCGCGATTAAGCTACGTAATTATTCTTCGAAACGAGGTTGATTTTTCAGCACAAATACAATTATGAACCTGTATGAAATAAATGAGCCATTTCCAAAATTAAAGTTTGATGGGAAATAATTGCGTCCCATTTTCGTTTGTTTATTTGCGTCGCTTCTGGTGTGTAATGACCTTTATTACTATTTTTCTTTTATGAATTCAGTTCACATGACTTAAAGGCATAGTATGTAACTTTGCCCTGTATTTACAATACTTTCCTTTTTTTTTTACCAATCGCTTCCCTCTATACCAGCAGTCAGCCACTGGAGTAGTGTAGTGGTGTTTACCTACAGAAACACTGCCCACTCGCTGTATTTTGATGTTTTCACAGTTTGTTTTGGTAGGCGGGGACATTTTTGGTCTACCAAAACAAACAGTGAAAACTCCATAAATACAGCGAGAGGACAATGTGTTCCTGCAGGTAAACACTACACTACTCCAGCGGCTGATGACTGCTGGTATAGAGGGAAATAATTGGTAAAAAATGACATATTGTTTTATTATGTAAACACATGGCAAAGTTACATAATACTATGCCTTTAATATTAACCATTTTTAACGTGGTGTCCCTATTTTGGTCATTTAAAATGTTATAGACGTGTTGCTACTGACATGTCTGGTGATATCTAAATTCAGTGACTGTGCTAAAACTTGGTGGAAACAGTTTGGAGATTGAAAAAAAGAGAAAGAAATAACAGAACCAGTGCAAAGACTATTACTATTGAAGGGCCATCCTTCATATGGGATGCAATCAGGATCATCCTATCAGGGTCATCCTTCATATGGGACGCTATCAGGATCATCCTATCAGGGTCATCCTTCATATAGGATGCTATCAGAATCGTCCTATCAGGATCATCCTTCATATAGGATGCTATCAGAATCGTCCTATCAGGATCATCCTTCATATAGGATGCTATCAGAATCGTCCTATCAGGATCATCCTTCATATAGGATGCTATCAGAATCGCCCACATATGGGATGCTATCCTACATGGGATGCTATCAGGATCATCCTACATATGGGATGCTATCAGGATCGTCCTACATATGCGATGCTATCAGGATCATCCTACATATGGGATGCTATCAGGATCATCCTACATATGGGATGCTATCAGGATCGTCCTACATATGGGATGCTATCAGGATCGTCCTACATATGGGATGCTATCAGGATCGTCCTACATATGGGATGCTATCAGGATCGTCCTATATTATGGGATATATCTGGGGATATATGTCTGATATGGACACGAAAAACCAGATGGACCTTAAATGAGGCCATCACCAATTTTCAACCTATCTTCATATAATTGGTCCTCACTAATGCTCATTATAAGATGACCCCATTTCTGTCTACTTGTTCCGTACGTGTCTCAAAGGAGGGCTTTGGACATTCAGAAACCTGCCCACCAGTGTCGGTCATCAGTAAGCAGGTTTGGTCACTAGAAACAAGATTTCATTGGTGGGCAGGTTTCTGAACTGTCCACAACCCACCAATGAGACGCGGAGTAAGTAGACAGAAATGATGCCATCTTATAATGAGCATTAGTGAGGACCAATTAAAATGAAGATACGGATGGAAATGGGTGAAGTGCCCCGTTAAGTGGTTTAAAGCTCCCTCTTTGTCAGAACAGGCTTCCTCTCCCGTTTCTTCTTCTTGTCTTCCTTGTGGAAGATCCTTCCATCAGCCTGCTCCACCCACCTCACTTTGATGTCTGCTGGCGCCCCCTGGTGGTCCTTCATTTTCTGGTTCATCTGAGACACACAAAGCAGAATGATTCTAATGATCTGATGTAAAGTGTCCATCGGTTCATGAAAGGCGCTATATAAATAAATAATTATTGATATTATTATTATTATGAATAGTGTCTGGTCATCTGATCGTGTGTTATACATGGTCAGGGGTGGATTACCACTCAGGGGTCCAAGAGCTCGGGAGGCCCTCATGTCGATAACAAAGCCCCAAAAGTCCTACTGAAAACTGAAGGAATGGCCTAAACATTCACTTTGATGTCACAAGATAGAGTAAGTAAATAGATCAGATTGGATTGCTGTGGTGGAGGGCAACACCTACCATCAGCTCCCAGTACTTACCGCACGACTTGCCGCACCTAAGCCATGCTACTCACACGCTGAGTTGGCGGTGCCGGGGATCAAACCCATCATAATGCGTGCATGTTTATCCCGCAAGTTTATCTATAGGACTTTAGAGGGGCATGCATAAAGCAAGGTCAAAACGGCATTGAATCTCTAAAATCCTGGTAGGGTTAGGGGTTAGTCAGTGGACCTGCCGGGGGTACATTTTACAAGTCTCTGCCAGGGGCCCATTGTCTCATAATCCGCCTATATATATGTACATTGTTGTTCATCCACTTTCAACCTGGTGTTCCTCTTTGGGGCGTGTCATCAGTGGTGGAAAAGGTACTCAAATGTTTTACTTAAGAAAAAATATCAATTCTGCAATGTAGAAATACTCTGTTACAAGTAAAAGTCCGTAATTCAAAATTTACTTGAGTAAAAGTACAAAATTATTGGTATCAAAATGTATTTAAAGAAAGTAGAAAGTACTCATTATGCTGAATTTCCCAAGTTTTCAAATGTATACTAATCTTTTGAAAAAAGTAAATCTACAAGCTCACAATGCTCACATTGTGAGCTTGTAGATCGGCTATTTTCAAATAGACGAAATGCATAGGGCTGAAGTGGTTAATGTATGTTTTGTAATGATAATCAAAATCTAGAAAGTAACTAAAGTTTTCAAATAATTGTAGTGGAGTAAAAGTACAATATTTGCCTCTGAGATGTAGTGGTAAGTAAAAGTATTGAAAATTGGAAATACTCCAGTAAAGTAAAAGTACCTAAAAATGTTACTTAAGTACAGTACTTGAGTAAAAGTACTTGCTTTCCACCACAGCATGTCATTATAGGCGGAAATTCTAAAGTTATTCCAAAAAATCAAAAAGTTAGTATAGTAGCCTACATGTTATTTCATAAACAGTATTGTAGGGGTTTGTCTACATTATTGGTTGTGGTCCTGGCATGGACAGTAGACATTGAAGCTTATGCTGCCCATGCAGAATCATCATCTCCTACAGGTGACGCCACTGAACTGCTCAGGAAAGCAGAATATGTAAAACACTCAACATCAACATGCATAATAATGAGATGCAAAGGAGGCAAAGGTATACAGTACATGAAAACATCATGAAATAAAGGAGCAGGTCACCCATTTGCAACATATCACAGTGGCACTGTCCCTGTCATTCTATTTTCAGCAAGCAACAAGCAACCCACCTCCATTCCCAACTCAATGTCTAGAGTTGAGAAGGAAGGAGGTTCATCCCTATTAAAAGATAATCTTATACGTTAAATGTTAACGGAGTGTAATCACCAAAATGTTTGATCTTTTATTCAATAAAACTTTTCATGTGCAACAACTTGATCTCTCCTTTATTGAAATGCTCATTATAGATGGACTGGAACCCATTTTGGCCCTCATTTATCAACGCGGTGCAGCCCGAATAATGAGTGTACGGCGTAATCACCGCACCTTTCGGCATTTATCAATATATCCTGACGTGGGCTTCATCCTACCGTACCGTAGGCTGAAATCTCACGTCTGGTCGAGACCAGTTGTTGACGTTGGCTGCGCCCGTTTATTCCATTCTAGACCTGCGGAGCACCATTGTCTGACTGTCTGACAAGCATCTGGACACATAATCCACTCCTAAATGTGTATATCTACACTAATAAATAATCGCTGTGAAAATATATAATTTTATAAAGTAATTTAAACAAACTGCTTTAACAGTCATTCAGATAAGATTGTAGATCTGTCTGTATTGAAAATAGCAGATCTACAAGCTCACAACAGGTCGCATTGTGACGCGTTGTGAGCTTGTAGATCTGCTATTTTCAGTGCAGCAGCGCAGCAGTGCTTCTGCGAGAGAAGTTTCGGGAGCCCCGACCATCTTTTCACTGACAGTGAGGTCTACAAACTTACAGTAGCTTGTCCTATGTTATGGAGTTATGTCATAGAGAGTTATGTAGGCTACACAACCTGGCTGGGCTAAGGATATAAACCCGACGCTCCAATATTAACGTGGCGGCACGGAATCACTGCATTCCGCCCGAGTCTCAGTTGGGCGGGCGCGTGTGTGTGTGTGTGTGTGTGTGTGTGAGAGAGCGAGAGAGCGAGAGAGAGCGAGAGGCGCGTGCGTGTGTGTGTGCGGCGAGGCCAGCGGGGGAAACTGTTTCTTATTGGCTTTTCATGTCTTTGGTCGTATTGGTTCGTCGTAAAATCGGGGCGTTTTGAGAATATTTAAGGGCGTGTTATTTAAATGACGCTCGGTTTCAGCCGTCACATTTATCAACGCTGGGACCAAGTGTAAGCTCGGATCAGCTGTGTAGGATGCGTTGATAAATGTGACTTCGACGTTGGTGTACGGCCGAATATATGGACAAATATACTCCGTTTTTTTACGCTGCGTTGATAAATGAGGGCAACTGTGTCTCACAGGTGGGTTGTGGACAGTTCAGAAACCTGCCTACCAGGATTCCAAGCTAATAGAAACTACAGCCTTTCTCTTCCTGGAAAGTTAACTTGCAGAAGCCATTGTTCTTGCGTAAACCAAAAAGGTTTGAATTGTTTGAAATGACCAAACTGAGGATGTCACTGGGCAGGTTTCTGAACCCACAGCCCTCCTCTGAGACACACAGTGAGTAGACAGAAATGTTTATCTCATAATGAGCATTAGTGACGACAAATTTTATGAACATAGGGTTGAAAATGGGTGAAGTTCTCCTTTAATTAATAATACAGTTTGATTCTACCTGCTCCAAAATGGCTTCCTGCACTGCAGGGTCGTTCACATCCAGGGAGGAGCTCGTGGTCAGTTTCACTCTCAACACTTGTTTCTCCACTGGTGCTTTGAAAAGAAACACCCATTTCATTGATTAGATTCCAGATACTATAAGCAATATTATTCACAGTATAATGAAGTGAAATTAAAAAGGGTTTTCTTTTTCCATATTTTTTAATAATGTTCATCCTTATTTCTCTTGGCCAAAATTGAAGGATAAAAGAAAATTCAAATCGACAGTAACATTCACATGTTGACCTTTGCCCTCATCTCATCCTTTCTTTGTTGTTTTAGTGGATGTATTCTATAGATTACCTTTATAGTCTGATACCACCCGTTACTGATTCTGAACATTACAACTGAATATGAAGTATGACACATTATCTACCTTTAGATTTAATTTGACTTATTATGAATCTAATTATATTTCTAATGGTGCCAAATCTTTCTGGCTGGGTATTGGGGGTAGTTTTCGAATGAACCAGACGGCTCCATATACAGTAGATCCAGTAGAATTCTCATTTTAGAGCCCCCAAAAACCTTGGCCCAGCTCTGAACCGCAGCACTTTATAGCCAAAGTAACCGTGAGTTATAAGTTATCACTTACCACTGTAGCAGATGAAGGAATGTTTTGTGTCACATGTCCAGACTGCCCATTTGGGCCGACCGCCAGGCACCTGTGCAGCACATGCGTATGGACCACTATTTTGTTTCCCGCTGCTCCAGTTCCTGAATGAGGAGCTGCTCCCATCGGACCACTTCCAGGAGTCTCGGTACAGACCGATCCAGAACCATCCCTCGGACAGCATGTTCTGGATCTCTTGGTTCTCAGACTGGTTCCTCACACTGGCCAGGTCTGTGTGTTTCTCTCTGCACTCCCTCTGAGCCTCTGACCATGTCAGTCGTTTTTTAATGATGATATATTTCCCTATCGGTTCTGAAAATAAACTACAGTGAGTTCCTGTATAGAATGTACACAATATGGCCGTTTGATACAGACCCCTGTTTGATAAAAGTTACATTTTATTTTTTTATATATATATCCCTGGCTGGGACCCAAAAATGGTCTGGAGCCAGGCTAACCCAAATCTACACTGCAAAATCCTTAGTGTTAATTTAACTCAAATGTGACCAAATTTGGTTCCATTTGTATGCTCTCAAGTAACGAGTGTTGATGTCGATTCAGGAGTATCTTGAGTATTGATTGAATACTTTATTAGACAGAAATGTGGAGGTACATTAGCCTGGTAAACCCTCCCTCCGGAAATCTCATTTCCATTTGATTTCAGGAGTGAGTCTGGCATGAACGCCCATTCTGCAATATTGGCTCTGTACGCCAAACGGACGAGCCTATCAGCGTCGTCGCGCATCGTTCTGTGATTGACAGCTACAGTTGGCCAATCAGGTGGCGAGTGAGCCCGAATGGCACCGAGTGCAGCCTGAATACAGCCGACAAAACACAAACGGCAGCCATCTTTTCTGTCCGCTATTTTCTCTGCTGTTTTTTTACTGCAAAAAGCTCTCAAACTTCTATTTTGAGGCACGGAATTTACTTATAAGATATCGTTTGGATAGAATTTAGTTGTTTAACTTCATATATGTGGTCAATTAATCATGACAGAGCCTATTTAAAAATACAAATTCAGAGAACCGGCCGGCGGGCAGTGACACACATGTATCCGAATAAGGCAACCTATTTTGGGCATGGCCGTCTCAAAAGTCCCGTTGGGTCAAATTAGTCTGGTGAACTGCTGATTGGCTGAAGGGGAAAAACGATCATTGGCTGAAGGGGTTGTCAGTCAACGCTATTACTCCCGCCCAACTCCAGCCCACAGCCAATATTGCAGAAAGGGAGATCAGGCCAGACTCACTCCTGAAATCAAATGGAACTGAGATGTCCGGAGGGAGGGTTTACCAGGCTAGAGGTACATACTGTACATTGACAGACAAGAATGCAGTGTTATATTGTGTATTCAATCCATGTGTTGGCGTATTAATGTTTGCACAGTCTGGTGGAGCATACTTTTAACATTACTGTCCTGTTTAAAAAATGAATGAACTTGAATAAACACTAGAATAATCAAAGTTACTGTAGCAACATTTCGTGTAAGGTACGGTATGTGCCAGTAGTGAAAAGTAACTATGTATTGTACATGTACTCAGTTAGACACCGTGAGAGTGTACAAATGGAACCAAATGGACCCTTAAGGGTCACCCAGAGTTACTCCAGTACTAAAGTACAGTTTTGAGGTACTATTATTGCATTTTTGAGCCCTTGCTGGGTGACAGTTTCTACCTGGGCATACTGGGAGTGTGTGTGCAAAGTTTCACAACGATCGATAATAAACACATCTCACCTGTGTGGTCAAAGCAGATTGAATGGTGCCGAGTTTCACAGACGTAATCTCTCCATTCACCATTAGCATACATGACGGCACAAAGTTTGTTTAGTTCGTTTGGTTCTCCAGGAGCCCATTTGCTGAACTTGTGTTCCTCTGCATCTTTGTAGAAGCGTTCATCTGCCAGTGACCATCTCCAGTTGACATCGTTATACAGGCCTATCCAGACTACCTTAAAAGAAGGGACACCAAAGTCATTAACCCATGCATGGGCAAACATTCAGTGAAAATAGCAGATCTACAAGCTCTCGGCTTGTAGATCGACTTCACACATGGGCACCACACTCCCTCTGGTCGTCGGTCGTCTTATTAACTTTAATTAAAGTTTTAAACAACTCTTCAAATTGTATTACTGGGGAAGACTGGAAGTGGGACATGTCCTAGACAAAGATTTTTTTTTTTTTTATATAATCTTTCAGGTATATTTTTCACAATAACCATTCCACATATATGTGTTTTAACAACTTCTCTAAACACTATTAACACCATTTGTATTCACAAGTGTCTGCTCCCAACACTGCTGCCTTTTTTTTCTTCAGCACTTCAACTTTACTTTTATTTTCTACTCATTTTTATTTTGTTTCTATTTTTGTTATGTCCTTTTTATCATGTGTTTGCTCTGAGTCTTAATGTTTTATGTAAAGTAATTCAAAGTGCTTTCCACATCACACGGCAAATACATTTGCCTGGCCATGTGATGTGGTTCTTCTTTGAACTGACCAATATGGCCGTCCTTGGAGCTCCTTCTTCATTGTGAGCTTGTAAATGGGCTATGTTTTTTAATAAAAAAATGATTAAATAATTAATTAATGAATTGTTCAAATAAGTGTTAAATAGCTCTATATTCCTCTAGTAATCATGGCTATTTAATGTTTGTTCAGTAACAGGGGTCTGGCTGTCTCTACAACTCCGCCCCAGATTCCGCCCCAGAGGTAATAAATAAAAGTGCGGTGGGAGCGCGCCCTTACTGTACAAACCCTCTATAGCAGGGGTGGGCAACTTTATGATGGAAATGGAGAGGGCCACTATATTTCCACACTCACTCCGGGCCACATTGCATACACTGTCAGGCAGAGAACTTTTTTCGTGCCATTCTATATCACACAAAAGTTTTTTTTACTACTTTATTTATAGGATTTTCAGGTATTAAGCCCCGCATATACCCCACCCCGCATCTATTGTAGATCGGCTATTTTCAAATGGTCGAAATGTACATAGGGCTGAAGTGGTTAATGTATGTTTTGTAATTGCGACCGTAGGTCGCATTTACTATAGAAACCTGCTCCAGGTGTCCGTCCGTCACGTCACTCCGTCACACACGTCACACTTTTGCCCTGCTCATATCTCCGCACCCGTTGCCCCGATCCATGCCAGATTTTGCACACACACTCCTTACCTGCCAAACTACACCCTCCAAGGACCCCCGGAGCTCCAGGGACCCCCAGCTGCCTCGGGGACCCCCAAGTGTAAAAAATGAGCACATGTGGACAAATTACCAAATGACCACCCCAACGGGGCTGCTCACGGGGCATTCCCGGGGACCACCCACTCCTGGTGCTCCAGAACGGATGCAAAAGTGGTGGCGCCCCCAGTGGAGGACCCCCTGCCACTGCAGCTCACATAAAATGCCGTAACTCGGGCTAGGAGCGTCCGGGAGAGCCGCGGCCGGTACCTATTCGTCCGCCAAGGCAACGCGGACACCCCACCCCTAATTTCTCACATGGCCCTCTTCTAGCGCCACCTTCAGGCCGCTTTTCACAACACATTTTTGCCCACTACTCCTACAGTTTTGCCCCTAAAAACACGCAAATTGCTACACACTACACAGTATGTCTACACTCATGTCATCAACATGCCTGCCACCACATTTCTTAGACCACCAAACAAAACTATACATTGCCCACACAACTGGGAACCAATCGCCGTTACAGCCCTCTTCTGTATACATGTGACCTACGGTCGCTTATCTCCCGATTAGGGAGTCTTACTGGTAATAATCTAAATCTACAAAGTAACTAGTAACTAAAGTTTTCAAATAATTGTAGTGGAGTAAAAGTACAATATTTGCCTCTGAGACGTAGTGAAGTAAAAGTACAGAAAATTGGAAATACTCCAGTAAAGTAAAAAATACCTCAAAATTGTACAAAAAAAGTACAGTACTTGAGTAAATGTATTTAGTTACTTTTCACCTCTGGAAAAAAAAAATCCTCTGTGAGGTGCACAGAAAAGCCCAAGTAGACGTTAAAAACACCACAAACATGTTTTTAAACAGTATTTTTTTCCACCTCAGCATGATTCAAAAGCAGGTGTAAGAAAGGTGTAAATGAGTACAAAATGTAAATATTTACTCCATCCACCATACGGTCCAGTGTGTTGACGTCCTCCAGGGTGGGTACAGTAGCCAGGTCTGTGAACTTGTCCCTGCAGTACTGCTGAGCATCTGTCCAGTTCATTTTGATATTTACAAAATGGTACTGATGAGTGACACATAAGGACAGGCTCCACAGCCCTGTAGGATAGAACACAATACAATACAATATACATGTTATTGTCTTCTACCACTGGACTATCCACTGTTTTCTTAGCAACTATTCTATCAATTACTTTTTCAATTCATCAAAACCTTTTTGATATATCAGTGAATCGTAAAGAATTCTAAAATATATATATTTTGTTATTATCGATTCAATTGACTAGAAGCTCGCCCCCGCTACGCGGGGGCTCGCGTCTAGCCCGCGGCCACGCCCACGTTGCGCCCGCGGCCACTTGGCAACTCATATAAGTGGCGTAGCGTCATGAGGGTCAGTGGGGCCGTGGCTCGGTCAGTGAAGACCCTGTAGTGCGGATGATATGTGGCATAGAGGGGCAGATTGTAAATCCCCAGAGGAAACATCCGTGGGCTACCATTGGTTCAGCGATGTGTGCGGTCGCCCTGCGGCCCCTCCTCCTCCACCAATGTGCAGTATTGAGAGCCCTGACGTCACAACAATTGGAGCGATGGGCACTGCACTGTGGTTGGTTAGGGTACACCTAGGGCCCAGGTAGAACCCAGGTAAAGCCTGCATGGGCAAACCCAGTTAGGACCCGCCTTGGTCCCACATAAACATGGCTAGTTGGGGCCCACCTAAGGGCCAGGTAGAAGCTACTTATAGCCTGCATGGGCATCGCAGTTGGGACTGAAGTGGATGGCGCTGACATTGCTGACATGGGGTCCATATGGTTTAGCCCACCTTGAAACCATATGGGAACTACGCTGGCATGCTGGCTGTAATGCAAACGCTGCATCATACCTGCAGTGTGTAGTTTGATGTTGTGTGTGTAGCAGATATACCTGCAGTGTGTAGATCAATGTCCATATGAAAGTCAATGGCCAGCAGTGTTTTTTTTCCCCAGCAGAGTTTCTAGTGTCTCTGTGTCTCTCTGGAAGAGGTTGCACATGAACTCTGCAGCCGCACTGAGGCGCTCCAACACAAACACTCTAACATTAAGCTGCTTCACACAACAAACATCAGCACCACGCTGCTGTTTGTCCAAAAGACACAATATCTCCTCTCCCACCGACGTCATGTGTTCATTTATCGACAGCCGTACAGACTCCTTTTGACACATTTTACCTCGTTTATCCAGCTCTCACTGACTCTCCACATCGGGCTGTTATTTTGCTGCGATCAAGTCAACGATGTGAGAGATTAGCTATCACAGACGGACGGACAGGGGGTGAAACATAGTCTTGCGCCATGCCTTTCGGCCTGGCGGAGACAATAAAAAAACGAAAGTAAAGGAAATGGCCATTTCTGCAACAGAAGTAGTCAACAAACTATACTATGAAAACATGGGCCACATTGGCAAAGAATGTAAGAAAGAGGCAATCATGTAGAAAATAGCCGATCTACAAGCTTACAAAGCCTCTCAACGTGAGGCGTTTCGAGCTTGTAGATCGGGGGGGGGGGGGGGGGGGGGGCGTGAAAAGGGGTTGAAAGGGTTGATAAGCACTGCTCTAATCGGAGCGAAATTATCTGAAATTACTACATGACCATAATGCAGCCTAACATGCGTTGCACGGGGCGGTCCTGCCATTACGTTAGTTACTGTAGTTGCTGTGGAGCTACATAGTTCTCCAGAAGACACACACAAACATACACCATCTACAATGGACGAACTGAGCAGCAATATTGACATTCACCACACGAACGTGCATTGTTGACAAAGTGATTGCACAGCCGCTGCAGGCATGACAACCACGTTAGCGTTAGCGACATGGCAGCTATCACAGCGCCCTGTCCGTCGTGCTGCAACTGCCTGTGATGGCTACAGCAGTAACAGCAAGCTATCTGCGATGCCATTGTCTGGAGACTGCTCTTAGCGTGACACGACCAATGAGAGTGAGCGCTGTAGTTGTTGCTAAGATACGGTGGCGTCTCTGCCCCATAGCTTGTAGATCTCTCACACATGATTGGCGTAGGCTGCGTTGCCAGGTCTGACTTTGTGTCTAAGCAATGGTCGGCTTATTTTTGCGCGCCTTTGCGCTCGTTTGGATTGTGCGCACGGCAGCGCTTGTTTAGCGTACGTCAGCGCGACGTGGCAACGGACGTGGCAACGTGAAAGGTGATTGGCTGGTGAAAAGAAACACCCGGACGTGAATTTTGTGTTGGCGAAGTGATTTGCATAAGTATTGGAGCATAATGCGTTTGATATTAATTGTACATCCTGCAAGTACAGTGATGGGATGCGAAGCAGCTGGTGTCACAGGCAGAATATTGAGGAATTTTGGGGGAAAATGTGGAGTTAGTTGGGCCATGTGTCTGCTTGGCAATTGAGCACATACACTCGTGTACACTCCATGACTGTGGCCGTCAATTATGGTAGCAAGAAGATTTGTTTGATTAACTGTTGCACCCCTATTGTCTGCACATCTGAAAATGTCCCTTTGAATTCAGTGAGGTGAAAATAAAAGCAGACAAGGGTAAAAATGTAAAAGCCCACTAACACCAGGACAGCAGAGATATGGTTTGGTTCATATTTATGATAGAACAGCAGAAACATTATAGCTGTTTGAAACAGCCAAGGAGACAGTCATATTAACATTCATTAACAGATAATTAACAGTCCTATTAACAGTCCTATTAACAGTCCTTTTAACAGTCATATTAACAGATATATTAACAGTCATATTAACAGTCATAAATAAGACTAGCAGCTCTTACCTGCTATGGTCACAACCCCCAACAGAGCTTGTGTCTTCATTCTACAGTTGTCCTCTCTACATGTGACTGTATGTAGACAGGGCTTAGTGTTAAGCTTTAATAGCTGTATTTAGACCATTGGAGTGTCCTGAGTTCATTTGGATGACAATTTTACTACTTTCCTACTTAAGTCATTTGTTTGATAGCCTATATCTTTCATACAAAACATTCAAAGCGCTGCAGGCTCACGAGTCACGGCTGACGGCAAAGGAAATTTCATTAATCGCTTTAACCCTAGCCTTGCTTTTTCTGACATTCTGTCAATACAGCAGATCTGCAAGCATTTTGAAATGCTATTGAGCTTGCAGATCAGCTAGTTTCTGATATTTGGTGTAGAGCAGTGGTTCAAGTGCCCTCTTGAAAATCCCAAAAGCATTCGTAGCCCATTATTAAGTCCGGGAAAGAATCTGTCATTTTAGATGTTAACCACTCTCTTAAACCATTATTATTACCCACAAAAAGTGTATGTATTTGGCCAGAGACTCCCCCCCCATCTCAAAATATGTTGTTCCTGGGACCCCCAGAAGCAAATATTTCAGTAAAAAAAAAATCGCTTTAAAATATATACTGTATACTATATTGTATTTGCACAAATGTTCACGATAAATTGATGAATAGCCAAAAAGTATGAAATAATGGCGGTTACACAAGATGCTTTCCCGGTTTGAATGGGTTAGAGAGAAAATAAAAAAACTAGAAACATATAGATAAAAAAGGAGGCAAACAAGAGAAAACATTTGCATTAAAAAAGAAAACAAGACAATTATAAATATATCCTAAGAATGTTATGCAAAGCATGTCATCAATTCGTAGAAAAGCACCTCAGAGCGCATATCTCCGCCAGGCTGGGCTGCCAAGCCAGGGTTGTGTAAGTCAAAGGTTCTCATTGTGGGGTCCAGGGACCCTCAGGGGGGTCCCTGAGGGGTTCATAATGGACCATTACAGGTGTGTAACTCTGAGAGCGTTTTTATGACATACAAATGTTTTCATGTTTTTGTAAGGTCATTGTCGGTGCTGCTTTCAGCTTGGGGGGGAAATGGCAGTGATGGTGGAAAAAGTACTCAATTGCTTTACTTAAGTAAAAGTATCAATACGACAATGTAGAAATACTCTGTTACAAGTAAGTCCGGAATTAAACATTTACTTGAGTAAAAGTACAAAAGTATTGGCATCAAAATGTACTTAAAGTACCAAAAGTAAAAGTACTCATTATGCAGAATGTCCCATTTCAAGTTTTCAAATGTATAAAAATCTTTTGAAAATAGCAGATCTACAAGCTCACAATGCGTCGCATCGCGAAACATTGTGAGCTTGTAGATCTGCTGTTTTCAAATGGCCGAAATGTATATAGGGTTGAAGTGGTTTATGTATGTTTTGTAATAACAATAAAGATCTACAAAGTAACTTGTAACTAAAGTTTTCAAATACATGTAGTGGAGTAAAAGTGCAATATTGGAGTGGAGTAGAAGTAAAAGTACAGACAATTGGAAATACTCCAGTAAAGTTAAAAATACGTCAAAATTGTACTTAAGTACAGTACTTGAGTAAATGTACTTAGTTACTTTCCACCACCGGGAAATGGATAAAAAATGGGTGTGGGGCTTAGCGAGCCGTCTGTAGGAGCACTAGTGTTCATTATGCTGCTTTCTTTCTTGTGTTAGTTAGTAGGTTTATTATTGTGCGTTGAGTACTTACTGACTTTTAATCATTTTGAACAGTATTTGTTTGTATGTTTTTTTATGTGAACTCCAGGCAGACGGTTGCTGTGGCACCAGCTAATCAAATCAAATGAAAACAAAGCGAGTCATGTGGTTCGGATCCACTCCAGAAGACACATCCAGTCTATCAGAGGTTTGTTTATAACCAAATGAGTCTATGTTCTCATTTGGATGAGCTCAGATGATGCGACGCATTGTGAGCTTGTAGATCTGCTATTTTCAAAAGGCCGGAAAGTATATAGGGCTGAAGTGGTTAATGTATGTTTTGTATAATTAAAATCTATAAAGTAACTAGTGACTAAAGTTTTCTATTAATTGTAGCGGAGTAAAATATTTTGCCTCTGAGATGTAGTGGAGTAGAAGTAACAATATTGAATATTGGAAATGCTCCAGTAAAGTAAAAAAAATACCTCAAAACTTACTACTTAGTTACTTTACACCACTGGTTAGATGTATGGTTAGGTGTAGCTGTAGGGTTTAAAGCAGAGAGGTGTCCAGACCTTTTTTAAAGGGGCCATATTCCAAAATATGAAAATACCTTAGGGCCGACTGCATCTCCTGTCATACTGTACCTTACTGTACCTTACTGTACCTTACTGTACCAATGTCAGATACAAATGCATCACATTACTAGCCTGATTATCAGCCTGAAGCTGAGTGGGCGGTGTCTATGGTTTGGAACCAGGCTATCACATTACACTTGTTTTCCCTTCACATGCATGCATTGCTATTATATTTAGTCCTAATACATTAAACTGTCTTTTGTTCAAATGGCAGGGGGTACAAGGGGGTCCCCAGGGAAATTAATTAAGCTCAGGGAAATGAATTAAGCTCATAGCGCGGTGCCGCTTGTATATCTGCAATTTTTTTGAAAATTCTTGAACATGTGTGCATACCTTTGATTATATATTTTCTTAAAGACATAATTTTTAACTAAAATCTTTGCTTCTTGGGGTCCTTGGCACCAAACATTTTCAAATTGGGGTCCGCAGCCAAATGTATATCAATTTAGGGGTCCTTGGCATGAAAAAGGTTGAAAACCACACTCAGCTGATTCATTATGGAGACCCTAGAGGGCGCTACTACTCTGTTCAATCTAAACACAGACACTCGTTTCAAACGTTCTAAAATATGCATCTGAAAACATGTGAGAAATACAGTGCAGTGCAGCAGTGGTGGAAGATGTACTCAGATATTTGACTTGAGTAAAAATAGCAATACCACAATATAAAAAGACTCTGTTACAAGTAAAATGTTAATTGAGTAAAAGTACAAAAGGATTGGCATCAAAATATACTTAAAGTATCAAAAGTAAAAGTACTAACATTTACGCGTCGCAATGATTTGCGATGCAGAAATACTCAATATGCAATTTGGTACTTTAAGTATATTTTAATGCCAATACGTTTGTACTTTTACTCAAGTAAATTGAATTCCTGACATTTACTTGTAGTAACATAGTATTTCTGCATTAAAAATGGATTTTTAAATAATTGTGGTGGAGTAAAAGTGACATATTTGCCTCTGAAATGTAGTGGAGTGGAAGTAAAAGTATTGGAAATTGGAAATACTCAAGTAAAGTACAAATACCTCAAAATTGTACTTAAGTACAGTGCTTAAGTAAATATACTTACAGTAGTTACTTTCCACCACTGTAGTGCAGCAACAAACTTGATTCAGCACTAACTTGGCAGTGTGTGACTCACATGCGACTTGTTACGTGTTGTCAGTGGTGTGTTCTAGGTTTTTTCGGAGGGTATATATACGATAATTAATTATTCCCTGCACGACATGCACGTGGTCGTGGGTATATGCTATTGCGTTTTGTTTTGTTTTTTCAAAAAAATGTTTAGCCCACGATTTTGGAACCCTTTTTTCACCCGGTGCCAATTATCTAAGTGATCCTGGGCGCTACACTCACCCCACCAGCCTAGGGAGCCCAGGGTCATGCCTCCTTCAATGCATGAGAGCCAACTGACCTTCTTATCACCTGACGGGGGAGTTTCCCCGGTAGGACATAGCGCGTGGAAGGAACATGTTATTCCAACCAGTTCCTTTCCCCTCCATCAGGCGCCCCGGCTGTCATGGGGGAGGAGGTATAGCGACCAGGATTACTGCATGTTTTGTGAGGGTATTAACTACCCTAGGAGACACGGGGAGAACATGCAAACTCCACACAGAGTAGGCCCTGTCGCCAACCCCACCTATGGGTGCTGATGACGCGGAGGAGAAGACACGCTATCACGTTTTCAATGGATGAAATGGTTATTAGATTGTATATGCTTTTTTCCAAAGAAATCTTGACTGTATACGCCGTATACAGCGTAACACGGTAGAACACACCACTACCCCTAGACTAGGAACCCTCATGTTGAGAAGAGGAGACCCTATAGAACCCCTAGACTAGGAACCCTCATGTTGAGAAGAGGAGGCTCAGTCATATACAGCAAATGAGAGAATGATAATTAGTGTCATTGGTAACACCTGTGAAGGAAGTAACATTACACAACTATTTATGTCAATGTGCATAACTGTAATCCCTCCCAGGTTTCTAATTTATATGGTGGCCTACCCATTTCCTGTAAATGTTCTCACACCATTCATATTTGCTGCCGATCCAATCAAATGAAGGTATGGGAAATGAAGAGGAAATTAATGTCACTTCTGGAAACCTATACCTACAATTATGTGAAAATGGGTGCTAACCCATTGACATAAACAGTAAACATTGTGTGTTTGAATAGCAGCTCTATGATGATTCTGTGAAAATAGCTGATCTACATCTCACAACATATTTAGGATTCATGTGGATCACCGCTGTGAACATTTCTATTGTGATTACAGCCAATGATACAGTGAATGCAGTGTAAAAGATGTTGCCAACCAGGCCTCGCAGGAGCAGAAATGATGCACAGCCTGCGTAGCTAGTTCAGGCAGACAACTCAAGGCAGCCGCCAACCTACATGCGCCCCTCTCCTGATCTGGGCGGCTATTTAAACGTATCTGCCTTTCTGGCTTCTCTCCTGGCTATGCTGCCTCTCTGCTGTCTCCTCTGTTGTCTGTTGCCTTGCCTCGCTGTCTGCTGCTGCCCACAAAGTTTTGCAATCCCACCGTCTCCCTGACATCCACCTGTTTCTAGATTCCCATTGGGGGTCTTAATTAATTCCCTGTAATTTTATTTGGCATGTAACTTAACTAAAATGTTCATGCTTACAGGGAATTAATAGATACGGAGCCCTCACGCCAAACTATTCTTCATATATCTATGCTCAATTATGCTCAATAAAAATATATTCTAAATACAATCTAAGAGTTGTCTGACAGAAATAAATAAAAGAACACAGACACGGATGCGTTTCACCTCTATGCCCTCATCACTTAATGTGATGAAGGCACTCATAAAAGAGAATAATGGTCTTGTGCACTAATTGGCTGAGCCAACTGGCAGTCCCTCTTTAGAGCTTTTTTACTAGTTCATATAATAATGATTTTGAATGCAATCAAATTGCTGTACTGCTGCACTTTGGACTTTAGGCACATTGTCAGTTAACTGTTCACTGCCAACTTTAATTTTCCTTTTGAATACGACAGAAGGTTTCTTTATTGCAGGATTCATGATACCTGTTAATGATTGTCCATTTGACATCCTATCTAGAGTTGATCAGATCTGGTCTCTCATCATTCTGCTTTACTTGTTCTCCTGTCCTTCAATGAGAGGAAGAATCCATTGGTAAGTAAAGACAACAGAAAAGAATGAACTGAACAAATTGACTTGAAGATGTGTTTGATCAATCATAGTAATCATCAAGATTAATATTTGGAATGTTCTTTATTCCTCTACATCTCTCATTGACGATCTAAGCCAGTGGTTCCCAAACTTTTTAGCTCAAGACCCAAAAGTGAAATCAGATGTTTTGCCCGGGACCCAAACTAGTGAAAATAGCAGATCTACAAGCTCACAACGTGTCGCTTTGCGCCGTGTTGCAAGCTTGCAGATCTGCTATTTTCACTACTTCTTAAACATTTGTTTTCTAATTTAGGGAATTTATTTGATTATTTTCCTTTTATTCATGAAATTATTTTTGAAAAATGTCTGAATTTGTTTTCAACTCATGAGAATGGGTGAGATTTTGTGAAAATCTTTAGAAAATCATTTAAAATAATGAAAAACTTTAGGAAACAAAAGTGACTCCTGACCCGCTGTTTGGGAAACAGTGATCTAAGCTATAATGTGTGTTGCATACACTGTTTTTTCTTGGTAATTTAATCCAGAACCCTGGTTGGAACTGTGACCCCCCCCATCCTCCCCACCTGTGTGTTGATGTGCTGAGGTTCAGTTCAGGTGAGGAAGGCCTCCGTTCCCCCACATTGCATCACACAACTAGACCTGAGTTCTTTCATGTCTTCCTGATCATTTTCACGATATAAAATATGTAGTGTATGAATTATACACGACATATTTTACTGGCATAAAATAAGAAAAAAGGAGCCATGTTGAAATGTAAGCTTAATCTGTTTATTTGATGTCAACATCTTTTTATCTGTATTCAGATGGAGTTGGGATACAGCTTGTGAGAGTGAAGACTGACCTGGATGACGTTATGGCAGAATCACTGACTACAGCACCTGGTGAGTCCAGTCAGATGTTACCTCATACATATAATTTATGTGAACTTTCACTGAATATGTTGACAATTACATTACATTTAATTCAGCCACATCACACACCTTTTAAACCATTTTTCTCATTTTGCTTTTATTGTTTTTGTTTGATGTTTTGAATAGCCTGTCTCAGCAATCAGAATCAGCTTTATTGTCACATCACAGGTTTACAGAGGTAAAAAAGTGGGTGAAATTTGTTTTCGTGCATAGTTCCCATCGTATCGTAATTTCCATAGAAAAAAAAGAAAAGGAAGAAGAATAAGGCGGGGGGGAAGGAGATCAAACAAGAGAACGAAAAGACATCTACATATTTACACATGGTACCTGAGATAAGACATAAAGGTGTGTGAGC